>NW_004955406.1:11439433-11446805 GCF_000276665.1 Chinchilla lanigera | reverse complement strand
CAAAAAAAAAAAAAAAAAAAAAAAAAAGAAATATTAAGAGGATAAAAAGTGCAGGATTTTGGAGTAAAGGAAGTGACTCAAGAACAACTCTCTGGTTTGGGCCTGAATTTTTAGGTTAAGTAGTGGTACCACCAGCAAAGGGAAAACAGGGAGGTAGCAAGTTTAGAGAAGGTAGTGGTGAGTCCTGTGTTGATAGGACTTTGATATGGGCAGAAATATATGTGCCACATATGTCAGATAGGCTTTGATATGGGCAGAACTTTAATGTGTGTGTCTGAAGCAATAAGACAGCTGAGCTGAGGGTATGAATTGGGCAATCTCTGGCATCTTAGGTGCAAGATAGTGCCTGGGGGGAGACAGGAGGGAAAACTGCAGATGCTCACGGTCTTAGCTTTTACTAAGCCAAATTTTCTCTTATCTTGGATGGGGAAAATGTATGCGAATAGTGCAGCCTTCCTGCATTCCCTTGCTGAGACAGCTTAATGAGGTGGGGAGAAGTAAGAGGAATATACAGTTTTATAAAGAAAAAGAAAACAAGTTAAAGAGTCTAAGTAGGAAGTCTTGTGGAATTGGCAACGATACCTCAAGAATTTGCATTTAGTCTGCAAATATCAGAGCACATTTTCCTGAGTCAAATATTGGTCTGACCAAAGTTTTGGCTTTCAAATGTGTATTTTTTTCCCCCAGTATTGGGGTTTGAACTCAGGGCCTTTGTAGTGAGCCCCCCCGCGCCCCCCCCTGCTCCTGGCCTTTAGTTTATTTGTTTGTTTACTGATAGGATCTCCCTAAGTCAACAAGTTGGGCTGGCTGGGCTTGAACTTGTGATCCTCCTGCGTCAACCTCCAAGAGTGCTGGGATTACAGGCATGGTTCACCATGCCCAGGCTCAAGTACATACTGTACTTTTCAATTTTGAGTGGCTTCCTTTTGGAATTGGGTTTCTTGCTCTCAGCATGATGACAGACATGGCTTGAGAAAATTTCATAGATAGTGCTTCTTAATTTGCCCAATTGGACCTGCAGATTACCTAAAATATTTATGATGTCACAGACATGATAGGAAGATTAACTTGGACATGAGATGAGGATTTCAACTATGAAGCTTCCTCTACAGTATAGGTGGACCCTTGAAAAAATTAGTGATTTATCTGAACGTTAGCTGAGGGTAATAATGCCCCTCTTACTGGTATATTCTAAGCATTAAACTGTAGATGAAAAAACTCTTGGCAGACTGCAGATACACTGTCATTATTGGTTACTATATTAACATTATGAACATTATTGGTTTTTGTTATTTTTCAGATATTTGGAATTTAGAGATAAACTTGTGTTAGGAGTTAGTTACATACGATGGCTACACAATGTACTAAACACTCTGCCATTATGCATCTATTAACAGATTTTATCCTCATCCCTGGACTGTGAGGCAGGTCCTAGTAGCATGCCCATTTTATAGATGAAGAGCTTAAGGTTCAGAGCAAGTGATAATTTGGAAGTGAGAGAACTGTGTAGATTCTGAAGACTTTCTTCTTATGAATCTCTAAACGGAAACCTTGGTCATAGACTTCTCCTGTTTCCAAAATATATGTGCCACATATGTCAGTGGAGGTGGTTAGAAAGATTTTTTTAATGTTAGCTAATATGTTTATAAAATTGTTTTAATGCTCCACTAACATTGTGACACTCTAAACAGTGTGCCTCTCTCTTTTCAGCCTGTGAGACGGAAGCGGGGAAAGTGTACCAGGTCTCCTCCAAAGAGCACATGCAGCCTTTCAAAGAGAACATGGAGCAATTTATTATTCAAGGTAAAGTTCAAAGAGATGTTTTGTTTTCTTTCCTATTCTGCAGAAAGGTAGAAGGCATTTTTCAAAATACACACTGCTTTGAAAGTGATTATTTTGACATTACAAACAAGACCAGATTTGGTTTAATCATGAGTCACAGGGATGTGAGAGACTAGCAATTTGTTAAACACGCTGTTCTGTAGATAATGTTCGTATTATTGTTGCTTTTTATTGCATGACAGTGAGTACACTAGACAGTAATTAAAATAACTCATACTTATAAAGGCATTGAATTCCTAGGTTTTATGTTATAGAAAATGAGATATTCTTTTCAGTTTTGACTATACTTATGACGTCAGTTCAAATCTAGTATTTATTTGGTTTGTCAAAACATTGTACCTAAAGAACAAAGCAGAGTGATGTTTTCCAAATCTTACACCATGATTTGCTATGTTTTACAGGATGTACTAATACCTCTAGGTGTTTAACACCTTTCTTCCAAAGCTTAAAACCTTTACAAATATTATCTCATGGACACTTCCTACATTCTTGAGATAAACAGTAATGAAACATTTCAGAAGATGCTAAAGAAATGATTTTCTTTTTAAAGAGGGAAAAATCTACTAAAAGCTCTGCTGTTTGAAGGCATTGAAACTTACAATGCTATCAAAGCCTTTACTACTCAAAACATTTCAGCTTTGGAATGTTCCGTCTCCTCTGAAGACCAGATTTGTATCATGCCGTGCTCTGGGAAAGTTCCTGCTCTTTCAGGAACTCTCCTAGAGGCCGATGTGGCATGAGACGGAGGCCAAGTAGCACTCTAGAGGTTGACCCCATCCTCTGTGTATAGGCTATGGTTTTTATAGTTTATTTAAGTGTCATTAACGATGATTTACAATGAATGAGTCATGTTGCAATTGGATTAAACGTAAGCACAGCTTTTTTTAGATGGGAAAAAACTATTTAATCATGTAAGAGAATCATGAAGATTGAAACAGAACTCTCTGTTCAGGTTCATAAATCAAAGTGATTGTCATTCTCAAATGCAGAGCTCCTGGTGGAAAACATACTTACTGAGTCCTAAAAGGGCCTTTGACCAAAATCATTAGTCCTATAGTTACATACGATAGGACTTATAAACTCATTTTGTTTTTAGTGGTGAATAAAAGTGAGTCTAGATTTTTTTTCATCCACTGGAATTTCAAGATCACCAATGTGCAACTTTTAAGAACAAATGATGTATAAGTTTGGAAATTCCATAGGTGCAAGCATGGAACATTCATTGTGCCTTGTGAGAAAGAGTCCTTAGTTCTAGAACTTACTCAAAAAGAAATCAAGCAATTTACTAGGTTCTGCATCCAAACTATAACAACTGTTGCATACATTAATAGTCACATTATATGGTTTATTATGAAATTTTATGAACTTATCATTTTAAAGATTTTTTAGTTTTTTTTTTTTTTTTTTTTTTTTTTTTTGAGACAGGGTCTCACTATGTAGTACAGGCTGACCTTGACCTCACTGTGTAGCCCAGACTGGTCCTTAACTCATGACAATCCTCCAGCCTCAGCATTCTGAGTGCTGGGATTACAGACATGTGCCACCATGCCCAGCTGAGATTATTTTTCTTAATGACTGAATCTTTGTCATTTTCCAGAAATGAACAGTAAAATTATATTTTGTAATCTATTTGGAGTTTAGAAACTATGCTTCTACACCAAAGATGATCAGCCATAAATGATATGTTTGAGAATCATTTCTGATGAGTTAGTGGTCAGTTAGAGACCTTTGGGATTTTTTTAGTACTTGACACATAGAAAAGATGGGCTTGCCTTGTCATATTAAATGGATAAGTATCTCCTTAGATTTTTAATGATTTTCCAAAAAGATCATTTAACCTATTATTATGAAGTTAGGTTATTAGCAATTTTATACATCTCTATGTTAAATAAATCATTTTGTTGCAAGGATAATGATTTACTTTTTGTGAGTTTTGTATATATTTTAAGTAAGTAATACATTATTTATAAGTAAAGCTAATGCATTAGCTTTTAGTTGCCAGGACAAAATACCTGACATTGAAAATCTAAGGGATAGAGACTGAGCTTTGGCTCATGTTTTCAGAAGTTTCAGTCCATGGTTGACTGGCTCCAGGGCAGAAACATCAACGCAGAAGGAAATGGCAGAGTAAAGCTGTTCATTTCACGGTAGCCTGGAAATAGGACCTATAGGGGAAGAGCACCTGAAAGAAATGGGCCAGGGGCAGACAATATCCCCAAGGTCACACCTTCAGTACCCACCCAGATACACCCAGAAGTGTGCTTTACTCTTCTCCTAGGCAGCCCTCCAATCAATCAAGTCAACAGTTAAGGTGAATCATCACAGTATGTCACTGTTCTGCCCTTAGGTTGAACAGGATGAGTCTGCCTTCGTAGCTCTTCTGCCACTTCCAGTTGTCTTTTTAACTTCTTGTCTAGTCCTACTCAAATGTTCTATGACTATTTGTTGATTAAAACTATTTGCTGCTGGAGATGTACCTTTGTAGTAGAGTGCATGCTTCTCATGTGTAAGACTCTCATTCTATCCCTTGTGCCATACATACATACATAACATTTTTTATTGTTTTCTATGTAGCCATGCATTCTTTTGGATATATATTGCAGTAGTGTATAAGAAAATGTATGTGTCTTAATGGGTCTTGCATTCAGGATTATCTTAAAGACAGATGATAACAACATAACCCACAACAAAAAAAATCTTTTAGAAAAACACATTTGCCAACTTTAAATGTACAGTTAAAAGCAATAGATTTCAAACTATCTGTCTCTTAAGGGAAATCTTTATGAAAGTAGCAATTTTCACTCCTATTTCTTCTAGTTATCAGGACAAAATTCTAAAATCCAATTTATAAACTAGAGAAAACACCACCTTAGTACAAATCATGGATGCCAAAGCTTTGCTTGTATTTAGGTTTTATCAGTAATACATCAATGTCTGTGTTCAGATTAACATCTAGAGGCACAGACTTGTTTTCATATATCTAATAAAAATCTTTTCTAATGTGCTTTATTCTCAAAATCTAAAATCTCTCAAACAACCCAGGAAACAGACTACATCTAATACTGGCTAAAAGTTTTTACTGCATTAACTCCCACAGTATAACAGAAACATCCCCTATCCCTGTAATTCGGCTATTGTGTGGTTTGTGGAACACATTCTAACAATCATTGTGGATCTCATCTAGCCCTGAAACCCACTGATTCATCCAGCTTTTGCCCTCCCTGTTTTCCTTATTCTGCTCAAGCCAAGATTTCATGGTCTCTGTTTAAACACCCCTTCCCTGGGAATGTCCCTCATGTCTGGTCTAGGATAGGCAGGTTTCGTGCATTTAGTCCTGCTTCTGCAAGGCACTCATTGTTTGTAAAGGCAATAACATAGAAGAGCTAAATTGAGACAAATTGGACCTGAAAGCAGGAGACCACTTAGAAGATGATTGTGGTAGAGTGTTAGGGAGATGAGAAGCCCTGTATGGAGGAAGAGGTGATGAGAGAGTAGATTTCAGGAAGTCTAACAAGACAGAATCAAGTGGACACAGATGATAGTTATGTGTCCAAACTTCATACCTTAGTGGCAGGGAGAGTGATATTACTAGTCACTAAGGTGAATATAGGTTAAATACCCTTTATGCCAAATGGTTGGGACCAGAAGTATTCTGCTTTTGGAATATTTATGTAGAATTTACCTGTTGAGCACCCCAATATGAGGAATCCAAAAGTCCCCCACCTCAACAGTTTTGGATTTTGGAGCACTTTTGATTGCAAGATTTTAGATTACAGATGCTCAGCCTGTATAGGAAAATATTTGAGGGGTAAACATGATCACTTCTGAATAAGTATATCAGTGTGCATGCCCCATGTGGAAATGGATGGATGAACTGAACTCAGCCTAGTGATCGTCAGTTGAGGATTAAACACCATAGGAAATGATTGTATAGTAGAGGTAGTTACCTAAGAAACAAAGAATATACAGGGCCAGGGGGTGTATTTTGGAGGAGAATAACATTCACTAGGAGGACAGAGAAAAGCACCTGCAGGTGTAAATACTCAGGTAGGATGGAAACTGAGAGAGGCTGACACAATGGAAGTTTGAGTTGGAAAGAGTTTCCGGAAAGAAGAGAATGATCACAGTAGTATGTGTTCAAATGGATTCAACAGGATCAGGACTGTGAGCATAAAGTTGGGGCTCATGGGTAATCTGAACAGAGTATGTGTCTTGGGGTTGACACAAATGTAAGCGAGTATTCTGAGCTTAACTATTTTAGATAAGTAAGGAGGTGAAATGGCACCAGTCTGCAACAATTTTTAAAGTTACTGTAAAGTTACTGCAACAGTTTTTAAAGTTACTGATGTATTTGTGATGAAGAAAGCTAATTCTCAATCTCCAGGCTGTTATTCAGCATTTATTTATAGGTTCTGTTAAATTTTTTGGACCTTTTTTTAAAAGTTGTATCAGAAAGAGGAAATAAAAAGATGAAATTAAGTAAGTGTTCTAGGAAACCTCATGATGTCTCCCAGAAGTCAGCATACTTCTTTCTTTCCCCATCCCCCTCTTTATTTCTGAATCCAAGTTGTGCACTGAACAAAGTGTGTACGCACAACCACATTATTGTTGCCAAGCGATGGAGGACCTTAGATGTATTGGATTTCTATTATATCTCTACCTGCTCCTGTTGAGGTCACTGGGCCAGAAGTAGGAGCCAGGTTCTCTTGTGTGGGCCTTTGCTGCCTTTTTTGCACACATGCTATATCTTGATGTGTATACACTTTAAAAGTTAATAAAAGGAGGAATTTCTTTCCTGATGCTAATAAATGAAGTCCCTGCTGTGGTTTTATAAATCAAAAATAGCTAATGTGTTTTTGCAAGAACCTCACTCTCCATATCTTCCCCTTTTCCCAAGCATTTTTTTCCCACAAACTAAGTGTAGTTAATTGAAGCTGAACAATTCCTGTGGGGGAACAGAACCAAGATGAAAATGCATAAATCTGTAATCACATGCTTATCATTAGAAGGGTGTTGACATCTCAAGCCTTAAATATACGATCTTTACTATTGGTAATACTACACTCAAGGATGAAGAGATGGTGAAAGCCGTGGTTGTTAGCTGTGCTAAAGACTGTCAAGTCTACAGAAAGGAGATCTTTTATCAGAAATGCATCCCTAGCACCCTGTAAGAAGCGCCCATGTTCAGATCAGGGTGACCATATTCAGCGTTGCTCTTATTTCTATTTCTGAAAATGTCATATAATAGTTTCTGTGGTAATGAAAAAGGCAACTTTGATTATTTTAAAGTAATCTTTCATTGACCATTCATAACTGAAAAATAAGCAATCCTTGTTTTTTACACAATTGTTTTTATTCATTATCTATGTGACGATGTAATCACTGCTGACCCTTAAAACTGTTTACGCTGTGGTAAAGAATTTTTTTTTTATTTTAAAGATAAAAGGAGGGAAACATTAACAGACATACAACATTTTACAACATATCACAAGCACAATACAGACAATACAGAGTTACAAACAAAGTGGTA
>NW_004955406.1:11418612-11438973 GCF_000276665.1 Chinchilla lanigera | reverse complement strand
ATCACTGTGATATGATGTTTGTGGTAAAGAATTAAAAGAAGCCGATTGATACTCTATGTGATTTTTAATTTCTTAACTCTTTAGGACAGTCTGAGCAGCCACAATTACCCCCATTTCACAGTGAGAAAAGTGAGGCAGATAGGGCTCATTCATTAATTAACTAAAGCCACACAGATGGCAAAGTCACACTAGAATCAAGACCTTTTAAATAAACTAGAAACTATATTTTAAGTTAAAAACTATAATAAAATAACCCAGAAAATAGCACATAAGGCAATTATGTACTATCAGGTGGTAGAAACTATAAATGACATGTGAGATATTCGGTTATACAAAAAAATTTCCCAACAACAGGACTGAAAAATGGAAAAACTTCTGTGCAAGTGCGATATACATGTATACAGAATTCATCAAATAGATAAAGCCCTTCCCCTAATATATTGATAAGCAGTGATTCCATTTTAGATCTTATTGGACCTTTTCTGTCACTGTTAATATTTGAGAAGCAAGAATTTGCAGTGATTATTCTGGAAAGAATAGTTTGTATCACCACTTCTGCCTGAGTGTTAGATTTCCATTACCCATAATCCATTCTGCAAGCGTGGATGAGCATTGATGAAAGAGCCTCTGAGGAGTGAGGGAGAGTCCATTCCACAAGGAGCCCCTAACAACTGCCTGCAGCTGGATGCTTCTACGACACTACAGACAGTATCTCTGCAATGCATCCCATGCTGTATCTTTAGCCCCAAGTAGTAACAGACTCCCAATAGAGATTTAGTCCACCAATGAAAGATTCAAGAAATGACTGCCATTTCCACTCAAGGTCTTCCGTGTTTTGGGCCCTGTGTTCCCTAATATTGTGAATATCATTACCACTCATATGGTTGTCCAGGACTGGAAGCTTGGCCTGGTTTTATATTTCTTACTGAATAAGCAACAGGAATATTTAAATACTTCATGTCCCCTTTAAAAAATTCAAGTATATAGTGGAATGTAAATTTTCTCCCTCTTACTTTCCTCTGTTTTAACTAATGATGTTTTGCTTTTATCTTTTTAGAGATAATTTGCATATATAAGCACATATGCACATATGTACATATATATTTGATTGTATGTTTATTTCAATAGTGGCTATATATTCTATTTCATTCTATGACTTATTTTTAAATTTTTTTGTGAAATATTTTTTATTTATCTGTTTTATATTTTATATATAATACAGGGTAAATGTAGATGCTTCTGTATATATAAGTACATGCACACATATATCTACATATAATATACATTTTGTAAATAGTTTATATTCACTTTATGTTCATTACAAAAATAAGTATAATACTTTATCATTTGTGCTATCTGCATGACATAATTGGTTCTTATTTTTTGCTGAGTCGTGTTACCATGAACTCTAAGTGAGCCAGTATTGAACTGCTGCTCCTATGGGTAAACGCAGAGTTTGGTTCCTGCAAGACTGTGCTCACACCTTTTCCAACTGATCCATACGTAATTTGTGTTATATGTTTCCACTTCCGTGTAAAGCCTTTTTAAGTCTTCTTGCTGTTTTTCTATTTCTTTCCTATTGATGTGTCTTTTAACATTACATCACTACGAAATCTTTGTATATTTAAGATATAAACCATGATCAGTTAAAGTGTTGCCATTTTGCCCACTTTGGAGCTTGTCTTTTCGCTTTTCTTCTGCTGAGTATTGATAAAAATAATTTTAGGCTGGGCATGGGAGCTCACACCAGCACTCGGGAAGCTGAGGTAGGAGGATGATTGTTAGTTTGAGACCAGTGTAGGGAGCTCAAGGCCAGCCTGAATTGCATAATAAGACCTTGTCTCAAAAAGACATCATTATCGTCATCATCATCATCATCATCATCAATTTGAAGTTCTATGGAGTGACATTTATTACCCTTTTCTTTGGTTATACGTAATTTTGTCATATTTAAGAAATTCTTCACTACTACAAATTTATGAAGATGTTGTCCTTTATTTTCCTGTAAACATTGCATAGCTTTGCTTTCCAGAAAAGTATAAATGTTTTCCATGGATTTTCAGTTTATCTAAATATGATTTTTATTTATGGCATGTAATACAAATCTAACTTGTGATGTGTAATTTGCAGGTGCTCAATACCATGGCATGAATCCACCATCTTTTCTCTATTAATGTACAGCGCCACCCTTGTTATGCAGACGTAGCCCATGTTCTTCTTGGGTTTTCTGTATACTATTTCATTGGCTTATTTCCATTATTTGGTCTCTAAATTTGTCCTATATTACTGAGTTACTTACTGTATGTATCTAAGATATCTGGAAATATGGAAAGGCTAGACCTCCCCCTTGTTTAGGAAGTTTATACCTCTTTTCGGTAATTTATCCTTCTATAGTTCTAGAATTAAGTTGTCAAGTTCCACCAAAATAAATGTTAAGATATTAACACAATTACATAAATGCTGTATGTGGATCAGAGCATGAAGAACAACATCTATGAACATGGTATGTTTTACTATCTCTTTTAATGTCTCCCTATACATTTGCTGAACTCTTTTACTAGTTTTACTAGTAATTTGGGATTTTTTTTAGGTTTTCTCTGTAGGTATCACTGTAAATAATGACAGTTTCATTTTTTGTTTTCTCATTTCTTTTTTCTAACATTTTTTCTAATGCTGTGGCTATTCCTTTTAGTGTAATATAGACAGGATTAATAGAAATGTACTTTTGCAAAGTGGTATGACTAGAGGAATAAAAAGAAGTATAAATTAATTGAAGATTTTATTCTCATTTTATTTTTGCTCCTTTCTACTTTGAAAGTCATATTCTTTACGTTTATTCCTTTAACACATAGCTACAGTATTTTAACGCAATTGTTAAATTTTTATGAGGCATGCAGTATAATGTCTTAAAAGTCATGCTCTAAAAGAAATCGGTTACAGCAGTGAAGCATATGAACATAGCCATCATTTCACACAGTTACCCTTGTGTGGCAAAAGTACCTAAAAGGTACTGACTGGGAAAATGTACATTAAGCAGTATAATATTTTTTAGTCTATAGTCCTTATACTTTATATCTCTCAGTGTATTCATTACGGCAACGTTGTATGCTTTCACTCTTTCTACTCCTGTGTACTTGAGGTGTTTTGCTTTGACTTGTTTTATTTCAGTTTTGCTTTTCTGAAATTCCACATATAAGTGACATCATGTAGTATTTTCCTTTCAGCTCACACAGTTCTTTATTAAAGTCTGAAGCTGCTATTTTTGCTTCTCTTTAAACAGCACAAGTCCTTAGAATATTTTAGCATTACTCTCACTCACTTATATGCTGTTCTTTTCCAGTGTCTGTTTCCTATTCTGTTTCACATTCCTACAATATAGAAGTGTTGTTTTGTGTAGTTTTGTAGTTTGTTTAACCAATACCATTTTCTTTGCTCACTATTTCTTCATAGTATGCCTTCCTTCTAAGGTTGTTTTCCTCCTCTCTGAAGTTCATCCTTTAAAAGTCACTTTGGTGTAAACTTTGGACTGTAAATTGTTGTGTTGTGGGGAATATCTTTATATCACACTTGCTTTTGAGAGATAGACTTGCTAATTATGAAATTCTGGGTTCAAAGCAAATTGCTTTCAGCTGTCTGGAAGCCTGACGCCTCTCTTCCCTTGCTGCTTTGACAACTCTCCTTGGGTCCAATTTTGTTTCTTGCTTTCTAATCTAAATTTTCTCTCAGGCCCTTTTATGTTTTTATATTTCTCATTATGTTTGTTTTGGCTAATCATCAGGAGGCACTACCAAATAAGAATTATTTTAAAATAAATTCTTGCCTTGTGTTTTAGAATCACACAGCATGCATTGGGGCCCAGTGCAGTGTGGTTGCCTAGGGGGGATCAGAAGTCTGAAGTAAATGGATTCCCCTTCTAACCAGAGCTACCATGGTGTGGACATATTGCCTCAGTGTCTAATTTAGTGAGGTGGTACCTTTCAGTTTCTTCTTTCAAGGTGTTTCTGGATACACTGGAGAAGACTAGGCTTGTTCAGAATTTTTCTGTGTAGCCTTTGAAACAGTTGCTGGATTTGGTGATACCCCAGAGCAAGTTTGTGCCTTTTGGAATCCTGCTCCTGTTTGTTTTCATGGCCCCAGAGAATTTTCCTTATTTTTTATCCAACTCAACCATGCATTCAATTTTATTTTAGTCCACCTTTTTTAAAATACCCTTTGTTGTGAAACTCTTTGGAGATGTAACCCATTGTATTTGTGAGAATAGAACTCTGTCTTGTTTGTTTATATTAAAATATGTTTAAAATCATTTGTACCAATAAGTTCTTCCCAATGGCTTTATACTATTTCACTGTAAAAATGCACAAGAACTTATTTCCTAGTTGTTGTACTTATTAACCTGGTTTTTTTTTCCCACATCAATTTCAAAAGTAAAAGATCATATTGAATAGACATATATATTTCACATAATGCACACTGCATAGTACAGCCCTAAGCACTGAGCTACTGGGTCAAAAGAAACCTTAGCCTTATTGTTGATGCTTCCTTTCTCTATATGCTCTTCTCACCCGTGCTTTCCTCCCTAATCATGAGTAAGTCCCACCAGTGTCCTCACACATACCCGCTTAACTCTAATCCCACTGCATTGGCCTAATGCCAGCCTAAACAGTGTGTTGCTTTTATTATGCCAACTACTTCTTTTGCCTGCTTATTCTCATGCTGCTGTAATCCAATCACCAAAAGATTCATAATAATCTGTACTCTTATGGAGAAGACTGAATTGTTGCAGAATCATGATTGTTAAAGTATGTACGTATTCATGAGGATGTAGATATGTTTAAAATACTGTATATAGCTAATATGCATTATACTATTATATATATTATATATCATTTATATTTATTTATATATGTAATGTATAAGCTATGTAAAATGTATGTATAAATTATATATTATATATAAACTATGATTTATTGTATATTATTTATATTTATTTATATCATATATATTTATTACATATATGATAAATCTAAGTTTTTATTCTTTAATCTTAAGTTCAATGTACTTGGATGAGTTCTGCCATGGAGATAAATTCTGACCCAATTGTTATGCTCTTGTAGCAGAAATCCATAGTTCTTAATGGCTGATGTGAAACTTTCTAGCTTTTTGAAGAAAAATCAGCCAGCTCCAGAATTCATGACTAGCACTTTTAAAAGTTTAAGCCTTTTTTCTTGGTAAAAGCAGGTCTGGCATAATGAATCTTACAGGTTTCTATAGTTATCCATTTCTGTAGTTATTTAAGAAATACAACAACATCTTTTGTTTTGTTTTGTTTTGTTGTTTGTTTTTCTTCCGGTACCAGGAATTGAACTCACAACCTTGCGTTTGCCAGACAGGCACTGTGCCGATGAGCTAATTCCCCAGCCCCTACAACAGCATGATGATTCAGAGGAAATACTCATAGCAAATTTAACCATGTAGAATTAACACATTTTCTGATTAAGGTCTAAAGGCTGCCTGTTTCTTGGCTTTCTGATTGATGTATGTTCTCTTTGGTATTATTTGGTCATTTGGAGCCCTTGAGACATAAAAGTTGAGGGAGTGTCTTAGTCAGTTTCCACTTTACTGTGACAAAGTACCCGATACCCACAATGTAAAGGAGAGGTTTATCTTGGCTAACAGGTTTCAGTCCATGGTCATCACAGTGGAGGAGAGTTGCTCAGGACATGACAGCAGGGAGGCAGTGAAGGAAGAAGCAGGAAAGAGGTAAAGCCTTCCAGGTCACACCCACAGTGACCCACTCTTCTGACCAGATCCCCCCTCCTAATAGCAAGTCACCTATGAGCCCTGTGACCCAATCACCTCCCCAGAGCCACACCTATAAGCACTCGAGGCTTTGGAGAAGGTCTGGATATCTCTTTGAACAGGTGTGTTAATGAAGGGTGTCTCTGGCTGCCTCCTATCTGTGCTCTGAAGAGAAGCAGCATTGTGAAGCATGAAGCCATGGCCCTGTGGATGTAACTTCCCCTCTTTGCTGGACATGACTAAATCTTATCAAACATGTTAACATATGAAGATGCCCTGTAACCTTAAGGCAAATGGTTGCATCTCATACACAAATCTGACAGGTAGTACCCTCCTGAACTCTGTTTTGAGGATAACTCTCAGATCTTACCTGGATGAAAGAATATCTTGAGTAATTGGTGATGTCTGTCGTGAAGTAGGTAGGAATGAGTAGTAGGGAGTGTTTTTTCCTCTAGTATCTGTCATTTTTAGTCCATAAATAATTTTTCCTGTACTTATATATAAGGGATACATTATATTTCCTATAGAAACTTATTATATATGTAAAGGAAGCCAAACCTAAATTATTTGGGGAGAAGAAAATTTCTATTTTTTGAAGATGGTTTTAAATGTTTTAATAATTAGATGTTTTAGCTGAGTCAGGGAGGATGGTTGCAAGACATATCGAAGAGCTTTCATAGAATTTATGGAAGTTTTCCTATTCACACAGTGGATTTAACTTTCTTTAATGCTACAAGTATGAAGGGAAATACTTGTCTTCCGAACTTTTCTATTCCCATTGATTTCCCAAGAATAAACTTCAGAAGCATTTCCCTCCTTTCCTTCTTCCCTCTCTCCCTGCTTTCCTTCCTTCCTGGCTAAGTTCCTTTACCATTTCTCGCTGTATAGATTTGCATGTGTAAAATTCTTTCAGCATGTTATTGCTTGAAAAAAGGCGTGCTTTCTGTTAATGAAGGATATTTTCTCTGACTGTTGCTCAACTGACAGCTGAGACAGTTAATCCAGTTTCTATTACTGTGGCAAAATACCTGAGATAAGCAATTTAAAAAGAGAAAATATTTATTTTGGCTCCTGGTTTTAAAGGTTTCACTCTGTGGTCACTTGATTCTGGTGCTGCGCACCTGTGACACTGCTCTGCATCACAGAGGAAGCGTGTGGTGGAAGACACCTGTTTACCTCAAGGAGACGGGAAAGGAAAGAGATGAAGGGGAATAAGTGTGGTCCTACTATCTCCTTCAAGTTCACCCCCAATGACCTAACTTCCTTCCACTAAATTCTACCTCGTAAAGTGTCTACCTCCTCCCACCCGCACCAGGGGATGGGGACCAAGCTTTTAGTACCTGGGTCTTTGGGGGACACTTTTTTCATACCATAGCAACTGGTTGTTGTTGTTTTCCTCTTTCCACACTTTACAGTACTATTTTCTTGCTTTCTGCTTGTAAAGTTTCAGATGAGCTGTCTATATTGGTTTTCAGTTGCTACTGTAACAAATTATCACAAATTTGGTGGCTTAAAACAGCACAAATTTATTGTGTTATAACTCTAATAGTGAGAAACCTAAAATGGAGAGAAATAATAGTATTAGCTACAGATGCATTTCTTTGCCTTTTTCTCAGATTCCTCTAAAGAATGTTTGGATTTATGGACACAACAATTTAAATAATGTATGACTCAGTTTGACCCCTTTAAGGCTATTGTTGAGGCTTGCTTAGACTAATCTGGAGTGTGCTTCACACCAGTGATATTTCAGTCCTGCCTATAAGGTGTTCTCCCCTCTGGCCTCTCTAATGATTGTCCCATCACAAGTGGTCAAACATAGCTTTCCATTTTGACTGTTTAAATTTCTGTTAACGCTGAAAGAGATTTGGGATTTGTTCAGCTTGTAGTCCCTTAGTAGTTCTCCACTTGGACTTGTAGAATTTCTCTTTATACAGATGCTGCTTAATATGCAGCAAAATTCAAAGAACCCTCAATGCAGATTTCTTCACCTTCTTTTGTACAAGGATGTTTCTCTGATGATTGCCATTCCTCAACTTTCAGCGACTTCAACCTCCCAGAATTCCTGTGTATATTTCCTCAACTCAGCAAGATTGATTGGCTTATGTGGACTTTCCGTTTCAGGTCCCATGATTTGGAAATTGTTTTTAAGCAGAAATTGAGGACAACTGAAGGATCTGACAGAGATCAGAGTCCTGTGATAATTGTCTGGTACCTAAAAGCTGCTGTTTAATATATTTTTATCCAATCTTCTAGCTGATTCCAGTAAGGAGGTTGCATTTGATCCCTGGAGAATCCAGAAGTGAAAGAGTCTTTCCACTATGTTAGATCAGCTCATTCTCTTTGGCTTTGATTATTACAATATCACACCATAAAAGGTTGGACCTGCCTCTTTGCACAGCTTCTTTGACAACTATTTTCCATCATATTTCTCATCTTTCTTCTTTGTTTTCTTTTTTGACACCCTGATCTGTGGTGTACTTTTGCTTCTGAGCCTTTTTCTTACTACTTTTGTTCACCCTCTCCAGTGTGTATCTCTCTACTTACCTAAGCCCTGCTCATCATTTTAGTCCCTGGTCTTTTCCTTGCTGACTTCTCTCTCAGTGAGCAAATAGATGTTTCCCTTGATTGTGCTAAGTAATTTGACAATGTCATGACTTTAGAGTCAGCCTAAGCCCGTTTGAATCTTGTCTCTCTCATGTAATACTTCTGATATCTTAAGTTTTTGAATTCCCAGTATCCTGATTGTAAAATGGAGAAATTATAATGCCTTGCATATGGAGATTTATTATTGTGGGTTATTGTCTATAAAAAATTAGAATAGTAACATCAACATCATCCATATTAGCATTCCCATTAGACATATCTATAACATCTATGTAACATAAATTATCTCTCTCCCCACCATTTTCTTGAAGGAAAAGACTATATAATATTTAATATATGAGCCACAACAAAGTGTCTAAAAAATTTACTGGACCCTCAAAGTTGGCTGAAATACTGTAACATTGTTATGTGGCTCTTTGCCCTAGGATAGAAATGCCTTAGCCTTCAAGTATTGTTTTGGCAAATTAGATGAAGAAGAACAGAAAAAACATCAGGAGCAGCTTTTTTAAGTTTTCAGTTTCTATTTTAAGCCATTTTGTGTTTTGATATTTTGGATTGGCAAGTTGAAATTAGTTGGTATTGCCTTTAATATTGAAAGCTTAATCTTAAAACGTGCATCTACCTATTTTGGTTAAAGGCTTATAGAGGGTTTTGTTTTATCCGAAGGATCCTAACTTAGCTCAGCTTGATACCAGTAAGGGAGTATGCTTGAATTATGTGATTCAGTGCGATGCTGTTTCATGGTAAAGAAAACAGAAGGAAATAAAATTTTAAAAAAGAAAAGAAAGAAATTGCCCTATGTGTGCCATTATTTTTATGCTGCCTTATTGATGATCTATCAGAGATTTGCTTAGTCTTTTCAGTGGAGTCATGTATAGCTTTATGTATGATTGGCTATGAAAGATGGGTAGAGTTAACATTATTTTCTAGTTGTAAATCAGCAACTCTTTGAGTTTCAGAAGGTGAAACTCATTTATGCATATAATATTTGCCGAGGTCTTTTCACTTTGGGGTTTCATGTAAAGATTTAGAAAAAGATTTCACTATCACTTTAATAAATACATCAGACTGGGAGATTAATAGTGCACGGATTTCCTATATTGTAACATTGGCTAAAAGCCACATACATGAAAATCTTGAAGTATGCATTACTTTTTATTGTCTCTGTGTGTTGATTCAGTTTTTAAATAGCAAGCCTTAATATATTACATTTATATATACCTGAATTTCTAGAAACAAACATATATATTTTAATGTATAAAACTGAAATAACTCTCAGAATTAACTAAAAGGTAGTTGTGAATTACTGCAAAGACCAAGTTGCAATTTGATATTTCATAGATATTAGCTTTCTTCCTCCCACGAGTATTCCATGGCATTTATTTTATCATCCTAAGAACATTTTCAGTGTAAAGAAAGGGATGAATTGGGATTTAGCATTTTCTTTTGCTATCTAAGGAAAGATATTTGGATAGTCATACCTTGGTATATACGAATTACCTAAATTTACTTGACTTTTAGTCTACTGTCAAAAGGAGAAGTATCTGAAAAGTCATAAAACTAAAGCAGCATATCTACAGTTAAATAGCAATTTTAAATGACTCAGAGGAAAGGCACTGCATCTGTCTAAAAAAATAGCCCACACTGGCTGCACTTAAAAGCAGTCAAAATGCACATTCATAGCTAATTATAAACAAAAACTAGTTAACACTTTAAATAAAAAAAGAAAAATAGCAAAAAGATTTAGAGCCTAGACAAACAGATGAAAGGGTTCTGAGTTGCCTTCCATCTGATATTACTCAAATGCAACTCTGTCTCCAATTACCTGGGAATATTTGGTATTCCCTCATGAAAGCTCAAGATGAAAAAGGGCGTCCATTCCGTGCCTCTGCTTACTCACAGTCGTTTGGAACAAGTTCAGCAGAAATATTTCACATTGCAAAAGAGACTGGAGCCAGACAGCGACTACAGACGCTAATCACAGGGTCAAAATAGTAACTTAGTAGGACAGCACCCACCAGGAAATATTTGTGGAGACAGAGATTTGGGAGGGAGGAAGTATTAGTTCTCTTGGAGAAGACATCGCCAAATGCCAAAATGCTGAAATAGGATCATTAAAATGCTATTTTTAACCAGCTGCATGTTCAGTAGAATCAGACCTAAAATAAATACATAGGTGGAGAGAAAAGTAACCAAATAAGTAAGTAAAGATGTGTCCTAAAAGGTTCAGTATTTCTTTTATGGTCTCAATTTAAAGACTTTTTCTGCTCCAAGCTGCATATCTCTACCATTTGAGATTTGGAAGTTCTCAGGGAACATTATTATGAAAATGACAACGGCAGCTAAGATTAATAACTAAAGCCCAGTGTTAAGGCTTGTATCTAGATGTTCCGCTAAAACCTCATGTACTCGCAGGTGGAGAGTTTCAAAAGCAGTTGGATTAGGGTGTGAATATGGATTAAGGGTGTAGATACTGGGATTAAGGATGTGGATAATGGGAGACCCACCTTGGGTATGGGAGGCACCAAACAATAGGTCTATAACTTCCATGGAATATAAAGGGACAGAAAGAAGGACCCTTGCTGCTTGTTTGCTGCCTTCAGACTGCCATGCCATGAACTGTTTCTCCTCTGTGATACCCCTCTGCCATGCCACCTTGCCTTGGAGCCAGCCCACTATAAACTGAAACCTTCACAAACTGTGAGCCGAACCAAACCTTTCTTCCTTTAACTTTGGGTGTTCTTTATTTTGTCTCAGCAATGAGAAAAGTAACTATGACACCCAGTTTGCCTCTGAGAAGTAGCAACTGACTGATCAAAGTCTCTAGGATCCATTTTCTCTATAGTTTACGGTCTATTAAAATAAAAGTTTTGTATTCCCTGGAGACAATCTGTATAAACCACTTTTTACTTTGCCTTTTTTCTTATACTGTATCACCCTGTTCTTCCCGTCCAAGGTCAGTGGAAGGTTGATTGCTGTATTTCACTGTCTTGTTGTTGTTTTTGTTTTTTTATTTTTTCTTCCGGTACCAGGAATCGAACTCACGACTTTGCGCTTGCCAGGCAGGTGCTTTGCCGCTGAGCTAAATCCCCAGCCCTGTATTTCACTGTCTCGATTCTCAACCCACCCCACTCCTATTAATTCTCTTTTCAGTATACTAAATTGGCGAACATTTGGCAGTGGATCTTAAACATCAAGATATGAATGGTTACTGTATTATGTTTGGGATTCAAAGGTGTGTTTTAAAGAAGTGTTGCGGACTTTTTAAAACATAATTTTGTCCCTTGGATTTCAGCAAGTTTTCCCCAAGTTGATGAAAATACTGTCCTCTTTCTTGCAGCAATTTTATTTCTTGTTATAGGTTTTTAAGAATTTTAAAGAGTCTACTGTGCCGTTAGTCTCTACTTGTGCTGTATGGACTGGGAGTTCTCTGTTTTATGTCTGTCTAATCAACCATTGAACTGGATGTAGTTGCTTAGGTCTGCAGTCCCAGCTACTAGGAAGGCTAAGGCAGGAAGAGCACTTGAGCCCAGGAGATCTGCGGCAGTCTGGGCAGCATAGCAAAATCCATCTCACAAAAGAAAACAAAAACAAAAACAAAATACATGTTAAGTACAAAGAAGAAAAAAATTAAATTAGCTATATTAAATATATTTTAGAGTTATTGCCAGATTTTATAATGATTTTGGGCCATAATTTCTCTATAATGATAAAGAGACACTATAATTTTAGTAGAGTATGTGTCTTATTCTGCATCAAGATTCTATGTAGAAGAATTAAAAGGATTTATGGTGCTTCCACCATGAAGAGCTTTTCATGTTTCATAAGCCATGTGTCCCGGTCGTTTTTAGTAGTCATAGTGATATGGAAATTACATAAAGGACAAGAAGAGTACTGCTCTGCACCAGGTGACTTACCCATTATCTTATTAAGTGATGAAGCAACTGAAGGAAAAAGAATAACCCTGCTTTAATGATCAAGCAAAGGTATTTCACCAAAGTAATGGTCACAGTTGTTAAAATCTACAACTCAGTGGCTCAACCAGAATTCAAATCCAGGTTTGTCTGACTAAAAATGTGCTATCTGAGACCTGAACTCTACTTCACAGGATCTGGAAATGAGCAGTGAAGTGGTCAGCACCCCTGGCTGGGGAAGTGTAGCCTTTGTGGAGCCAGGTGCAGATGTGCTTGCTCCCAGAGACCTGAGCTCTGGGTAGTCCTGGGGCACTGATGTGGATTACAAGTCATGCAGACACCTCTGTCAGGGATGCCCATGCCACCCAGCTGGGAGTTCTCCTACTGGCCTATTTTAAGTGCTTTGCTAGGTGTCCTGCGGTGCTCTTCCCTATGACTGGTTAGAAGGCTGTGACCTTCAACTGATACGTCGCAAAAGAAATGATGTATGTGTGAGGAAATTGGTCTTATTTGATATAAAAAATCGAAATCTTTTATACCTCTTCTTTCATGTAATTAGTGTACTCTATTAATGTTTACTTTTCATGGTGCTTTGTTTTGTTTTATTTTGTTTTGCAGCACTAGAGAATGAATTTTGATTGCAGGGCCTTCACACTGAGCTACATTCCTAGGCACCTCCCCCTTAATTTTATTTTGAGACAAGATCTAGCTAAGTCATTAAGTTGCCAGGGTGAGCTCTAACCTGCAGTCCTCCTGCTTTAGCCTTCCAGAGTGCTGGGCTTACAGGTGTGCATGGTAATGTAATCCCAGCATACTTTATTTGAATTACATTTAATAATAGCATGTTACAGGTATGTAGGAAACTCTTGCTAAGAAGAGCACTAACTTTCAAAACTCTTCACAAAACCATCTGTCTGTGTTGTCAGGAATGAACTTCAAATAATTTTTATGTTTCTAAAAAATAGGTCAGAAAATTTAACAATCCACACTGGTGTGTATGTTATACATGGAAAATTGCTATATTTTCTCTGTCATGAAGCCATGATTGGATGTCTACACATGTCACCATGGCATCTCACAGCCTGTGCAAGTTGTTCCTCAAACTGAAAAATGCAGATTTTGGTCAACATGTGTACTTAGCTTGCGTGTACCCTGAATAATTGGCAGAGTTACTTTATTTCAAATAATATCTTCATTTTCAATGATTAAAGTATGTTCAGTTTGGTATGTTTGGCCCCCAAACCTAAAGCAACCTCACTCTCCATCTGTGAATAGGTTAATATCATGAATGTGTTTTAAAAAACTGTGGAATAGAACATGAATGGTGCATTTGTACTGGCAATATGTATCTCAGTCTTCCAAGAGAAGCACCATTTGCACCCCAACTATTCAGAAAGTTTTTCCTGAGATTACTATATGAAGGAAAATGTTCAGTTTGTTGACTTGTTCACTCTATATGAAGAGTTGAAACATGATTGTGAATGTACTTTCTTTCATCTCTATTTCAATTGTTTATTAAAACTGATTACAGTTTCAATATACAAATCCCCTTCACTTCGTAATTATGTAAAAATAATGGATAAAAGAGAATTTTTAAGCATTTTCTGTGATGGATAGAAGCATTTTCTGTAATGGATAGAAGAGAAATCTTAAGCATTTTAAGCATTTTCTGTGATTCTACTTTGGCTTTATGGTAGTGATATGACTCTTAAGTTTGCTAAGAGAGTCTTTTTTTTGTTTGTCTGTTTTATTCCTTTGGTACGAATCAGCCTTCTGCCATACTGGATAGAAGTGAGTTTTATTTAAAAGGCAAGATTTATTCATACAGTGTAGCAAAAGTTGTTTTGGTGTACATCAGAAGTAACCATTATGAACGAGTGAACTCACCTTATACCATTTATCATGATTTAGGAACATATGCTTTGAAAAGCTGCAAATATGTTTTTTTTAATCTACCTATACTGCTGAAACAATAAAATAGTAACCACTTTAGTTAAACATAATTATGTATTGTATCACCAAAAGAATTTTAAGATCATCAAGTGCAAATTTTTCAAAAGAGACATTTATTTAGTCTCTATTAATTATTAGAGGAATTATGCTAAATATTTTAAATATATTAACAGATTAATATGATTTTCCTAAAATCATGTATCTGATTTTACTGGTGGAATGGGGAATAGGATACAGATTTCTAGCATATCATTTTTGTATATTTTAAGTTTTATAAACCATTTACTTGAATCATAAAATAGTCCAGAAATTCTTTCTTCTAATCTCAGTCTTAATCATTGTATTTTATAAAGAAAGAAAAAGTCCTTCCTGAAAGCATTACGGTGCTTTCTAAAATTTTGCCTTAAACAAATTTTATGTGGTTCTAGAATTGTTTCTGGAAGCCAATCATGTTTTATGGTAGGCAGCCCAGAGGAGATTTTTATAAGACAGTGTGTTCATACTGGAGCCTTTTCAAAGCAATATCACGGAACATGTATTCTGTTTTTTAGTATGGCTAACAATTGACCTGCAAGTTTATGTAAGCAATCTGAAGTACAAAAAGGGAAAGGAAAGAAAGAAAAATATTCCCTTGCCAGCTCAAATGATCCTTGTTAAATCCTGACAATCCTGGCAAAGCGTAGCAGCATGGCACTCAGGTTATAACTTTGTAGATGCTGTACAGACCTTCGAGAAAATACTGTCTGCAGTTGTAAAACATTAACCAGCGCAAGCTGTACTCTTGTTTGCATGTAGTGATAGAGACACTTTCACAATTCCCAAGTGACTGTGAGTTTTATTTAAGGTGCACAGTTCCAATTGTTTTTATAATCAGCTTGCTTTGCTCCATTTTGTCTTCTAATTTCTGCAAATGGCCACAAGTATGACCCAAAAGGAAATGATTATAAATAAAAAAAAAAAACTCTTCATTTACTACTTCCACGTTTTTACTTAATTTTTTTTCACTTTTTCTTATAGCTCAGTGATTTCCAAGCTGTAAGTCACCAACTGTAAAATCAGTTTAGTAGGTCACAATTTACCTTTTCAAATCCAGTAGAATACATTTTGAAATACTAAGAGAGCATTATTTGAAATGACCATACCTTTAGAACTTTTGTACCAAACGTAATGTAGAAGAATTGGGTAATGGTATGTATAGAGTAATATATAAATTCTACAGGGCTTATTCATAAGTTGAAAGATACTACCATACATACTTTACCTGATAGATTCCTAAGAAATTGTAAGCAAATTTCATTTTCGAAATGCATACATGATTATAGTGAATAAATTAGTCTATCACCCCACTGCCCCTTTCAGAACAGATCATGATCTATTCACTTGTGTTCTGTGTTACAAAGAGCTTGACTGCAAAGTGCATAGTTCTTACTATAACCGAAGAAAGTTAGATACCATGTGTTTCGCTTTTGACTTGGTGTTTGTACCTTTGCTTGAGATAATTAGTTTCAACAAATTGAACTAATCAGGGGCTGGGGATTTAGCTCAACAGCACAGCACCTGCCTGGCAAGTGCAAGGTTGTGAGTTCGATTCCTGGGACCAGAGAAAAACAAAACAAAACAAAACAAAACAAAACAAAAAAAAAACAAATTGAACTAATCATTGGCATTTAAACCATGACACATTTGATGTAAACGTGAAATTAGTGTTTTCTTTTCTGAAGTTAATGTGACTGTTGTTAGGATATGATTTGGAATCTGAAAGTTTTTATTGTTTATGAAATACATCAAATCTGTGATGTTATAGTAGTGTCAGCCTAAGTAAAATCAAATATACTCATTTTAAGTGTGTGTGTGTGTGTGTGTGTGTGTGTGTGTATCAGTGATACTCATAGATTTAAAATAAATTTCTGGTTGATATATATAATTAATAATTAAAATATATTTCATATTATTTAGATCATATTTTGCTTGAGATAGTACAACTGTTTATCTGTCTCACATCCTTTCTTCATTTTCAGCTAAAATTGACCAGGAGGCAGAGGAAGCTTCACTGACAGAGACTCATAAATGGTGAGAAATTGCTTTATTTTTGGATAGTATGTCTTCTTGGGAGAGGCTGGTAAAGTGCTTAGTGTATTTCATCTCAAGGAAAAATTATTACTTTACTTTTTATTTTCAAGCATAAAACAAAAAGAAATCCAATATATCAGTATATTTCAATTCCATAGTGAATAACTAAATTTTATTTTTATGCCTCTAACTGATGTATAATTCCATGAAGTACCAAATTACTGTTATTAGCATAGCATCTTCTCTTTCAAATAACATTTGGACTATGAAAATGCAAGAAAGAATCTGTTCCAAGAATAAAGGTTGATGGGTTTGATGATAGAAAACTACTGAATGTCCATTCTCAAAAGAAAAGTCCAGGGTAGAGCTTCCCTGGGATGTACTTTCACTTGCTGAATGGAGATTAGCAATCATGGATGACCAGAGAGAAGTATATCAGAAATTTCCCTGTTTTTCTGCTCAATTATCTTTGCTCATTTTTCTCTCCATTAGTCATGGTTCTCTAGAAAAAACAAAATGTGTGTGTGTGTGTTTGTGGAGAGAGAGAGACACAGAGAACATGAGAGAGAAAAATTGAGAGAGAAATTGGGAGATTTATTTTGTGAAATTTGCTCATGTGATTATAGGAGCTGGCAAGTCTAAAATTAGCCAGGCAGGCTAACAATTCCGGTAGGGCTTGATGTTGAAATCTGGAGTCTGAAAGCAGGCTGGAGACGGAATTCCTTCCTACGTGGGAACCTCCTCAGTCTAAGGCCCTCAACTGACTGGAAGACGCCCAGCCATATTATGAAGGGGAATCTGCTTTTCTTAAAGTCTGCTGATTTAGATGTTAGTCACATCTAAAAACTGCTTTCACAACGACAACTAAACTAGTGTTGACCCAAAACTGGGCATCATAACCTAGCCAAGTTGACACATAAAATTAACCATCACACTTTCTAAAGAGAATCTGATTATTCTAGAGGGAAAAGTTTTATTGAAGAAGCTCTTTGTCATGACTTTATAAGGCAAGATCCTTATCCTTGGAGGTCTTGGTGGAAACCAGTTAAAGAGGGAGCTTGTAGCTCCATGATACAGCAGCAAGAAGCCAAATGAGCAGGCAGTCGGAATTTTAACAGAAAGAACAGGGAAGAAGACAGCCAGGAAGGATCCTTCAGGGGTCACAGTGGATAATGGAGGTTGGGAGGCTGTGCCTAAGCGTACGAGGCTGCACCTACTCATGAGTATCTGATCAGGATGTGGGGCCGTCTCTGTCAAGACCTCTCTAACCCTAGGGACTTCTGCACATTCTCTGGCCAAACATTGCCTGAGCAATCCACTATACTCACCCACATGCAACTCCTGGGAAAGCAGATTGAAAAATAAAATCACATATTACGTTCCTTCATACAGTCTTCCTAATACTCGCAAAGCCGGTGTAACAGCATTAGCTGAGTTCTTTGCTTCTTTCCCCACCATCATGAGGAGGCAGAAGCGTTGAGGGAATGTAGACTTTGATCCAGATTCTAGAGTTCCAGGTCTCCTTCCTCACGGAAAAGGCTTGGCTATTTTACGTACCTTCCTACCACCCATGGTGGGTCACCAAATGTGCTCTTTACCTATAGAAGCATCTTTAGGAAGCCACCCCTTCCATTCCTCTTCATGCCTAAAATGGCCAAATATGTCTTTATCCACAATGTACAACCTTACCAAAATTGCAAGAAGATACACCCAACACACATTCCCTCTATTTGACCACTATATACTACAAAGCCCCAAGGGAGAGGAGAACCAAGAATATGAATTTATTCAGGCTCATACTTTCTCGGTCTTCCATCCCTCTTTTTATTTTTATGATGGGTTAGTCGTATTATGTTCTATGTACCATGTTACCAGCAGCCAGGTGAAACTCACTTTGGAGGTAAGATGGACTGATTCTTCATGGTCTGCTTGTTAATTACCCCCAAAGTTGATCATTTTCCAGCCTTCCCATTGACCTTCCAAGGTCAGCCCTTTAACCTTGAGACAGAAAATACACAGGGAAATTTTTGTTGTATGATGCTCATAATGCTTAAAACGTTTACTTTTACTTTATACCCTATAACAAGAGACCCATTGACAGACTGGCAACAAATTTGTATGCTTTGATTCCTAGAAATGATTCACAGTCATTTACAGTTCATTGTGACTGCTAAATTATGCTATCAGATGCTTTAAGGATCAAAGGATGATCATCTAATGACTACACAGCTTTTCTGTACCAAAAGAGAAGATTCCCAAAACAGTTTTCCAAAAGTCTGGAGGTAATTTAGGACTTCTTATGCTCACCAAGATTCCTGTGAAAGAAGACACGATTGTATGGTGGAGCAATCCGTGACGTGTTCTCAGTGCAGCTCTGCTACTCCAGAAGTGCAAGTAGATAAAACATATAGCTGGCCCTTGTCTTTTTATGTGTAAAAGGAGTGGGAACCTCATCTCTTTCTCTCCTCTTATAGTAGGCTAAGACCTTCCAGGGTGGCTGATAAGAGGCCTTACTAAAAAGGTTTATTATCGTGAAAACGTTCCATAAACAGTGTACATGCATGTTGTCAAATGGCTTTGAAAGGAATTATACTCATTTATCTTGATAGCCTAGAACTTTAAAAAAAATTCTATAGTAGAAGGTTACGTGTTCGTCATATTGTTTTATGCTTTCATAACTAAAAATATTCAAAAGAAATAATGAATTAGTACAGCTTGTAAAGATCTTTTTTCATATTTTATTTGTTAGCATCATAGTTTTATGTGCTAATTCTATTTATTCATACACTTTCCTATTAATCTAAAAAGTGGAACTCAGAGTTCCTATTTCACAATAATATATAGGTTTTCAGTAGATTTTTGAATTTGTCAGTTCTCTCAAAAAAGAAGGTGACTAGGCAAGTGAAGGTTGAACCATATCCAAAATTCAAATAAAAATCAGATGAATATATTCTAATCTTCAAATGATTTCATTAGGCAAGCCAAACTATCATATTGTATTACAAGATGGATTTCAGTAGAATGTTGTTATAGTTGGCTATATTCCCACTGTATGTGTTTGTTTGAGCTTCTGCTTTTATTTTATTTTTAATTAGCATACACGGCTTTTTTTCAATTGTGGAAAAATATCACCAGATCAAATGGGATTATTTTAATTTTCCCACAGAATTACTTAGTGTTCATGTCACCTCACAAACAAAGAATGTAGAAATTGTGGAGTTGACTAATCGATGATCATTTCCTTATATAAACTTAAAGAATAAAGAAGCTAGGAGTTATAAAATAGATCTAACCACACTCAGAAAATATTTATTACTTTGTGATATGTTTTTCTTACACTTTCTTCTGTTATTCAAACTCCATGGGTAAAACTCCTACCTTACTTTTGACTTTTGAAGTAGAATAAGGACAGTTTTTAGAAACACACTTTATTCTAGCTGTTTTGTTTTTTTTTTTAATTCTATTTACTTATATTTTTTTGGTACCAGGAATTGAACTCAGGACCTCATGCTTGCCAGGCAGGTGCTGTGCTGCTGAGCTACATCCCTGGTTCCCTATCTGTTGTTTTAATTAAATTTATTTTTGACATTAATAAAGCTGATAGGAATTACTAAAAGCAAAATATAAATTATATTTTAACTATTACATTAGATAATTTATTCTCATTAGAGAATTAGGGGTAAAAGTGTATAATACTTAATGCCCACCCTCTGTGAGCAATGGCAAATAAAGTCACATGTATGCACTACTATAACCATGTTAAGGGATGTTTTTCTAGTTTTGTGACTTTTCTGAAAGAGTAAAACCTACATTTTGAAGGTGTTTATATTTTTCAATAGGATATATATGACACATATGTAATAGGATATGTATAATATATTGGATATATAATATATTTTTCTGAAGTTTTTATAACAAACTGTTTTTAAAATGTTTTAGAAGTCTTTCCTCCCTCCGAGATCCAAAAGGAACTAGAAAGATTAGCCTTATTTCCCTCTTTTCCCTCCCCTCCCCTCCGCTC
>NW_004955406.1:11144023-11418368 GCF_000276665.1 Chinchilla lanigera | reverse complement strand
TCTATGATATTAGAGATTGAACATAGAGCCCCACGCATGCTAGGAACATGCTTTACCAGTGCTATATCCCTATGTTCTTTTAATCTTGTGATCTTACCATGAGATCATTGTGAACTTGTTGAATAGAGAAGCAATTAGCACCATCATACAGCAGTAATAATGTTCTTTATTTTAGTACTATTATGTGTATAACATTTGACTGTATACTTTATAAATACATTAATTACCTCATAGAGTCTTTTAACTCTTAAAACAAAATACACAGGATTCCCTTTTTTCTCTCATTTTATTTCAATATTAGCAAAGATAATTGAAAAGAACCAGCAACCAAAGGCAAGAAATAGTAATAGAAGGAAGCACATTTGTTAAAAAACTTTAAATCACACATTTTAAAAAATAATTACTATTTCTACATCTACTGTCACTTGAGTGATATTTCACCAAAGCCAAAATTGTATAACAACTAGGCTGAAATGGAAAATTAATCTTTCATGCAAAATAAGATCACGAAAGAAAGAAAGAGAGAAAGAAAGAGAAAGACCAAGAGCAAGAGAGAGAGAGAGAAAGAAAGAAGAAAGAAAGAAAGAAAGAAAGAAAGAAAGAAAGAAAGAAAGAATGAAAGAAAGAAAGAAAGAAAGAAAGATAAAAGAAGAGGAATGTTGTTTCCAATGGTTTCATATAGAATGTAACTGTTCATTCATCATAGGAGAGAAAAATATTTAATCAGTCCTGAAATGATGCACACATACTTTATCATGTTTAGTGACTTTTAGAGTGTCAGTTTGTAAAGTGTTTATCCAAGGAATGGACTTCTGGCACATGGATAAAATGAAAAGTGAAATGTTTAGTTCATAATAGGCATATTTTCCAGAATCTTTTGGGACAACTATCTGGAGATGAATAGAAAGACTACAGGTCTTTGTTTATCTAGCTTATGCTGGCGGACCACGCAGGCTCCAGGCCGGTATTAAAACTGAAGTGACATGGAATGTCTTTGCAAAACCCCAAACAATGACATCATCCCCTCAGCAATATTGATAAAGTAAAACAAAGTTGGAGTTTGTTATTCCCAACTTGGATTTCTTAGTTAACTACTACAGATTCTGCCAAAAGATTTACTGTCTGGAGACGCACCAGAGGAAGGCTCCGTAAAATCGATAGTAGAGATTTGTATTTTATGCCTTTTCAGGCCATTGCTAAATTTTAGGTATAGGACTTTTCTTGATACAAATGGGTTTTCTTTGAAGGGTGTCTTATGTAAAACTTTACAAAATCAGTTGACCTTCAACAGTGTGACACTCCAGGGCATCCCTTGCAGATTTCTTGGCCTTTGTAGGTTATAAACAGAACATTCTGGGATGGAGGGGTCTCCTGAAATTTTTGCTTATTAGTTTTAGGGCATTTTAAAGAATGGGAGCACTTTTTGCTTCACAGAGTATTAGTGTGTTTTTCCCAGTTTGTGTTGATAGTTATACAGGAAAACGCACCAAGGAAGTTTAAAAAACTTTTACTGTAAAAATGGAGACTCTCCTATTGCATAGGATCAAGAGGAACCTTTCCACTCCACTTTGTAAAAATGTAATCACACCTCAAGTAAATTAATCTCCAGAAATGCTATTCTTCTGCAGGTTGATAGAAGTTAGAATTCCTAAATTTTTGTCCCTTAAAGCTAAGAAAAAAGTAATAAAATCACTAAACTTTTACTGGGGATTCTGATCACTGTATTATTGAAATGAATGTGGAAAAGGATGGAGAGGGAAAAATAATGCAAGGGAAAAAAAGATACGATGTTCTGCTCACTATTTTGTAATTTTTATTTTCATTGTATTTTTAAAAATAGGAAGCACAAATAATAAAAATTAATCACTGAAGTTATCAGATATATTTAATTTGCTACTTTGATTTGTTGGGGTGCTCAACTTTAGAAAATGGATTTTTAGCACAGCAGATATGCCAAAAAAAACCTACTTAAATAAAAAATATGTAAATAACCACATAGTCTAAGAAAATAGTATATGATCGTTCTGAGAGGAGAGGGAGAAAAAGATGTTTGGAGTAGAATAAAAATATAAAAAGTGAAACAGTTCCTGATTTTTCTGCATACACATTTCATTAGGCAAATTAGAAATCTGCTTTAAACTAGGCATGGTGATGCACAGCTATAATCCCAGAACTCAGGATGCTGAGGGGAAGGATCACGGTTTGAGGCTAGCCTGAACTACATAGAGATACCCTGTCTCAAACAAACAAACAAACAAACACACACACAATGAGTAAACAAACATGCTCTAAAAGATTCTTATCAGGACTCCTTTAGATACAGGGTACAAAGAACCACAGTTAAATCGTTATAGCCCTGAGGCATTCTCAGAAGGTTCCAGGACTGTAGGTAGAGGTTGGCAACCTCCAAAGGGGCAGAAGTGAGGCAGACAGATGGAAGCATTGTCTGTCTCTCCATTTTCACCTTATTTTGAAAATACAGGTAACAGAAGAATACGTGACACAGCAGAAGCACAATATTATTCTTTAATGGTATTATTCCTTCTGGATGTTTGTCGCAGAGACTTGCCACTATTTTCTGCCTGTATGTTATTGTGAATTCTTGAAAGGGTGAATCTGATTGATTGATTCGTGGACACGAAAAGCCCATGAAGAACACTGGCTAACCCAGTACGGCCAATGTGGAAGATCATTTTTTTAAAAGTCAGTGTAAGGAACTGAAAAATGGCATATTGATCTTTGGGGGAGGAAGGAAAAAGTAGTGGAATAATGAGGCCTATGAATGTAGCTATGTTACAAACAGATAATTTGGTGAAAGTATTGAGTAATTTTGCAAGTTGAAATTTTTCTTTTGTTGTGAGAAATTTTACATCTTAAAACTTCCACACCATGTCATTTTTTGGCTGCTATGATTACATATACCAAATATGGGTAAACGTAGAAAGTAACATGATAGTAGTGGATTTTTTTTTTTTAACTAATTTACTCACTACCTGTGTTGAAAGAATGTAGCTGTGAGCTTGGCCCAGTAGAAATTACAGCCTGTAGTTGTGAACTTGGCCCATTTGCCTTTGCAGGCTTCAAATCAGAGTTGGAGGGAAAAAATAACCACACAAATTCTACTGTCAGTAGGTAGAACATCCACACAGAATGTCAAGGGAGAAATTGGTGATGACTTCTAGGTCTACACAAGGCTGTCTTTTCAGGCTTAACTTCCTTCACTGATTGTGAGAATTCAGTATGATTGTGTGAATACTGCATTTAGCACAATAACTAAATATGCAGTAAGTGTCCAATAAAAACAGGTTTTCCCTCCCTCAAAATGTATGCATTTTTCAGCTTCCAAACAGTAATTTCCTTCAGTGACCCAAGGCTTTCCACAGCCCCTCCCCTGTCTCGTCTTCCCCTAAACAACCTCTTCCCATCTGGGTGAGAACAAGGTCACACTCCCGTTGTTGGTCACAGTCTCCCAAAGAGAAACATTAGCATATTTGCAATGAAAACACATTTCATTCCCCTGGTGATACTGTGGCATGGAAATTTGCATCTACACTGACTTTTTTTATACCAAAAGGTTATTACTGGCACACAAAACCCTAGATTATCGTGAGTTGATGTAGAATTTGCATGTTGCTTCCAGAAGATTGGCAAACCCTTTTGTGTACTATTTAAACCAGTGAAACAGTTACCAGAGTGACTTTGGTTATTTTACAATGTTATGAAAATATATCCTTGCAAAATAATTTATAAAGTCTCCTTTTGTTTGTTTTTGGTTGTAGTCTTTACATTGTTAGCAGTAAATTATGAGGGGTTTATGGGAAAAATTCAGGAACTGATTACAGTTATTCTATTTGAGGATATTTTGATTAAGTTCAAGAGATTGGGAATACTTGACATGGTTTTCAGAGTTGGCCTAAGAAATATATGACAAATTAGGCCAGAAGACCATGTCTCACTTGAAGTCCAAGAATGTGAAAGAGAGCAGAGAATGAAAAAGGCAATAAGAACAACAGAAGTTGGAAAATAATTTCAATAAGTTGAGGGGGGAAAGAAAATTAGAAAAACGGCAGATAGACTTTATAGCAGCTTGTTGTAAGTGAATATCCAATGTTATATCCTGTGTCTTTCTTGTTCAGTTACCTAAAATTGAGGCTTCAGTTTTCTAAAGTTGATTTTCATTTAAGAATTCAGTGATAAGTGAGCATGATTGAATACAGGTAATATACAAGATGTGATCAAAAATTACCTCGAATGTTTAATTTTTAAAAATTTATTGTAATAAAAAACACACTGACATTAATCCCCTTCAAAAATCCTCCTTCTGGCTTCAAACACACTTGTCCCATTGATCATGACACTTTCTGAAGCAGTTCTAGAAGTCCTCTTTTATGAGTGTCTTTACTTTGGACTGTTGTGGCTGCCTTCATTTGGTAAAATGAGTAAAAATGTTGACCTTTAATGGTCTTGGTATGGGGGAAGAGTCAGAAGTCGCAGGTTCCCAGATCTAGTGCGTAAGGTGTTTGAAGACATGCTGTAATGGCTTTAGGAACCTGCCTTTCTGTTTAAATGGCACTCAGCAACAGCATTCACTGTATTTTTTATTGCATCTCATAAAGACATGAGGTGGACTTCCAGAACTGTTTCAGAAAGTGGCCAGAATGATGGCATAAGTGTACCTGAAGTGAGGAAAGAGCTTTAATGGGCATTAATGATAACAGATCTTTTAGTGTAATACACTTTTTAAAAAATTTGAACATTCACTATATATTTTATCACAGCGTTTGGGTACAATTTACTCATTGACTTAGAAAATTTAAAATATAGATCCACTGAAATACTTAATACTTTAAGTATTACAACTGTGACTCAAAGTGCTTGTATGACCAAAAGTATACAGATTCTTTTGCTTCTTTTGAAGGTTCTCACATCCTTCGGTGATGTCTTGGGAAAGAAACAGTGCCATGTAGGTTAGCATGCACACTTCTGTTTGTTTGTTTTTGTTTTTGTTTTTTGCTTTTCTTCCAGTACCAGGAATCGAACTCACGACCTTGCACTTGCCAGGCAGGCGCTTTGCCGCTGAGCTAAATCCCCAGCCCCAGCATGCACACTTCTGTATGCTGCATTTCTGTTAAGGGTCTTCTAATTTTTATGCTTATGGATATGAAATGCAGATCTCATTTCTTTCAAAACATATGACTTACCTTCTTTTTTTAACTTTGATTTACATCTCATTATTCTTACCTAGAAAAGGATAAATTTATATGATATTCTAAGTTCCTCAACTTTATTTGAAGTATATGTTTTGTCAAGTCTAGTCAAAATATACTAGAAATGTGATCAAATGTATATTTATGCAATTCTGTAATGTTAAAACACTTTGAAAGTAAGGATCTGCAAATAATTATCTATTTTAATACTGTTTTGACAAAAGAAAGCACTTGTTTCTAAAGAGAATTAAATGTCAAAAATGAAAACCTGATCGCTTATTCTAGATATAAAGCTTAGGATTTGATGAAAAATAAATTCAAGGGGCTGGGGATTTAGCTCAGCGGCAAAAGTGCCTGCTTGGCAAGCACAAGGTCGTGAGTTCGGTTCCCGGTACCGGAGAAAAAAAAAAAAAAAAAAAAAAAAAAAAAGAAAAATAAATTCAGTGGGCATAATTATAAAATTTACCATGTAGTGGGTAGAAAATGGAATTTCTTATCTCCATGTAGTAGTACCTAAACCAGAAGAAAAGGAGAAGGTCTATCATTAACTTTTGTTAAAAAATAGATATAGAAAGGTACTGGCATTTTTTCCTTTGATAATATCTTAATTCTACCCTGAAAAAGTAATATTCAGGTCCCAGATCAGAAGCAAAATCACTTGTGGTAATGTTTTCTTTTTTAAATTACTCATTGGGGAAATTTAACAATGTGAAAAAATTGCTAATCAATGACAGAAGCAAAATTAAAACAATTTGAAATAATTGAAGCAAGAGTTTAAGATGCAGAAGGACAAAATCAACTGTAGCTTAGTATTGTCCTGCTAGAAATAGATCTGGATTTCTGGAAGACAAGAGCATATCTAGATATCTAAATTTTTATTTCTGATTATCAGCCAAATTTTAAAAGCATTAAGAAGTAAATGTTAAAACTGGAACTTTTAATAAGAGGAGCATGTTGGAAAATATTTATAGAATTTACAATGGGGAGAATCTCTGCCAGTATCATAGTCACAGACTATTGATGTTTATTTTTATCTCTGTAACTTATTCTTAAATGATTCATTGTCATTTGGTCTTGTAAGTAACAGACTGCAGAGGAAGCATAGTAATCAAATTAGCTGAGGAAAGTTTTTCCAAGCTTCTTGTTATCCATGTATTTTTCCACACATGCACCATTTCTCTAGTTCGTTTAACTCTACATTTTTATTTCTTTCAAAACTGGTAAGTATACACATAGTGGAAAAAGTCAGTTTATATCATAGATTTATAAAAACAAAAAGTCTCTTGCCCTGCCCTTCGCTGCCCTCTCCTATCTCTTAAATGCTTCCTCTATTTGCCATATTTCTCAGCATTATATTTCTTATACTGCTATTTCGTTGTTTATTCATCAAGCCATTATCTGTTAGCTTGTGATAAAGGTAGATGCGATGATTTTAGTTTTCCTTTTCTTGGGCCCAAGCCCACCCACTTTTTCCTCTTCATTCTGTTAATGGATGTATTTATGTTACAATTTTTAGGTAGGAAAGTTGCCTGGGAAATCATAATATATAAAATAATGTTTTCAGACATGTACTTCCTCAAGTTATTCTTGCCTCACACTTGGTTGATAGTTACTCAAAGGTAGAATCCTACTCGAAGGTTATTTTCCCTCAGAAGAGAAAGCATTGCCTTATGGTCTCTTGGTCGTCCTTCCAAGAGTGAGTCCTTCCCAGAGGGATTCCCTCCAAGAGGGATTCCTGCCAAGAGTCTCGCAGCCTTCTTCCTAATGGACAGCGACAGTGTTGTATGAAACGTAATGTTCCCTGTGTTCCTGGTGTGAAAGTAAATGTCGTGGGCCTGGTATGAGAGTAGATGTCTTGTTGCCTTTTTATTTACCGTACTGGAAAGTTTTTGATTCTTTGTTTTGTTTTATTTTGTGTTGGGTCTCATGTCTTTCTGTTCTGGGATTTCTGATGTGAGTGATTAAGATGGTGTTTCTAAAACTGAGGGAGATGAGACAGTTGAGCTGTGTATGAGCCCACCGTGCAGCAATGCTGAGTATTATTTGAGACTGAGTATTATTTGAGGCCAGGCTGGGCAATTTCTCAAGACTATGTCTTAAGAAAGAAGAAATGGAGAGAAAAGGAAAGGAAAGGAAAGGAAAGGAAAGGAAAGGAAAGGAAAGGAAAGGAAAGGAAAGGAAAGGAAAGGAAAGCAAAGGAAAGGAAAGGAAAGGAAAGGAAAGGAAAGGAAAGGAAAGGAAAGGGAAGGGAAGGGAAGGGAAGGAAAAGGACAAGCAAAGCTGTGTATTTGTTTCAGATGTGACACTCAGGGAGGCACCGTGGCAGGTGACTGGGGATTGTACGTTGTCATCACAGACAGGTAGAAGCAGAAAGTAGGAGAGTGGAGCTGATTACCCCACCAGATGTGTTCACAAGTTTTCAGCTGCCACAGACCAACACTTTGAAAAATGCCACATCAGAGTTGCTACCGGAGGAAAAGGAGAGGAAATCAATTCAAAATGAAAAAAAAAAAAAACAGATGAATGATGTACCAGAGAGGTCTGGGTGAATCAAAGGCAGCAGTAAAGCTCAAGAAAACTGTGATCTAGACCGGAAGGCAAGATATTCTTTTGTTTTCATAACAAGAAGATAATATGCGTGCTTATCAAAAATTGTTTTATTTGAACTTTGGCTCAGTGTGAGTCACTGAGTCAGAAGCTACGTTGCAGGACACAGAAGGAAAGAAGACAGTGGAAAATCTGAGGGCGAGGTGCTCTTGTCAAAAGTTTGCAGAGGGACCGAAAGGGAGAAACAGGATGGAATGTAGAGGAAAATGTGTGCTCTGTTGTTAAAAACTCATTTGGTTGCTATACACGAGGATCTAGATGCATGCCGTAACTGGAGAGAGACTCTGCATTTTAGTATAGACAACTGTTGTAGTCGTAAAACACAGGAAAATGATGACCTAATTACTGGAAGTTACATGGGAGGAGTTGAATAAGTGATGTCAGGAACTTCAAGGGAGGAAAAGGTATGGCGCAATCCTGGGAACCAGTGCCTGGGAAGTTGAGAAGGGCACAGCCAGGCAAGAACTAGGGAGTCCCCCTTTCTTACTTCCCTGAATTTGAGGCCAGGGGACCAGGAATGTGTAGCTTCTATGAAGAATATTATGGATGACATGATTTTGTCTGGTTGAAGCCATGCTTTTATTTTTTAAAAGAAGTAGCAAATAAACATTAGCAAAAGAAGGTATAAAAGGAATCCCATGGGCTTTAGGAACAGTTAGTAGAGCCAGTCAGTGTTGATGGTCATGGAACTTGAATCCGTGGGGACAGACACATGCACAAAATAAAGGGGAGTTGGGCATGGAAGGGTTGATACTGTGGAAGATGAGTGTGCTTCTCAGTAAGAAATTGGGCTGGACTCACCTACGAGGAGCAAAAGGATTGGAGAGCTTCCCGACAAGTGCTAATGGGTTGACCAGCCTAGGAATGTTGTTGTAGCTCAGCTTTTGTAGTTTGGCCTCTGAGACTTGGTGCTCTTGACTGCCTTTGGATGGCTTGTGTGATCTTCCATTTATATTAGGACAAGGCATATTTCCTGTGAGGGAAGGAGAATGGGAAAACCAGCTGAAGAACAGAAGTACATCTTCAGGTTAAACAATAGAATGTAGAACTGTCAGACTTACCCAGTTGCTTATGTTACCTTAAAATGCAATCTTCATAGTGACCTTTTCCATGGTTAGAAATTAGAGGAGGTAGGCCCTGTAGATATGGGCTTGAAATGGACTGATAGCCCCTTATATTAAAAACTTACATTTATGTCCTCAGAAATGTTAGAATGACAAAAAATCCAGTTAGCTTGCAAATATTTCTATGCTAATGCTTGTTTGTCCCTTCAACAGTTCCATAAGACTCCTTACTCTTTTATAAACCATATTCTTATCGGGTATGACACTGCTACACAACTTTCAACATGCCAGGAATTTCTTACAAATACCCCCGGGCTAGTGCAGCAGAGATGGAGCCAAGCACTGAAAGTACATTTTAAAAATACTAAATGCTACTTGATTGTCATAATTTTCTTTGTCTCACATCTCTAAATTTACCTCACATAAAACTTAAAGTTTTTGTGGTCTTGGTTTTGATGAATTCTATGACCTATGAAGGGAGCTTGGTCATATATTTCAAGTGGTTAATGTCACAGAAGCCAAGAGGATAGCTTCCTACACTTATTATGTCTACACCTTACATGAGGGCTGGTGGATTTTGGAGATTTTTTGGAAAATGGTTCTCACAAAATTCTTTCTTTTTTAAAATTTATTTTAAAAATAAAAGAAGGAAAATGTATTAACAAACATGTCCACTTACAAAATAGCATAAGAACAATACAGCAAACTTCTTTCAATGAATGGGCAGGGAAATTCTTAGTGCCCATGTTACAGATGAGGAAATGGAGGGAAAGAATTGCACTCCTGTTAAACTACTTCTCGGGCTTTCTTCATAGTTGAATGTTATGTGAGTGGCAGTCCATTGAGAAATTCTGGGATTCATTTATGACATTTAAAGCCAAAATGAATGAAATATCCTGTTTGTAAGAAGTTTTTCTATTTAATTCTGCCAAGTAATAGTCTGTCCTTTATTTCTTATGCTCTTACCCTTTCTACCACTCTATAACCATGTAAAGATAAAACTAGCAAACTGTTAAAATACTTTGTAAATTGTGTGACCACATACAAATATGAGATATTCATATCAATATTATGTATATGCATTATGGTTTATGTTGGTGGAAATTCAAGCAGACAGAACAAGAGTATTTGTAAGCTTATAAAAGTCTATTATTTTGAGTCTTTATGGGGGGGACTTTTTAACTAAAGGTGGAGGCCACCTATAGTAGTAAAGGAAATTGGAAGGGTGCTGCAATTGTACAAGGGCTTTGTGCATATGAAATACACACCCTACTGCTAAGCTCCACAGTGGTATACCAATAGGAAATCTGTTATATATCAGAAAAACCTGATTTTCTACATACATTTTTCTGAAAATTAAACCAAAAATAGATTCTACATTAGAAACATTATAATCTCCCTGAGAAATAGCTTTGGAATCAATATGGCATAGCAGGACATACATAGCATTGACGCCCCCCCTCCCCCCACCAGCACCCTATTCTGAAATAAAAATGGCTGGGAAGAGATTTAACAATGAAGTTTTCACCTGACGTGTGACACCTGTCTATGTGTAATAATGTAGTAGCATTGAGTCATGGTCCCTCCACTGCGTGTAGGAGCTGATGTTGTGAGCACCTTACATACCTGAGGAAGGCCTTGAGTCTGAGACACCAACTCGGTGATAAGCGTTTATTTAGAAGTATGCTTGACATTTGCAGTGCAAAGCAGTAAATATTCATTGAGTGATTAATATGGGTAAGGACGTCATTGCTACTATGAGAACTGCGAGCTTTATTTAGATAGATCCCTGTCCTGGAAACTCTGCCAACTTCAACTTGGCCTACAGCATTGCCATATGCCTTCCTCTAGGAATACCTTTCCCCAAAGTTCTCTCGCTTCACAGCTCCTCCAACAGGCTCATCCTTCAGTTCTTCCTCTACTTCTCTGCACAGTTATCCTGGTCACTCCCATTGGAACCACTTCCTCCTCCTGGATGTGGAACTTCTGCATCTGCCTGTCTCCTTTTCGTCTTGTAGTCCAGGAAAACACCTAAGATACCTCGTCAGGATCCCTTTGCCTGCTGCTTTCAACTTCTCCCTTGTAACTGTTAATACATTTGTCTCGTTAATACCCTAAAGTAGCTACTGAAACAAGAAAGGAAACAAAAGCAGCCCCTGTCCTATATATTCTCTTTATAGCCATCTTTATCTTTCTCGGACCTCATCTATACTTGCATTTTATTGGAGCCTCCTCTTATGATTGCATTGCCAGTCTTTTAGGAAGTTTGTCTATTTTACTGACCTTTTGAAAGAACTGGATATTTTGGTTTTTTGATTATTTCCCTATGCTTTTGTGCTTTGCTTGGTTAGCTTTTCTATTTCACACCTTCCTGTTGGGGATGTAGCTCAGTGCTACAGTGCAGTACCTGCCTGTTTCACATATTTCTGCTCTGTAATATTCCCTGCATGAAATGCATGTGTTTAGGAGCAAGCAGATCTCATCTATGAAGACTCTTCATATTGGCCTATTTTTTTAGTGGTACATAAAATAATGTTACTTTAAATATTATGATATGTTAGGGATACATGACACATTTTTAAATGAATATATTAATCATAGATTTTAAATCAGTATCATTAGTAAAAGTGCACAATAATCATATACTATAAGGTGGCATTTTCATTTTTATCTTTTAATTCTGTAAAGATTTTGAACTACACACTTTAAAACTGTCTGATTTTTATCAACTTGTAAGAATACTCTTTTTTTAAAAAAAGTCATTTCATCGTTGGACAGTGTCCCTCTTTATTGCCAGTAGCGCTCTTTGCCTTACTTTTTGTATTGAACTAGTAACTAGCCTTCTTTTCCCTAGTACATATTTTCCATCTCTTTATTTTGATTTTTCTGGGATATTTTGGTTTAGAAGGTTTTTTTTGTATGCCTCATTTATCTGAAGTTTTATTTCACTATCCAGTCTGATAGGGTTTCTTTTATAGCTATTTTAAGCTCCTGTATATTTATTATGATTGTTGATATATTTCAATATAGTGCTACCAATTTAGTATATGCCTAAGTGGGTTTTTTTCCTCCCTTTTGCTTTTTTGTTTTCTTTTCTAGATGGAATTTTCTTCTCTTTTTTTGATTCAAGGGAGTGTTTAGTTTTTTATTTCTAGTATTTTTCAATTTACCCTCAAAACATAAGATATCTATTTTATTTTATTTTTTTTTTGGTTTTTCTCCGGTACCGGGAACCGAACTCACGACCTTGCGCTTGCCAGGCAGGCGCTTTGCCGCTGAGCTAAATCCCCAGCCCAACATAAGATATCTAATAAGTCTACAGTTTCTATCTTTCTTCTTCACCTAGACAATGTAAGGGATACTTTGTCCTAGTTCCTTATTGTTATTTCAAGTTTTAGTCTCCATCTTATGCTCAAAAATCAATAGTTTATGAAGTAAAGTTTTATTAGACTACTAATAATAGTTAATGAATTTCTCTTTTACCACTGTTCTTAGACCCTTCTTCCAAACTGACTTTTCTTCTTGCTGAAGATCACATTACTAGTTCTTTTAATGAAGACTTTCTATTTTTTTGTTTGTTTTGTTTTCATTTTTGAGATAGGATCTTGCTATGTAGTGTAGGCTGACCTTGAACTGACTATTTAGCTGAGGCTGACCTCAGATTCCTGGTGGTCCTCCTGCCTCAGCTTCCCATTGCTGGGATCACACATGTGTGCCGTCACACCTGGCTCTTAATGAGAATTTTCTGTTAAGACTCTTTAATCCAGCAGTTACATACTAAAAGTGTGTTTTAAAATTTACAAATGTAAGGGATTTCCAAAGTTTCCTTTTTTAAAATTATATAATAATTACAAAAAGGTTACCTCATGAGAGTAATTCCTTGCAGTTTTAGACTTGCTTTAGTGTCCAAAAAACCCAGTATGTATAAGTTATCTGGTAGTGCTTAAACATGGTGTTCCACTGCTAGATTTAGTGTTTATATTTAAAGCTGGCTTAATAAAATTGTTCAAATATTCTGTATCTTTCTTGATTTTTTTTCAGTTTGTATCTGTCAGTTACTAAGAAGATAAAGACTGACTTGATAAATATGTCACTTTCTTCTTAATAGTTCTGACATTTTTGCTTTGTGTATTTTTCCAGTGTTATGGTTTCATATATCCAAATTTAGAGTTGTTCTGTCTTCTTGGTGAACCAAATCTTATTTTGAATGTTTTTTCTGGTACCGTTTTTGCCTAAATTTCTACTTAACCTGCTGTTAAAATATGTCAACGCTTTTTGGATAGTATTTGCTGTACTATCACAGTGTTATTTTTAGCCTTTCTATGCCCTTGTGAGGCATAGTCCTACTGCCTGGGTACATGAATCTGAATTATATGTTTGGGCAGTGGACATGGGCCACTGGGTGGGTCCTTAGGTAAAGTGGGTGTATGTGAGCTGTGTGTTCTCCAGGGTTCCGTTATTAGCAGACTCTAAGCTGCCACGTAAATGGACTTGGCATGCTGAAGCTGTGATAATGAAATCTGTTTTCACCCTGTATCCCATAGTCCTGAACATGTCTGGGTATTTCCCTTTGTCCAGGGTGTATACCCAGCTGAGTAGTGGCTACTGGTTCCTTCGGGGAAGGACTAGGGAAGTCCTTCCGGGGCATCCTTGCTACAGCATTTCAGGTTCCGTCTCAAGGGAACTTAGTCCCTTTATCACTAGATTCTGGCTGGAAATCAGCTCAGTTCTGGGAACTGACAAAGGAAACATGATTTTTGTTCAGACCAACACTCTCAGTCTTCTGACTGTCCACTTTTGCCTTTTTCTTTAGCTGCATGTGTTTCCTGCAAGTTGGGCAGGAAACTGTGGCAAAGAAGCAGAGGGAGCACTGGAGTTTGAGCAGGTTGGAGGAGCTATTCATTTGCTGCTTGCCCCAAAGGGTGTTGTGCTGTATGAACCATCTCCACAACTCCCTGCTCGTCAACCTCCCTTCACTGCCCCTTGCTTTGTCAGTTATTATGGTAATTATGGTTCCCTAGATCTGTCCCGAGCTTCACCTCCTGGTCCGCTGTTCATTTAGGGTCCTAGTATCCTGGTGGATTTTAATGAGCCCAACTCTGTGTGCTTATCCTACCCACATCATGGCCTGCAGCTCCACACTGGTGCCCCTGAGCAGAACATTCTGCATGGCTTGGGTGAGTGGTAGAGCCTCTGAAAGCTCCCGTGGAATAGCCCTGTGCTCCACTTTTTGGACTCACAGTCTCTATTTCCTTTCTTTTCTATCTGCCAGAGCATCTCTGGTCTTCGTACTTCTCTCTGCATCAGCCACCATGCACTCTAAGCCTGTGAGAGAGGAGGTACTCACTGATTCTTTTCACTCCATAAAAGTTAACTTTTGCAGCTTGCTAGGTGTCTTATCTTTTCCTTTACTTATTAGTCCTAGCACTTTCCTAACTGGTTTTTGCTGGGAAGTCACCTCAGTTATGGTCCCGGCAGCCAAAAGAACAGCTGGAGCAACTCCTGAGGAGCTGTTTGTCACATCTTCTAGCATAGGAGAAGTGCCAGCTCTTTCTAGAGAAGACCAGGCAACCTGTATACACTCTTAAGGATTTCCAGGATCTGTAGGCACAGCCATCTAGATACTGCATTTGGTATATATATATATATATATATATATATATACACACACATTCATTTGGTTACTTCTGATAGAGGAAAGCAATTGAGTTTTAATATACTGACCAATGTCCCACAACCTCACTATACATCTATATTTTTTATTAGTTCCAGAAGTTATCTTGGCACTTTTTTACATGGGCCTATTAGTCTGCAAATAAGGACAGTTGTATTTCTTCCTTTTCATTTTTATAGCTTTCCTTTCCTATTTTTTGTGTGTTTTGTTTTTATTTGATGTTATTCCATTAGGTAGGACTTCCAGAACAATGTTGAAAAGGAGCAATGAGAAGGAACACCCTAGCCTTATTACCAATCTTATGAGGAAAACATTCTGTCTCTCTCCATTAATTATATTTGCCATAGGTTTTTGTGGGTGTTCTTATCAACTTGAAAATGTTTTCTTTTATTCCTACTTTGCTGAGGATTTTAATCGTGAATGATGTTAGGGTCTACCAAATGTTTTTCCTGAATTAATTGATAACCATCCTGTGATTTTTTTTTCTTTGTTGATAAGGTAGATTAGATTACATTGTTTAATTTGAATGTTTAACCTATCTTGTATAATTGAAATAAATTTTATGTGGTCATATTGTATAATTGTTTTAATTCATGTTGGAGTCAACCTAGTAATTTTCATTGTATTTTGCATATATGTGCAAGAGAGATATTGACTGCAGCTTTTGTTTGATGTAATATCATGTCTTGGTCTCTGACTAATGCTGGATTTGTAGAATGAGGTAGGAGCTGTTTCTTGAATTTTCTGGAAAGATCATGGATGGTAGATATTATTTCTTCTTTCCCATTTTGGTAGAATTCATTAGTGCAAACAACCTAAGACTGCCCCTTTCTTTTTTTGGAAGGTTATTAATCCATTAGCACATATAGATATCTTCAGATTGCTTTGAGTTTTGGTCATTTGTCTATTTAAGGAAATTGTTTTCACTAAGTTACCAAATCTGTGAGCATAGAATGGTTCATAATATCCATTTATTATCTATTTGATGCCTGTGTGATTAGTAATGGTAGCCCTTTTAACATATTTTTGCATTAGCAATTAGTATTTTTTTCTCATTTTTCCTTAGTTTGACTAGAATCTTACCAAATTTTTTATCCATTTAAAGAACCAACATTTTTTTTTTACTAATTTTTCCATGTTGTGTTACTATTTTTAATTTTTAAGGTCTGCTCTAAATTGCATTATTTCTTCTGCTAGCTTTAAGCTTAAATTGCACTTTTTACCTTAGTAAAGATTCTTTAAATAGAAACTTACATTATTGATTTTAGAGCTTTTTTATTTTCTAATCTGAACATTTAATTTTTTAAATTTTTATTTAAGTTCTTCCTAGTTATATTGCATAAACATATATATTTTTGTTGAAAATACTTTCTAATTTCTCTTGAGACATCTTCTTTGACTTAGGAATTATTTATGGAATGATTCAGAAATATTTCTATTGTCCTTTATTGATTTCCAATTTAATTTCATTGTTGTCAGAGAGCATACTTTGTGTATGTCAGTTCCTTCCCCTCTTTTCCATTTCTCCCTATAATTTTGAGACAACACAGGACATTTGTAGAAATTAAAGCTGATACCAAATGGTAAAGTGTACTTAGTGAAAGGCCAGCCAGTGTGAGATTGGGGTAACCACCTTGTCCATTTCTGCAAGCTCCTCTATGAAGTTTATGTCACTTGACTCAGACGAAAGTTTGCGGTAGCTCCTGCTTAGAGTATCTCTTTCGTTTTTATGGTACTATTGATAATTTCCTAGCTTTGACAAATGCACTATAGTTATATAAGGTGTTAATATCTGGGAGGCTAGGTGAAGGTTATATAGGAATCCAGGTGAGTCCAACTTTCAGCCCACAGGCCGTTTGACCTCTTCTTTAAAAAATGTTACAAAAACAAATATAAAAAGTAAAGAAAATTGTTACTAATATGCTGTAATTATGTATTTTAATATGTGGCCCAAGATAATTCTACTTTCCTCAGTAAGGCCTAGGTAAGCCAAAAGGTTAGACATGTACATTTTTAAGTTTCTTGTTAATCTTAAAGTAATTCAAACTAAGGCCATAAAAGAATGACTCAAACTCCTAGAATCTAGAGTTCTGTGAAGGAAAAAATGGAAATAGTCTGTTTAATTCAATTTCCATAGCTTCAAACTTAAAGAAAAAAAATGTTCTGTTAATGATAATTTCTTATTTTCAAACTCAAGTAAACATGGTAATAATTATTAGATTATTTAATAACATGGAATGAAATTTGCTAAAGTCCTAGGATTAAATTTCAGACTCCTGCAAAAGAATAGACTGGAAAGATGATCTGTGAAGCCAAATTACAAATTAAGTACATAGAAGCATTAAATTATAAAGCAAGCATACATAAGCAATGACTTTCAGTGAGATTGCATGGCTGAGAGAAATATATTGGAATATGGAATGTGCAAATGCTTGTTTAAGACCAAAGACAAAAGCCAATGGAAAAGGAAATATTTCTAGGTACTGAAAATAGGAGACAATCATTTTGATACTTGTCTAAAGGAAGTTTCTGGTGGGATGAAGACCATGCAGGTTGAGAACTTGGCCTTGGCTGAGAGATGGTAAAGGTTTTTTTCCCCTCAGAGATGAATATGAAATTAGAGAAAAAAATCTGTATGTGGAAAAATTGTAGAGATTAGTAAAGCAAGACTTGTATGAGAGAGTTCATTCCTCTGTGCTTGGAATTAAGAGCATAGAAAGAATGGTGGTCAGTTGAGGAGAAAATCTGGGTTGTTTATAAACTGTAAGAGATGGACAAAAAGAACACCCATGACGTTATTGATTATAGTTGTCCAGTTCCTAGATTTAAGAATTTTTCTTTGTTGGTTGGTCTTTATGATCTGCGTGGATTCCAGTATGCATTGTCTGCTGAGGGGCAGCCTGGGTCTGAAAATGTGTTACATGCATTTTCCAGCTCCTTTTCCATCTTTTGCATGAACTGGTTCTTGTGCTTGTGTGGAACTTTTTTTTTTTCTCCTAAGAGCAATTGGCTGCTTTAGATCACAATTATTCTGAAGGTGTAAATACCTTTGCTTTTGTTTTAAGAGAAAAGAAATGCCAATTTATCCTTTTACCATTCTGAATTCCTCTCATTTTTCCATTGTCTGGAGCAACATGATTGGCATAAGGCTCTACTTTGCACACTCTGTTTAGAAGACCAATAAGATCCCATTAAAGGCCTTTTAATAGTGAGAGAAAAGGGATTTTTTTCTTCCTTACTGGAGCAATAAAATATGTTATACTTCATGTAAGTTCCTACGAGGGGTGGAGGAAGGCGGTGGAAATGAAGAGGATGATTTAGGGTTCCAAAAATTGCAGTTACTTGTAGAAGGCTTTTACTGAAAATAGATCTTTCTCTTGAGACCTTAGTTTATTCTGAAGAATGATATTACAAAATTCAACATTGCACAATAAAAAAGCAAAAGCAATGGAAGATTTATAATGATCATCCTTGGCAGTTCACTTAAACTGTTTTGCTCCCTTGGGCTTGTGTTCAATACTAAGATGCTTTATGTTCTTAGTTCTGCTTATGTGGACTGAATTGAGTTATATATGTGCAGTTCTCATCTTGTGCATAAACTCTATTTAGTACTCAACCCCTTTGTTATACTTCAGAAGACAATGATATTGAGAGAAGAAATTAAGAGGAAATATCACTGAAGAACCAAAGAAGGTAGACACCCCAGGTCCGCGTAGACAGCACCAGGACTGAATTGCCACCTTGCTAGAAGGCCAGTCTGATCATGGATGTGTGCATAAGAAACAACCCAGCTTAACCATGGCACTTCATGGCTACCCGCCCCCCAATATAATTGTAGCAGTGTCTCAAAATAGCCTGAACTGCCACTTGGCAGTTGAGCCAGGGAAGGCGGACTTGGTACTAGGGCTTGTTGGCATTAGTGTTTGAGAGAGAGAGTGGAAATTAATAAATGACTTGTTACTATCTGCACAGGGCTTATAAAACCATCCAGACATGAAAATAACTACTCAAATTTGAATTGTGATATTAGCTGTGCTGATCACTATAGCTATATCTGTGGAGGGAAAAAGCAGAGGTTGAATTAAATAAATTTACTCCTTTCAGCTCTCTTGGTTAGTTGTTCACTCTGCTATGTCTGAAGGAGGTGCCAAGAAGATTGTGTGTGTGTCTATACGTGGGTCTCTGTGTGTGTTTACAAACTCTAGTCATGAAACAAGAAACAGTCCTATGATATAGAAATAAGACAAAAAGATGTAATTTTCTATTATTCATCTTTCATGTGATTCCAGAGTAAAAGGATGAATGAAATGAGAAATTTTCTTGGCAGGAACTGCTGCAAACTGTCTTCTGCGCCAAATGAGGTAAACTATAGATGAATAGGGCGGAGCAGGTGAAAGAGTTCTCCACTCCAGTGCTGGTTAGCTGTTCCCTAGAGGACTGACATATCAGTTTTAATTGATGTAAATGTCATGTGTTATAATTATGTAAGGATAGAGGAATCCTTCTTCTTAACTTCTCTATATGAAGAATAAGTTTCAGGACTTGTTATACCCTGAACATACCATGAAGGCTGAAGAAAGAACCTTCTATACTGGGTGCTACAGCAATATCATAGCCATCACTTGTAGATCTGACTGTGTGCCTGGCAACTCCACAAGACCCAGTACACACTTGAGTCTACTTTTCATAAGGATCTGGTTAGGCAGGAAGTGCTGCCATCTTCCTTTTAAACCTGAAGTAACAAAGCTCGGAGAAGGTCCATTCTGGACAGAGCCAGAACTAAATCCTAGTCATTGAAATCCAAAACCCATGCTTGTAAACCTTAGGCTATAAAGAAAAGATATCCTAACAGATTTCTTCTACTAGAAAGTTTTTAAAACTTAAAATTTTTCTCCCAGAAGGGTCGAGGTCACTTGTTCATCTCACAATCATTTTTTAAGGAAATATTTATCAGACAAGTTCTGTGTTTCAGGTACTGTTCAGGTGTTAAAGATAGTACTGCTGGTAGGAGGTCAGATCCTTAAGATATGGGGCCTCACAGTGAAAGGTAGGTCATTAATGGCCTGCCCTGAAAGGCAATATTGGAAACAGGGCCTCCTCTTTCTCTTTGCTTCCCTGTCTCCATGAGGTGAGCAGCTTCATCCAGCGCATGCCCCTTGCCATGATGTGATGCCTTACTACAGCTCTAAAAACAAAAGAGCCAGCTGACCATGAACTGAAACCTGCTAAACTGTGAGCCAAGAAAATCTTTCATCTATATAAGTTGATTTTTGTTACAGTGATGGATAAATGGCTAACACAGAGACCAGTAGTTAACAACTATAGAAAATATCTTTTATTTTTCATGACACAGAATACTGTGAAGGAAAAAAGTCAGTGAGGACTATGTAGGGGAGTCCAGGGTTGCACTTTTGCTTCAACTTTCCATGAGGATCTCAATGAGGAGTAACCCCTGAGCAAAGATTGGAAGAAGTGAGATAGACAACCTCACAGACACCAGGATGAACAGCCTTCCAGGACGGTGAAGGAGAAGAGTAACATCATAATGTCAGGCACAAGAAAACAGAATGTCATGAAGAGGATATCAAGCAATCCTTTTTATTTGCCAATTACAAACAAAGTTCTACTTTTATTTGGCTCATGTCTCATTTATCAGAATAATCAAATTTGGAGAGGCACAAAGCACTTAAGTTTTACATGACTACAAAGTTATCACAAATTCCAAACTTTTAAGCTGCAGATATTTCACCTCTATTGAAAGAAAAAGCTTGCAAGACATCCAAGTTAGCTTAATACACAGGCTCTGAACATATGGGGGCTACACAGTTGTAAATGCTTACACTTCCTTTGATAGGAATCCAGTGCATAGGGACTGGATTGTGTGCAGTTGTGATGCAGACGCTGTGGAGAAACGTGAGCCAATACACATGACACAGAAGCAGACATAGTGTGAGCAGAGGCTGTGCAGGCCTCACGTGCCATCCAGGACTACATGGTCTATGCTGTCCTAGAGAAATAGAATGGCACTCTATCAGACATCAAAAGATGAAAAATAACATCAGTGCCCCGAAGAGTCTTGAAATCAGCCTATCTTTAGATTGCTCACCCCCAACTGCTTTTGTTGGCTATGTTGTTCAAAATCCTTTTTGGAGCCACACATCATAAAGTGCTCACCTGTGTTGTTTTGGATGTGTCTCAGGTTACTTAAGAATAAATACAGGGAGATATTTATCATTTTATGCATATGATCATGCCCAGATTTACCCTTCTTGATGCTTAAAGTGAAACTGTTAAGAGGGTGGTCCAAATTTGTGAGCACCAGTGACCATCTGACAGCCTCAGTCTGGGTGAAAATGTGGCAAATGGCTTTGATTTGGACTTTGACTCATATTTTTTTTAACTCAGTGGCAATGTCCTTCCAGAAATCCATTGTACAATGGTTTTATTTCCATGTCTTTGCCCTTTCATGTGTAGTGCCTAGCATAGCATTATAACCTGCTTGCTGGCTAATGAATAAATAAAAGCAGTAGTGCCCTCTGCTAGGAAGGTGAAAGGGTAGAGGCCACAGAAATTGTTGGGCTGCAATGTTTTATATCCTATTTGACAGAGTGAAAGTTTTTGTGGATGTGAAATAGTCATAACTGACTATTATGCAAAGGTAAACAGAACAATACAATGATCTTCTAGGTAACCGCTCATCTAATTTCAGTGACTATTGATTCATAGTCGGGTTTGTTTCATCTATACTCTCTCTCTCCCTCTTGCATTCCCCCATATTATTTTTGAAGTAAATCCTCAAGACATCTAATTTCATCCACATCTATTTTAGTATATATCTATAAGAAGTAAGTCCCTGTAAAAGTTGCCCTCCAAGTGTCCTTGCTGTTTCTCTTGAACTTTAGTTGTTGAAGAAAGCAGATCATTTGTCCTGTAGAATTCTCCATAGAATGGATTTTCCTGATTTTCTCTTGGTGGTGTAGTTTACTGTGATCCTCTCTTCTGTACTTATTATAGACTAACAATTATGAAGTGCTTTATCAGTTTCAAGTTTGATTACTTTGGTAAAATCACTTCATAGGTTGTGTGGTGTGCTGAGGAATAAATACAAGGAGAAATCACGTCATTTGTGTGATGTTTCTAACCTTTGAGAATCAATATCCATATGTATTAATTTGTGTGATTTGTGAAATAGTGAGCTTTTGGTGATTTTTCTCAGTCATTAAGTAAAATACTTTTTCTTTAAACTTTCTCTCATTTGACATAGTTATTCAATGGTATAATAAAAGCATGATTCCTTACCTTAGTTTAGTAATTTTCAAAACAGTGAGGTGGACCTCTAGCATCCTCCAACAGCGAACCATTTGTTTTAAGCATTGTAATGAGCTTATGGAATTAAATATATTTGATGTATGTCAGTCCTGTATAGTTAATGTTCTCACTAATGTACAAAATGTTCTATCTTTAAGTTTACTTTTTTGACATGACTCTTGTTTTCTGTAAGACACTCTAGGTGCATTTTGTCGACTTTTCCCTAGATCTTATTTGAACCATTTCTTCAAGCATTTCTGGGTCTACTATTTGGAATGGTCTATACAGACCATAGTTTAAGTCTCTGGTTGTTTCTGTAGTTGTGACTAGACTTTACAGTGACAGAACTACAATTAAAATATGTTATTAGTTCATGCTAGTACTTGCACTTCAAATTCAGGGTGCCTTTCTGAACTGTGAGATTTGACATTCTGTGTTCCTTTCACAAACTGAGAATCTTGATATGCTAATCATTTGTCCAGGTTTCTTCTGCCATTTTGTTTTTCTGAAGCCCATCCTTTAGTAAATTTCTCAGTAACTGACAATGAAAATAATGTTCTTTGAGTTATTTCATACTAAAAATTTTTTCCATGACTTTTAGGATTGAAAATCTGTTTCATTAGAATTTAAACACTTGACTCACAATTTATGTCTTCAATGTTGTAAATAGGTCATTTCATTATCTATATGTGGAAGTGTATGATGATAGTAAGAGTGTCTTCCCTAAAATCAACTTGGCTTTTAGCATAATGACCAAAGGAATTTTTTTTTCCTTGTAGTAGAGTAGTTTTACTAGGATATGTCTCAGCTGTAGCTGTTGTCATGCCCAATGGATAGTTTCAATTTTATTTTAGTGCAGGAAAAATTTCTTGGATCATAATTATAATTTATTTAACTGACAAAAATTGTATATAATTACTGTGCCCAATGTATTGTTTTGAAATATGTATATTGTAGAATAACTAAATCAAGCTAATTAGCATATGCATTACCTCATATACTTCAGGTAATGCGTATGTTAAAAAAACTCACTTTTGAGTTGAGAACACTTAAAATCTAATCTCATTGATTTTTTAAGAATACAGTTCATGGTTACCAATTAGAATCACCACATTGCAAAATAAATCTTTTTGAATTTTTGTATCTAAAATTTTGAATCATATTTTAAATATGCATTTATTTCATTGCTCGGTTACCTACTCTGGGTGGAATTTTATTTTTTAATTACACATAATAAGTGTACATACTTTTGGTATACAATATGATGGTCAAATCAGGTTACTTAACATATCAATCACCTCAAACATTTATCATTTGTTTTCAGTGAGAATATTCAAAATCCTCTTTTGTAGCTATTTTGAAATAAACAAAATTGTTGACTATAGTCACTTGAGAGTGGCACCAAAAAGAGAATTTATTTCTCTTACCTAACTTTGTACCCATTGACTAGCCAGCCTTTCTTCATACCTCTAGCTTCCCTGATGCCAATAACTGCTACTCTATTGTCTCCTCATGTGGAATCAACTTTTTTTCCCTGGGGACTTTCATAGTGTGCACCTAAGAATTTCTAGTCTTCTATATACTCTAAAATCAATCAAGTTGACACTCCAGCTTAACTATATTACATTCCACTACCTTGTTACTTGACTCCCAAACATATCTCTTCAAAAGATACTTAATCTTCAAATAAATACAAGGTAATAATTCCACCTAACAAAATATAACTATCCTACATACAACCAAAAACATAGCAATGCTATTCTCCAAAGTCTCATCAGTTTCAGCGTTTCTAAGAAGCACAAGTAAAAATCTTTCTGAGACTCAAGGCAAACTGTTAGCAAGGAATCTCTTTAAAATTCAAAAAGTGGGGCTGGGGATTTAGCTCAGCGGCACAGCGCCTGCCTGGCAAGTGCAAGGTTGTGAGTTTGATTCCCGGTACCGGAACAAAAACAAACAAAAAAAATTCAAAAAGCACATTACTTAATCTCAAAATGTAATGGCATATGTAAATATGTCCATTCCAAAAGGTGCAATAAGGGAATAGAAAAAAGAAATCAGACCAAAGCAAGAGCAAAACCTAACAGGGCAAACATGTCTCATACCTTCATATCCAGTATATGATGGTAAAATGTGAGTTCCAAAATACTTGAGCTGCCCCACCCCATGAACTTTCTTGTTATAACCCAACCAGCTTCTCTCTTGGATGGGGTCCACTTGTTTCCTTTGGCTTTCCTTAGCAGACATTCCTGGTATCTCTACTTTTTGGTGGTTTCCACTGCACCTTTGGCTTCATTGCCATAGTTTCAGACATATGCCTTTTGAGGGATATGTTGCCTGGCATGCTAGGCCTTCCTTTACAACTGAGTGGAAGCCTGCCTCATACCTCTTGCACGCCTGAACAACCAATGTCATGTAGCTGACACCAAGATTTCTCACCAACTTAAGCAATAGCCAGGGCATCTTGGACCATGGCTGCAGCAGCCTCGGCATGCCTGAATGGCTGACCATGGTGATTCCCAGACAACTAATTCTCTAAGCAGCCCTTTTCAAGCAGAAGATCCATAGCTTTTCCTCTCAGATGAATGATTTACAGTTTTTCACCCTTGAGAATCAGTTGGTGGGGTCTTGCTGATTCCTGGTTCAGAGTACTTCATGTCTTTTTAATGGCACTGTTCTCTTTAGCAACTACAACTTCCTTGACTCCAACTATACACATGCTTTTCTTCTGCCCAAATTTAAATCTCAAGGATATCTGCTCTACTTTTTACTCTCTATTCTTACTCTATATCTGGGTAAAAGCAGTCAGAACTACTCATGTCAACTTGAACATTGGGCTGCCCTGAAAATCTCTCCACCAGATCAGTTATTCCACCACCCATAAATTCAGCCTTCCACAAAGTCTCAGAATATATGTAAATGTTGTTAAGACTTTTGCAAGAGAGTAACATGTCTGGCCTAATGTCTGTGCCCTAATCAAAACCTCCTTCCTAACAGAAATATGGCACTGGCCTTTACTTTCCATATTCTTATCAATATTCTAGTCTTTGGCACTCCAACCAGAATCATGTATTGGGCTCTACATGTAGTAATTTATTCTTTTTGCCTCCTCTAAACTTCATAAAAAATTCTCCTGCAAACCAGCTCCAAAGGCTTCTGAACCTTATAGTCAGGTCCAGTTACAGCAAGGAGCCCACTTCTCTCCTACCAATTTTCTGTATTAGCTTTCCTGTTGCTAGAAAGGCCACCCACAACTTAAAGGAGGAGATGTTTATTTGATTTCATGATTTCAGAGGGTTTACTCCATGGTCACCTGGCTCCAAAGCAGGAACATCATGGTGAAAGGACTTAGCAGAGGAATACTTATTACCTGATGCCAATCAGAAGTAAAGCAGGGAAACAGCCAGAGAGGAGAGACTACATATATTACCCAAGATCAAACTCCCATGACCTACCCAGAAACACCCAAAAATGTCCTTTATTAATCCCCTGGCTGGCTCTTAAAGCCAATTAAGTTGATAACACAATTTAACCCTCATAGTTACTTTAAAGAAAACCTTTTTATCAGGATTGTTTTGAATTTATAGAGCAATTTTGGGCAAATTGATTTTAACAGTGGTGAATCTTTAAGTAATATATTATAGTTTTCATTTACAATTTAGGCCTTTTAAAAAATTTCTCCCATTGATATGTTATAGTATTTATGCACTTCTGTTTGATTTATTGTTAGTTATATTCTTTGATAATGTAAAATTATATTTTTGTATAATTTAAAGTTATATTTTTTGTAATGTAAAATCACACTATTTCTCCAGTGGTTGCATTTCCATAGAAATGCATTTAATCTTTTAATATTTACCTGGAAGCTTACAGGGTGTGTTATAAATTACTTAGTTCTTATAAGTTCTCTTATTAGTTCTAATGGGAATTTTTTGTTTGTAGTTTTCATATGATTTGCTATGCATACAGCCATATATGTGTATATATGTAGAGCAATAATTTTCTTTCTTTCTAGCCTTAGTCTTTTTTAGCCTACTAACTAGCTAGAGATTTTAGATTTCAGTACAGGGTTGAATAGAGTTGGGAAGAGGAAAGCTGCTTTCTTTCTTCTCAAATTATAGAGTTAAAATATCAAGTACTGTAGTTGATTCATTAATGTTTCATTGAGGACTATTTTGCTTATGTTCATGGAGGACATTGGTGTATAAATTTGTTTTGTTTTATAATATCCTTTGTAGTTTCTACTGTCAATACCAGGATAATGCTGGTCCCATAACATAAATTGAGGAATGTACCTTCCTCCATAGTTTTGTGAAAGTTTTAGCATAAATTTGACTTTATCTTCATATCAAATGGTCATTACTTCAAAACAGTTTGAAGTAGGAGTACTTGGAAGATGGAATAAATTTTGATTATGTTTATCAAAATAAATTTAATACTTATTAAAAATACTTTCAATTTTTTTTCTCATCAATGAGGATTTTATTGCTTGAATGCACTCTGCAGCATTGCCTACTTTTTGAAAGCTGTATCACCTTATAGGACAGACAAATGATTTACACTAAATATTACCATCTGGACAGTACTATTTGAATATACGTACAATTACCCTGTACATTCTTTTTTTATTTTAAAGAGAAGAAAAATAAGAATAGCAAAATACCAGCAACATAGACAAAAACAAAACAAAGCAAAAACAGTAAGAATAATACAGGGTTTCAGAACAAAATGATAGAAATCAATAGTGGTTGTTATATTACATAGTTCAGATATGGAGCTATTTATATTTTCTAACTGATTTGTCAGTTTAGCAACTTTTATTGATTAAGAATTTGTGGATTTCATTTACAGTCTTTATTGCCATGAAATTGCTTATAATATCATCACAATATCATTTTAAGCCTATATAATCTTTTAATGACTATGTTTTATCTCTGGTATTCGTAATTTATATGTTTTTACTTTTTTTCTTTATCAATTTTAGTAGTAATTTATAAATTTTATTAAAATTTTCATTAATTCAACTTCTGACCTTATTTTTAGTCTGATTTAGTTTTTCTTTGTCTTGTGCTTTTTTATCATTTCATTTGTCTACATAGTTGAATTTAATTTACTCTTCTTGAATGAAATGGCTACATCACTGTTTTTCTAATGTAGGCATCTTAAAGCATAACTTTCCCTCTAAGTACTGTTTTATCTGCATCCCACACATTTTGATATTTTACTTTATTTTTATTATGTTTGAAATATTTTCTGATTTTTTGATGTGTGTGTTATTCATAATAGTTTCATTTAATTTTCAAATTGGAGATTCCCTCTATGTTATTTTCGTTGTTCCATAATTTATTGCCACTGTGGGCAGAGAACATACTCTGGATAATATCAGTCCTTTGAAACTGATTGAGACCTCTTTTATGACTCAACATATGGTCCATGTCGATGGAGGTTTCTGTGCCCTGGTAAATTCTCCCATTGACTAACGTTCTACAACTTCTAGTTAGGCCAGTTTGTTGACAATGACATTCAAATGTTCTATTTTTTAGTGACATTTTTGTCTAGTTCCCTTAGGTATTGATATAACATTATTAGAAATATCTAACAGTGCTCATTTCTATTTTTAGTTCTGTGTTTGCTTTGTTTGCATCATATATTTTGAAATGCCTTCATTAAGTGTATATAGATTAAGGATTGTTATGCCTTACTGATGTTTTAGTGTTTTCTTATGATGAAGTGATGGTCTGGTAACATTCACCTTGACGTTTACTTTGTGTGATGTAGAACCTGTGAGCTCTGTGACACTCAGTGTCTCAATGGCTAACTTTTCCCACTGCAGTGTTTTTTTTTCCCTCTTGCTCATTTTTATATGAAATTAGTTTTACTGAATTTTTAGAAGGCAGAGATGCATAAAGATACTTCCCAGCTTTGCCGCTTTGGAATCTCCTCTTTTATTGCATTTGTGTGGTGATTTAAAAAGCAAAAGACCTCATAATATCTAGGAGGTCTTTTCCCACCTCAGTTTACCAATACTTTCCTTGTCCTTTGTCCCTGAGTTTATCCTTCACCATTTGAATTATCCCAGCATTTTGTCTCAGTGCAGAGTTTTGCTACAGGAGCAATTATCTTTTAGTGTTAGGAGTTCTAGCTACCCCTAGACTGCTCCCAGCCCTTTCAGAATTAACTTAAGTAGATCCTTTCTTCTCTTCAAGGAATTGGAGTTTGTAAAATCCCTTCACTTTGAGTTCTCAGGTTGACCCTGACACTTTTCAGGAATGCCTGTTTGTGAGCTGGGAGTTCTGTTTTTACAGGGTCCCTCGCCTGATACCCACTGCTTCCTCCTATCTGATGATACAAACACATGGGTTTTATGCTGTCAATGGCTTCTCTCTATCTATGTGTTCTTAGGGGTTTGTGGGCAAATTAGACACCTATGTACATCTCCCTGTGCTGTCTAGGTCATATTCTCAAGTTACCCTTGTTCCCTCACCCTAACACTTCCAAAGAAGTAGCTATGAATTTAAGTTTCTTTTTACTGAGACTCATGCCATTAATCAGTTTCACATTAACTTTAAACTACTGTTGGATACTAATTTGTTCATAAGTTCATAAAATGTTACACTAACCACTTTTTAGTGGAAATTTCTTACCTTTTCACAAAGTGGGTACATATACTGCTGTTTTGTTTTATAGCTTGCAAGGTATTTTTCATTAATGACAACCTCTTTTTCCTATTTTCAGATAAAAAGAAAAACAGGCTCAGAAAGTTAAGTTCTCTGCCTAAAGTTACAAATGTTATGACAGAGAAGAAAATATTTAATAATTAAAGCAGTTGCTAGAGTCAGAGGTGCTTACCAATAACTAAGAAATATTTTCAAGTAACATGATCACATGAGTATCAGTTAGTAAATCAGCTTCAGAGAAATGTTATTTAAAGAAAATTGTTTGGAGACATTTATTTAACATGCATTATAAAATAAATAACATTTTGATGAAAAATAATATGCAGTGTAAACAAAATTTGTTTTGTTTTTGAGCATTCAGCACATACTTTGGAGATTATTTTCCTCATTGAGCTTTAAAACAATTATTTGACAATCTCTCTGTTTTATACTGGTGAAAAATTAAAGCACAATGATGTTGATTTGCTCCTGTAGCTAGTTATAGGGTCAGGACTCAATAGTCCACATCTTTGCATTCTAAATCCTGTATTCTTAGCTTTATATTATAGTCTTTGTGATAAAACTTCAAAATGTTGTGAGACTGGAACAGATGAACCAGCTATGACAGCTCTGATATGTCTCTTCAGACAGACATGGTTTGTTATGTAACAGTCAATTTTATGAAGTACAAGTATCAGAGAAATGATGAAAAAGAATAAATGAGTAATTTAAAGACTTGACGAGTAATTTCAGCTTGGCAGGTCACAAATGCCCTTCTAGCATATAAGAAAAATGACCAGTTTCCCCAGGAGGATATATATGTATACTTTATCAGTTTTAATAAAATATGATGACCTAGAGATGTCTTAGACCACTTATGCTTCTTGAGCAGTTCTAACACTATCAGCACATTCTGTAGACACATTCTAATGACATTGCCATCACTCATGGCATCCACATTCTCACACCCTCTGTTCACTTCATAGCCTGCCTTTCAGGATTAAGTGACTATGCAATGTCACTTTTTTTCTTATAGGCTAACTAGGGAGAAACATAGAATTCCTGAGCTCCTCATATGTGATCAAGTTAGTATTGTCATCCCTGTTAGGATCTCAAAACTGATGTTCCTAAGAATTTTGATACTCACAGATAGCCGCAGGGCAAGCTTAAAAATAGAGCAGATTAGTTCCACATTGGTAATCCATTTTGGGGATAGTTATGAAGTCTTATTTTATATGTGGTGTTCAATCCCCTTTACCTTTTGAGCAAAGTTACCATAAAGGTTGTGTTTTTTAAAATTCTTGTATTACTTTTTATAGTAGGCTCTTGAAATCAGCTGTATGACAAGTTGAATATAGAGATATGTGTTACTATGTGTATGTATTTTTTAATCATTGAGCAAAATCAGGTTGCCTGACAAGTTGTTACTTTAGGGTAAATCAGATTGAGCTTTGTGTAGCAGAAATAGTGTGGGCATTAGGCCAAAGTAGAAGAAAAGAACGGGGTTATTTGAATGGCATTCTTGTATGCAGCATCTCTGGCCTTGTTCTGATCAGCTGTCTGGGCTGGCATTGTCAACTGTTGGCTAGGGACCTTTTCAGGATATTATTCGTGACTTTCTTGCATTTTTAAGCCTACCATTTACTAGTTGTATGTTCTCTGTCAAACAGCTCTACTGTAACACCTGAGCCCCATATGTCTCAAATATGATGTGACCTCTGAGTTGCAGCTTCTAAAGACTGGCCCTGATATATCAGCTTCCTGTCACAATGATGGCTGTCATATTTGTACCTAGGCAATGGTAGTACCAGGATCTGTGGTGGAAATGTAGGTGACTCCTGGGATTCTTGCTTCCTACAGCACCCTCCCTTTCTAAGCCATGTAGAAAGACAAATATTATGCAAACAATATAGAAGTAGAAAATGTATTAGTTTTGGGACAAACGGATGATGTTGTTTTTTAGAGTTATAAAGAAAATATAGGCCCTCCAGTTGTAATATGTCTCAACTTGACTTCAGGCCCATTTCTAAAATATGTCAGACACCTACCTGTTAAATGAAAATGGAATTGGATTGGAGTATTTATCAGTAGAGAATTTTTGTCAACTGTTGGTATCTGTACCCAGAACTCTGACATGAAATCATAAAGAACTACTGTTGGTACCTGAAGACTTCGAATCCTCTTGATAATAATAATTGTGCATGAATGATATCAGGCTTTGGATGGAGAAAGAATATCCCATATTGGAAAGTAATCATAGCTTTTATGTTCTTTTGTGTGCATGCTTTGACAGCTTTTTGGAGACTACAGCCTATTTCTTCATGAAACCAAAAATTGGAGAGAAGGAGGTGTCCCCAAATGTTTTCTTCAGTATCTGGCATGAATTCAGCTCTGACTTTAAAGACTTTTGGAAGAAAGAGAACAAACTTATTCTACAAGAGAGGTAGGTATTTTCATTTGCACAATGGCATTTAAAACGAGTATTTTATTAGGTGTGACACTACTGGGGTTGCCAATTTTTATAGCCTGAACAAAAAAAAATAGATGGCCCCCACCCTGGGGTAGCAAGTCAAAGAAGGTGCTGACATTTGGCAGAATTTGGAGTTTGAATAAGAAGAGTCCCTTCATGACTGTGATGCTGCAGAGAATATCTGGGGGTGGGGCATTGCCAAGACCAGTGTCTGGTAAAACAACTTCTGTCATAAAGAAACCACACAAAAGCAAACCACATAAGGAATATTGATCCATCCTGCTGGGATGCTGAGCCCATCCACCTTTAAAGATGGACAGAAAGGACTACAGAGGTAAGAGGAATAGTTTTGCATTTGTTTTCACTCAATTCGTATGATACAGTGATCATTCATATCAAAATTTCTTCCAGATATCGCCAGGAAACAGAGAGAATATTTTTTTAAGCCTCTTAATATTCTTGTGGAATTGCATAACATTTTTTAAAATAAATCTTTGCAGAATGAAGGGGAAATTTCACCACTTTAATGTGTACAGTAATGTATTTGATTATAAAATTCCACAGAAATATATTGTCATGAATAAAGCTACCTCACTCAGGCAGTCTGCTCAAATCCCGGAATCTAGGAGGAAAATGAAAAGGAAATATAATCGAGACTCTAAAACAAACCCTAATACTGAACCCACTAGTGTACTTCCTAACATCCCTTTGCTAGGAACAACTTTCCTTTACAGCTTTAGAAAATTTAAACCTTGAGGGACTTGGTTCATCACTATCACAAGATTTCTGTTCTCTACTTGTTGTCTTCATTTTGATCTGCTTACATACAAAACCATGTCTACCTAGATTTCCATATCTTCTTAAACTAGATGAAATTAATTGCTAACATTTATTGAATGAGTAGACAATGGCCAGACTTGTGCTCACTGGTATCATTATAGTCACACCTCTTTTAATGATGAGGGTGCATTCTGAGAAGTGCATTGCTAGGTGATGTCATGGTAGTGTGAATATGACAGAATGTATTTTCATAAACCAAGATGGCTACCACATCAGTGATGGCATAATCTTATGGGTCCGTTGTCATATGCAGCCCATAGTTGACCAAAATGTTATTCAGTGAATGACAATTTCTTAGATTCTATAGATTTGTCATAGAAGAAACTATACCTTGGTACATAGCAGAAAGGACAAAAGAACAGTTTGGAGAGAAAACACTCATTCTAAATCTCACCCTAAACACAATGAATATTTATGCCTCAAAATGTACCACTAGGTGTTACCATAAAATTAGAGATCTTAGTCAGTCGTCATCCCTATAGGTAGGAAAGATAATTGCTTAAAAATACGTAATCATTATTTCTTTCCCTCACACTCAGCCGTATGTTTACCAGAAAGACATACTTACTTTAGAAAATTGTAAAGAAGAATCTTTGGCTATTTTTTTAATTTTTAACCTTAGCACATCAGGCACAACTTCCCTCCTTTCAACTCTGACCTAAACTTATTCCCCTGGAAAGAGATCTGACACCATTTGCACTAAAGTTCAAAACAGAAAGAATAGTATTTCATGTTACACAGTTGTTTGCATTCTCTTGGGGATTAGGGACCTAAAGGAGAAAGGAAGCAGTGAGATTTAGGCATCTACAAGGCAGATCTAAGCAGGGATGTCCTGATGCACGTCAGGTAAGCAAGTGTGTCACAGAGCAGGGCAGACACACCACGGACAGAGGGGGACGCTCTCATCGTTGCTGTCCTCTGTTACCCTAAAAACAAGGAGATGCCTCTGGGAGAAAACACTGGGACTGACTGATTCAATACACAGCTGCCTAAGTGCACGCACAATCTCTGTCCAACATGTGCTTCATGGGAGAGAGCTGTGTTGCTAGGCAACATTGTCAACAACAATCCTCTTTTATGGTACTGTATGCATCTGACATCCCCCGAATGAGCTTTTCTTCACTTTCTAACTATTTCCTAACATCAGCCAGATCCTTTCTTTATGCTTTAGCCTGTGCTTGTCATGTCCTAGATATATGTTAAGGCTTTTGGACTCACGCTTGGCAACTTTTCATTCTGGCAGTGTTGTGAATTGGCAGAATATGTGAGTGCTCTTCACTGCGACTTCTAATTTTACTAAATCATTTGCTTTTAATAAAATACTAAAGAGGAACATGTGTCACGTGAGAGTGCTCCTCTGTCCTTTGCCTTCCAACGTCTATGATAGTCAGACTGTTGTGAAAAGCAGGATCATTGGTGTGAAGTGTTTGGGGGACAGTTTTATACTTCGCCCCGGTGCAGGACTAGCTATGTAAGTTCTAGACAGCAGTGTAAAGCAAAAAATAGGGGCACCCTTCTTCAAAAATTAACAATTTCAGAACAGCAAGGCATTAAATCAGCCCCAGAACTCTTCTGAGAGCTGTAGGCTGGCTGGCTGTCCGCATGTACAACCTCATGGACATGGTCTTGGTACCATGTTTTTGTAATAACTGGAAGGGTACTTGAAGGATGTTTGAGGACCCCAGGACATCCATGGAAAAATGAGGATCTGATCATATCAGAGTGCAGAGTCTCCCATCCAGTCACCATCATGGGAGTAGAACCTTAACTAGAATTACAAATACTTCAGATAGGATGCTGTCCCCAACTTGTGTATTTCCATCCTTTGTGTACCTATAATATGTATTGTCTCCCTCAGCATATTCTCTACACCAGCTATTCCTTAACTGCCTGAACAGTATGTATGCAGTGTTTGTATTTTGCATTACAAATTTTTGTTGTTGGCATGTTCATCTTTATTTCCCAAAGAGGAGTTCAGTGTCTTCATTTCTGATGTACCTATCACTGTCATTGTCCACACTACCTTCCTTCTCTCAGTGTTGCCATAAAAGTTTTCTGACTTGACTGCACTAGTAGTATAAATGAAATGAATTAGCATATGTATTAAAATATTTTTGGAACAACATGTTAGGTAATTTGGGGAATTATTTGAATTTCCCCCTACTTATTTATCTTCTATTTTACTCTTTATAATCTCTTGTAAGAGGAATCATATAATATTTAATCTTGTGGGTCTGACTTATTGCACTTAACATTATGTTCTCAAGTTGCATCCATTTACCTACAAATGCCTCATGTTTATCTTTCTTTATGAGAGAGTAGTACTCCATCGTGTAGAAATACATTTTCCTTATTCATTCATCTGTTGATGGACACATGTACTGTTTCCAAGATCTAGCAATTATAAATCGTACTGTACCAACATGGGTATATATGTATTCCTATAATATGCTGACTTCAACTGTTTTGAGAAGATACTTAGAAGGGGAATAGTTGGGTCAAATGAAATTTCTGTGTTTTAGTTTCTTAAGGAATCTCCACACTGATGTCCATAGTGGTTATACTAATTTGCATTTCCACTGACAATGTAGCAATTCTGCTCTCTCCCAGCCTCCTCTCCAGCATTTGTTATTATTAAATTTTTTGATGATAGTCATTTTTTCTGGCATAAGTTGTTATCTCTATATAGTTTGAATTTGTGTTTCTCTAACGGCCAGCAGTGTTGAATACTTTTTCATGTATTTCTTAGCCAGTTGTACTTCCTCTTCTGTGAAATGTCCATTCATTTTGGTTGTCCATTTTTTGATTGGGTTCTTTATTTTGAAGAGTATTTTCTTTTTGTTCTTCCTATATTCTATGTGTTACTCCTCTGTCCAAGCACTAGCTGGCAAAATGATTTCCCATTCTGTAGGTTGTCACTTCACCCTTTTGATTACTTCTTTTGCTATGCACAGGCTCTTAAATTTGATATGATCCCATTTGTTGATTCTTGGTATTATTTCTTGTGCCCCTGGGACTCTGTTGAAAAAGTCTTTGCCTATACTTGTGTCTTCCAGAGTTGTACCTATTTGATCTTGCAGCAGATTAAATGTTTCTGTTTTAATATTTAGATCTTCAATTCATTTTGACTTTAAGTTAATACATGGTGAGATATATGGATAGCCACATGCAGAAGACTGAGTCTGTGTATTTTTTTAAATGTCTTCTCTATTCCTCCTCCTCTTTTCTCCTCCTTCATCCTCTTGCCCTTCTCCCTCTCCCCTCTGTCCCTGTTTCTGTCTCTCTCCCTCTTTCCTTTCCTCTCCTCCTCCCTCTCCCCGTCCCTCTCTCTCTCTTCTCTCCCCTACTTTCCCCACCCTTCTCTGTGGGTTTGCTTATTTTTTAAGACAGACTATTTCTTTAACAGTGGATTCATGGCCACCAAGCACAACCATGGCTTATGTTCTCAGAACTCATAATCAACTAACATAGAAAAGTGCCAAGGGTCAACTCCCAATGCGCTGTAGTCACTTTTGGAACTGCCAGAGTGGCCTGCGGGAGGCTTGAGCCCCACAGTGAGCTCAGCAGTGCACAAACCCGGTCCTGCAGCCAGGGGTTACCACAATTGATAGTTGCCTTCAGAGCACTATCTTCAGAGTGAAGAAAGAGTGGTGTATTCAAATAAGTAATAATCTACTTCCCTAATTAATCAAGCCTTTAAAAGTAAACTGATAATCATCAAAATTATGTCTTAGCCTTAGAAATAACTTGAAGATAACATTAGTGGTATCCTTGAAATTTTCCTTTCTGAGGAAGTTTTCTTTGCTCTAATGTAATATTTTTAGATTGAATAATATCTTTAAAGTTTTAAATCCTGTATAAAATTTCCTTACCCTTTTATTTCTAATTCGTTCCTGACTATAGAGTGGTAGTAACTCCCATTTTCTGACTTTGTCCTGATCATCAGTATGGTTTAGTTGATACAGTTCTTGAAATGATGAATCTCTACATATTCATCTTGGGTAAATCTATTCTTCGAGCTGTTGTGGTTTGGAAAACATGAGAATATGTGAATTAGCTCTGCCAGTTACCACCTCCAGAGTCATAGGAAGTCATTCATAATTTAAGAATCATGTCTTCCTAACCAGCAAACTAGAAATGATCATCCCTGTCTTGCAATGTCATTTTGTAGGTCAGCTGAGATAATACATTAACATGTGTAGTGCAATAGCTATGTGCTAGATGCTCAGTGGCTCTTTCTCTACCATTTAATATAAATGACATCCCAGTAATGGCTCCCTACAAGGTGATGAAGCATACTGATATGCATGTTAAGCAATTTAAGACATAGTTTATAAGTACAAGGTATTCCTGGGACTCTGGTACTACCATAGTCATTTTCTTTTTGCGGGGGAAAAATACCCACACTGCCTACAACTTAACGGAGGAGAGGTTTATTTTGGCTTGTGGTTTTTAGAGAATTCAGTTTGCAGTCTGCTGGCTGCGAGATAGTAGGACGTTCTAGAAGGGTCTGCTGAAGGAAATCTGATCACTCACATCATGGCGGCCAGAAAGCAGAGAGCCACGGAAGAGCCAGAGACAGGAATGTGTGCTACCAGCTCATGTCTCCACTGACCCATTTCCAGCCGAACCCCACCTCCTTACAGCAAGTCAGCTGAGGCACCCCCATCCCCATCATCCAGTCACCTTCCAAATCTATGAGACATTTGGGGGGATAATTCAGTTCTAATTCATCACAGATACTTTTATGATTAGATAAAATGTCTTGATCCTGGGTCTAAGCATGAACTGTTGTTTGCAAATGTTAACACAGTCTCCCCTTCCATATTCACCCTGACTCATTAGTTTGGTTATGAGTCAGAAAAAGTATTTTCTTCCTCTGCTTAGAGCTGGAAATATGTAATTGTTAGTGAGAAATCCTCCTTTAAAAAAAAAATTCCAGACATGTCATCACTGAACAACACAAAGCACATGAAAAGAAAATTGTAAAAATATTTTCAACTTGCATTCACCAAAAGCTGGGGAATAAACTAACATGTATTCTGCCAATCACCTCTCTAAAGTTCTTGCAGAGCATAGTTGCGATATGTAAGGAAATGGTCAATCTTCATGTCTTCTTTTCCTGAAAACATTAGCATTAGTGTCCTGTGGCCCTTAATGAGGTCCTGTGGAATTAGGACAAGAGCTGTATTAGTTAGAAGAAAGGAGGTACCAGTTGGTTGAGAAGGTTTATACTTTTGAGTTTGATTGAAGGGTTCTGGGCTGGGTTCTTGGAGAAGAAACTAGGTCTCCCAGAACAACCTGCCTCTCACTCCTGCTTTGCTATAAATTGCACTCCATTTTTCAGGGAGAGTCTTCAGCTAAATAACTATGTGAAGTTATTTGTAACTCATTAGTCATTCCATATTGAACTTTACTAGGCACTGAGATGTTTGTGTCCTTTTGAAGAAGGCTTCCTCTTCCTCAGCCTAACAGGCTAGCAGTGGTGTGGTATAATATGCAGTGGAAGAAACGAAGAGAGAAATTAATTTTACCCAGAGGACTTTTGACAAGAGCTTAGAGCCAGCATAGGATTTCCACAGGCAGTTCAGAGAGGTGAAGGTTATTTTAGGCAGAAAATCTGGCTCCAGCAACTGGCCTGCAAACCCCATAATGCCTACTGTGGCCTATCCTAATTTCATTTTTAATCATCCTGACATTTTAATATAATAAATCAATTGTGACATTAGGAAGGGTTATGTTTAAAGTGTTGTCTAACTTAATTTACTGGTTTATTTTACTTTGAGACAGGTAGTCTTTGATGAACCCAGAGAAAGGATAGCTACTTCTCTCTAATTGCACAAGCATGTAGCAATCAAGACTGGTTTCAGCTCAAGTGAAATCTGTAATTGGAGGAAAATGATTTGAATGTTTGTCCTTAGAAGGTTATGTGTTACACTGGAGAATGCCTCATGCCCTGCTGACATTTCCATTCCAACAATTTGTGTTCAAGTGAGTTGTATGATCAGATTTATGTACTATGTTAACTGAGTAAGTTTAAAAAGAAAGGGACGGGTTTCAAAGCAATTGAGAATAAATCTAAAGAGTGGAGATAAGAAAATGTTTATTTTCATGTAATAGCATAGTTCGCGGATACTTAAGTCCCTCTTGGACTGCTCTTTAGCGCTGCATCGCTGCAGTAGTAAATGACGTTGGCCTGCTCCATACCCTTTTCTTTCAGACATAGTTTCTAGAGAAACGACCCATAAGGACATTGTTTTCCCAGTGCAAACTTTCTAGAACTAAGTTTTGGTGGGAGGCTTGGCAAAATAGACACTCAAAATAGTGGTACACGGAGGCATTCACAAATAATCTGCACTAAACGATAAGGGACAATTCATTCTACAACTGTTTATACTCTACTGTATGCAGGGCAATGTGCGTGGCTATGTGGGTCTTACCCCCTAACTGGAGAAACCAATGATTAAAAAAAATACCACATACTCAAATTATAACTTGAGGAGATAAACAGTGAACTATTTTGCAGAATCAAAAGAGGAAGTGGTTCGTTTAGAAAGATGGTTAGAAGAGGCCTTTCCAAGGAGGTCATATGTATGTGAACACCTAGGAAGTTTAAGGTCACAGCCACTGAAAGGTCACTGCAGGTATGTGAGCATTCCAGGCAGAGGCAAGGGATGTTCAAGGCAATAGGACAGAAAAGATTGAATGCTCTCAAGAAGGATGGGGGCTCTGAGTTGAATCTGATGACGTAGGCTGGGTCTTGATCATTTTACAGGTTACTTTATTATGCTTCTAATAGAAAAATTATCAGGTGATTTTTTTCATCATTAGGCAATAAACAGGCTTCATGAAATGTAAGGATTATTGGTGGCTGCCCCATGGTAGTAGATTGGAGAATGGTAGTGAAAATAAGTTAGGAAGTTATTAGAGTCACCCAGGTGAAAGATGTGGCACTCTGGACTGGCATGAAGGCAACATAGATCATAGAAAGTGGGTGTATTTGGTATGTATTTTAGAGGAATCCGTATATAAACTTAGGTTCCTGGCTGGAGCAGATCTGGGGATGCAAAAGTTCTGTGTGTCAGCTCAGATACTGTCAATATTAACCCCTAGAGTTTGGGTTTGGGTCATAAATCAAGTAGGAAGTCTCTTCCCTTCTTCATATATCCCCCACAGTTCCTTCACATGGAGATGTTTTTCCACGTCATCTCTAACCCCTGCTAGGGGAGCAATTCTACAACAGTGAATCCATCTTTCTGCCCTGCACTGCAGCTTCATTCTATTCCTGTTCCCATCATCGGGAGTGAGGGTTCTGTGAAATGGAAAATGTTTCTTCTTAAAAATTTGGAGCCCTAGAGCCAATAATGGATAATCAGAGATTAGTCATGGGACATGGGGGACAAGGAAGGAAAAGCTTGTGCCTCTCATGTTCTAGGAACTGGTCTCTTAAAAGATGACATTTTGTAGCTTATATGGGCTGGAAACATGTTCCTATACAAGCTAGGTGTTATTTTTAAAGAAGCAATTTTAAAATTTAAATTAGGATAATTACAAATTAAATTAGGATAATTACAAGTAATGTGGCTATAATCTGTTAGAAGGTGATAAGTAAATCTGTTAGATTTGTACAATATTAAATTAACACATTCATGGGTTTATATGAACAGGCTTGAGTCTAAAGGCAGGTCTTAGGCCAGGACATGTTGATAGTTCATTTGTTTGACAAACAGCAGTTACCCCTTTTGGTTTTGTCTTCTGATCCCTGGTTAAAATTTAGAAACAACTGTGGTAAGGCATTAAATTCTATTTTTAAAAGAATAATATGTAAAAATGTGCTGAGTGTGTCAAGGGTGGTTGTGGGAGTGATATGCCAGGAATGAACATCAGGATTGAGGAATTTTCAGAAATTTTGATGCAGGACAGTATATATTTCAGGATATTTCAATATAAGACCTACAAAGAAAACAAGGTAATGTCTTCATATCTTAGAGAGTAAAAAAAGTTTTAGGAAAGTGTGTAGGATTGCTGTTCATCTCAGGTATTTGTTAGAATAACAGGAAGCTAATTAACACCCGTTAGAATGCCTGTCACCACCTCATATCCCCTCCCCTCCCCTTCCCAGGATATCCTACTTAATACATGGACACAATTCCATTGGCCTTTTGACTGTGGTTCTTCTTGGAGCTTTTGCTTCTATTTTTCATGCATAGTCATGATTAGAAGCTAGAACCCTGGGTAGCTATTAAGTCATGGGAAGAATTTTGACCTCATGGAAAGGAGGTGTCTCTTGAGGCGGACAATAATAGAGAAAGGACTTTTATGTTGTGCTTTCTAGCTAGTGGGCATGCAGTGAAGACTAACCATGCTGATGCTGAAGGACTGGCACGAGAATTACAATGTGGCTTTGGATATGGATTTGACAATTCAAATGTCCATCAATTCACCTATAATCATCACGACAAATTGATATCATCTCACTTGGTTTCTTTGCTTTATGTGGAAAACTATTGCGTAGTTTTTTCATCCTTAAAGTGAACTTTAAGTTATCACCACCACCATCATCACTATCATGTAGTATTTTAGTGCCTCGGTTCATGAACTCAGTTTTCTCCATAGTTCTGGTCGCACACTGAACTGGGTGAGAACTGAATCACATTTCCTCCAAAGGTCAGCATGAACCTAAACGTTGAATTTGATTCAGTTCTCATCCAGTGTGGTTTGTGACCAGAACTGTGGAAAGAATCAAGTTTGTGAACTGAGGTATACTTGATAAATAAAAATTATATGTATTTAAAGTAGACAGTGTTTGAGAAAGACAGAGATGATTCCTGTAGTAAAGCCAGTTAACATATCCATTACCTTAGCTGCCTCTTGCTTTGGTGGTAATATTTTTGTAATCTACTCTCAGCAAATTTTAAGTATGCAATAAATGCTATCAATTTTAGTCACCATACTGTACATTGTCTCCAGACCTATTCATTGTATAACTGAAAGTATGTATTTTTAATGAAAACATCCCCATTTCTTATATATGTTATAAATTTACTTCAGGATCCAACTTTCTTTAATGGTTTGATCACTCTTGCATTCTTACATCCGGTAATCTGAGCAACTTCACTGAAGATAACAATATGTAATATGACAACCACTGTTAATTCTTGTCATTTTGTTCTGAAACCCTGTATCATTTCTAGTATTTTTGCTTTGTTTGGTTTTTGTCTATGTTGTTGGTATTTGCTATTGTTCTTTTTTTATTATTCCCTTTGAAATAAAAAAAGCAGGATCAAACTCTAAATGTTTTTAGTGTTTTAGGAACCATGATTTTGCAATTTTGAGAATAATAATGTTGCACTGCCAAATAACAGAAAAGCGAATTATACTAGTATAATTCCTAAGATAATATAAAACTTTTCTTAAATTTATACTTTCTATTTACAACTATAGTATAACTTTTCTGCTTGGTATGTTTTAATACTTTTAATTGAATCCCATGCACATTTTTATTTTATTGTATCCTATTTAGATACATGTTTTTTTTGTTTCCTAAGATCTACAATAACATGCTTGGGATCCCTAATACCTTGAATGTCTTTCTAAGTTTGAAAAATTTATTTAATCAACTTCATGTGTCATTTTATCTGCTGGCAATGTTAAACATTCTCTAAATAATCCATCAGCATTGTCTCCGTCCTCTCCCTCTTGGCCTTGGCCATGTTCCACTTCCAATTGATTATGGAGGCTGCCTCCTTCCTTTCGGGACTAGCAGTTAAGCTGGCACCTGGGTGTCACACACTATCTGGATGAAAGAAAGGGTTTCTGGCCAACTTGTCTCCACTGCTCATTGATCTCTCTCTCTAGAAAGACTGGTGTGTCTCCTGACTGAGTCCTTCCTAGAATGATTTAAAACATGATGCCGAGCGATATAAAGTCCTGTTTCAATAGCTCCGTCTCACACACTGAGGCTCATCCTGAGAGCTGCCACTTCTGCTTTCACACAAAGGGCATACAGACCGCTCCTAGCCTGAGCTGTCTGCCATTGTGCTGTGTAAAATTAGCTAATGGTTATACCCAGCAGAAGGAAAGTTAGAGGTAAGAGGCTACTAGCACAAGTGTCCTTGTGCTTGTGCACTGTCAAGAAGTAGATCTGCCTTACTTTTGGAGATGAGCAAGTTTGAGCTTTCTAGCTTCGTACAAAGAAGTGCTAATTTTGACTGAGCAGTCTTAGTGAGCGCAGAGTTCTGCCCCTGCTGGTCTGGACCTGAGGCTGTTTTGCTGTGAGCAGAATAGACCCAGTGTCATGAGGTCACTCCCACCTTAGGCATCAGTGCTCTTCCCCCCCTGGAGTGGTTCTGGGATGAGCTGGGGCATCTCCCCCAGGACCAGAGTGTCCCCAGAAGAAAAGCCAGCAGTCTGCATTAAAGCTGCCTGCTTGCCCTCTGAGAGGCTCCTAATCCCTTGAGCTTCAGTAACCCAACAATGACCTTTGTTTCCTCAAAATTAGGACTCATGGAAAGTAGAACAACTGAGCAGTAGGAGGAGGTACACTTGACTTAGTATTCCACTAGAGTAAGCCTGGTACAGGATTAGGTATAGCAGTACTCAATAATGAGAGGTGGTTGAAATGCAGCTTTGTTTTTCTACAAATAAACAAAATATTTTCAGTCACATTAAAGACTTAGTATCTTGCTCTGTATGTTTGAGGGCTAATAAGATTTCTGTTTTATGATATGCAGATGTAAGGTAGGTTGCATTCTTATCACTTTGAAAAATAATGTAAATGCAAAATTAAGTTGTGTAAACATTTACGTTTAAGTCACTGAAAATTCATGGTAAATAAGCATTCACTCCACCATTAAATTGGCTAGAAATAGAAATTTATAAATGAGAGTCACCATCCCTTTTAGGTTTAATGTGTCAAAACAAAATGTATTGGAGATGAGCCTCTAAAAATTGCTGAATGAGAAAAAAGTGCAAGTACTAGCTCTTAATCTTTAAAATATTATACTTATCACTGTGTATCTAGATAACACATATTTTGCAAAAATAAAGCTTATCAGAAAAAACATTCACAGTAGATCTTAATTTTATGAGATGGAATTATTTTTAAAAATTAACCTTTAGAGTTCAAATTCTAACAGCCGAGGGGTAAACATTTTTGGAAAGTTTGATAAAATTCCATTTGACCACTTTAAAGTGTTCCAAGTGTGTGGGAGAGGTAAATAAGAGTTAAGGCGTAGTTAGGAAAAAAGTGTATTTCATCAGTTAGGATAATTTGTGATGCTCACAGATAACTCAAAAGCTTTCATTTTAAAAGTCAAACTAGATGTGAATGATACTAGTGCATTCTTAAATTTATATGCTGTTTTTAAGAAAAAGCATTCATAATTCTGTATTGAGTTTATACATGGATTTATTTCCTGCAGCTTTGGATTCATTTTCTTAACATGTTCCTTTTATTAAGGCCAAATACGATAAGAAGGAAAAAGCTAGCCTTATAATTAAAATAATCTGTCGTTGGTATGTCTCTGGCAGTACATATGCCACATTAATCTACCTCTCTGAGCCTCAGTTTGCTCATCTGTAAAATGAAGGTACCGACAATACCCAACACATACAGTGAATTAAGTGACTGACTGAGTGTAAAATCTTGAGTACAGTCTCATCCTAGTCTCGTCTATAAAAACTTTTCATCTATAGAAACTTCTCAACTAACAGCTAGTCATTATCATTAATATTTTACTGTTATTCTACAAGCAATAAACTTATGATTAGATTTAAAGCTACAATTCATCGAATCAAAACCCTGAACAATTCTACTCTGTCCATCATTCTTTCTTAAATTTATATTACCAAAGCAGAGTTAAGGCACAGCCAGTTGTAAACTGTTGATTTTGGGAAATGATTTAATTTTAGTCAGCTTTAGTTTTCTAATTTGCACAACTAAAATAATATCTTTGAAGTAGCAATGATCTGTTTGGTATTGGAGCTGTTAGTACTGTTAAGTACAAGATTTCTAATACAGTGAATAGCTCATCTCAAGTTTTCAATATTATGAACAGTACTATTGATTTTTAAAATTATTAAATATCATTTTAAATAGCATGTATGAATTACTAATGATTAATTAGTAATGATTACTATGTATCATTACTAATGATTTTCTCTTCAAGGGTAGAATTATGAGAAAGAACTTGGAAAAAGAGAGGGATGAGAGAGGGATTATCTGAAGCATAGGCATAGGAAGAGTATTAGTGCTAAAAATGGAAGGTGTAAATCACATAGAAACTAAAAATCACTTGAAGTAACTCCTTTGCTAGGGAATGTGTATCTTTTTCAATTAGCAGTGCTTTCTACTAGTTAATATTTATAACTGAACCAAAGATATTCTTCTCAAGGAGCTCTATGCATTCATCAGTGTGAATCCAAAACAATCATGTAGGATTTTTTTTTATTTCATTATCTCAATTAACTACTGCTGATCACCTTGTTAAGATACAACTTTTAGTCTCTTAGAGTGTAGATCTCTACCTGCAGCAAAATTGTTTTGCAAGCCTTTAAAAAGCAAGGATCATACCACTTTGGATCTCTTTACACATCTTGATTTTCTTACTTAAGCATTAAGCAAAACTACCAGCATAGCATAGGACACAAAAGTCGGAGCGGGATTTATATAAAATAGAAAGTTGAACTAGTGGCCAACTAATACTGATGACAAGTCAAAAATAGCTGTGGCAAAAAAATTTTTTTTAAATATTATGGACAGATGGATGGACACAGAGCTAATGGAAATTACACAACCATTCCAGAAAGAATATAGACCCAAGTCAGTGAAAATTATGTTATTAAGAGGAAGGCTCTCTACTTCATCAGTTAGTGGTGAACAAAATAAAATTACTCATGGCCTACTTTGCTACTGATTACAGTGCACTAAGATGCCCCAGACCTTCAGACAAGAACCAAGGACCATGCTCAAACTCTTAACAAAGGCAGAAACATGGCCATTAGAAGTCTGATGGACAGTAGTAAAGAGGAAATGTATTTGAAGGGGGTAAGGAAGGAAGGGAAAAGGAAAAAGCTTTAGAAGGATAAAATGAAAACAAAGCTTTATAAATGGGGAGAAGATGAGTTAAAGAGAGGAAAGCAGATTGGGAAAAATAAAGAAGTCAAAATAGATCATGTACAGGTACAAATTCCCTATGATAAATATGGTTCTTATGTATTTCTCAAATGTACCAATATACTTAATTATATTAAAAAATAAGTGAATAGAAAAAAAGAACAGTTACTAAAAGTTGAATAGTGATGCTGATCTTAGAATAGCTAAAGAATGCAACATTCTCATCTACATTTTTAATTATTCAGAACTGCTTGCCATTTTCTACCTGATTGTTTAATCAATTCTCTAACAGGAATAATGGAACCAACAAAGTTTTAGGGTAATAATTGTAATACAACTAAATTCACTCCTAATTTTATAGTCCAGACTTGTCTTAATGATTTTCTCATCACTGGGGCAAAAGACCTGACACCCACTGTTTAAAGGATGAGAGGGTTTTTGTGCCTTAAAGTTTTAGAGAGTTCAGTCCATGGTAACCTTCCTCAGGCAGAAATAGCATGGTAAAAGGGCCTGACATATGGTGGAAAGTTGCTCATGTGATGGGGCTGGCAAGCAGAGGGCAAAGAAAGGAGCTAGAGGTGGAGATGTACCTTTCTGATCATGCCCCCAGTGACCCACTTCTCTAGGCCAGGCCCCACTTCCCACTAGCATGCCCATCATTGGACCCATCAGTGGATGAGTAGAGTGCCCCTGTGATCCCAAAACCCAAAAGAGCCCCACCCCTGAGTGTACGAGAGTTTTGCGGGATATTCTAGATCCAAACCATGGCAAGACTCATAATCTTTTTGTCTATAATTTGGAGACCCCAAGGGCTAGGAAGCCCATGTGTATTCATAGATATCTGGCAAAATTTTTTTTTGCTTTTTTTGCTGTTGTTGTTTGTTTGCCAGTACTGGGAGTTGAACTCACGACCTTGTGCTTGCCAGGCAGGCTCTGTGCTGCTAAGCTAAATCCCCAGTCCCTAGCAAACATATCTGTCAGTAAAACTTTTAACTTTCATGAAGCTATTCATAGTTTTTATTCATCCCACTTAGTGTGAAAGTTCATATGCTTAATACAGAAATACTGATATGTGTTTGGTTATTCCATGCTACACCAAACCCTTTCGGTAGTGTTAAATATCATATTCCTGTCCAAAATTGGAAAAGTTCGAATTCTGTAACCCATCTGGCCTCAAGGGTATGGGTAAAGGATTGCAGAATGAATGGATATCTGGTTAGCTGAACTAGATACTCAGTGGCTCTAATTCTCTAGAACCACAGTGATAAATCCAGTTCCCTTCCCACAGAATGAATCTTCTGATGTTTTGGGGGGTTAACTATGAAGGTGCTACCTGATTTTCTATTGCCTTGACATAATATCTTTAGCTCTATTAATTGTTTTGGAGTCTCTTTAGTCCCTTTAGGATCTTCTTTGGTATCCTTCTTGCCCGGGCTTTGTAACCTGATATTTCAGCCATTCCCTTTCTGGAACCCCACTTTTTTTATACAACAGACTGCACTTCTCAACCTCTTCTTGCTGCCCAGCCTGACCCTTCACCCTTCTTGCCCTGGGAGCAATTCTCCTAGCTTCACCATTTCAAAATCAGTGTTGCCCAACCTGGGCGAGACTCCCTAGGGAATGGATATCCTGAGGCAAATCTTGGGAAACATAAGGGGAATGGGAAGTCAGATGTTCATTTTCCTATAATTATTCTCTAGAATGCTATATTCTCAGAACCCTGAACACCATTCCTTCATCCTTCCTTCTGAGCTTAGAACTTGTCAACATGCTTTACTGGGATCCATCTACATGTTAAGTTTTGTTTTGTTTTTTGTTTTTTTTTTTTCCAGAGTTATGAACAAAACAAAATCTCTGGCCTGGTAGAGTTTATGAGACAGTGGAGAAAAGTGTCACCAGTAAATATATAACGGGGTCCTGACCAGAAAGTAAAGTAGTCCCAAGGAAAGACAGGTGTAGGAGGTGAATGGCTTTATATAATCCAGCCAGGCAGTGTCTCTCTGAGAAATGTGTAAACAGGATTGAAGGAGGTGAGGGAAACTTGTGGCAATATGGAGGAAGAACATTCCAGACAGAAGGAGCAGCAAGTGCACGTGTTTGACAAGGAACCAAACTGCCTAGAACAGAGTGAGCAACAGAAAAAGAGCAGAAGGTTCAGGAAGGAGGCCAGAAGGTGTAATCTGGTGGACCACGGAACGACAGGGCTGTGATAAAGAGGGCATAGAGCCAGGGCCATGTGCAGTGCTGCTAGTGTAGCATGAGGAGGAGCAGGGCTAAGAACTGAGCTTTGGCCTGGGGTTTTGGAGGAACTGGTGGTGCCCACAGTGCACTTGCAGTTCAGAGTGGTTAGAACCAAACGCCTGATGAAACCGGGATGAAAGAAGCAAAGGCAGTGGCTACAGGCTGCTCTCCTGAGGAGTTTTGTTCACATAAAGGATCACAGCGGAAGAGGCACTTAGCTACTGGGGGAGGTGGATGAAAGTTTTGTGAGGTTTTTGTTTTTATTTTTTGATTGTAGGATAAAAGGCATATTTGTAGCAGATAGGAATAATCCAGTAGAGGAAAAACCATGACCTTTGTTCTCCTTAAAATGTGTGTCTTCTTGATCTATTCCTGTCTTATATCTCCTACATCTTATTCCTTAATTAAACCACTCTTCCTCTTGCATAATTCTAAACTATTATGATATAAATAGCTTTGTTGTACTCTTTTATGAGTTTTACGAAGAGGAAATTGGATAAACTCTGTATAACCTAACTTCTTTGTCTTATAGCCTTTGAGTTCCCCCAACGCACCCTTCCAAAGTCTTTCCAAAAAATTGGATACAAATGATCTAAATGTATCCTCCTTGCTAGAGAAGTATCAAAATGAAAACCGCAGTATAAGTTCCACAGAGTTTAACTTTGTATTGCACCACCTATTATCAGAATTTTTCTGAGCAACTTGCAGAAAGAAAAGAAAACCCTGAGATTATGAAAATACCTTAGTAGGAGTGGAAAGAGTAAAAAGTTGTTTGCATGAAAAATATCAAATGTAGTAAACAGCAATGCTCTTCTATACTAAAAGATGAACTTTGCTGTCAAATATGATTTTGTAATGGTTTTGACCAGCATGTGTGGCAGGAATTTGTTGTGTTTGCTATCATAAGTTTGTGGTGCCAGTGATTATTGTTTTACCATGTTGAGGAAATCTAAAATATCCTCAGTGTATACAAAATGGTTATGGTCATTCTTATAGGACTTAGAGAAAGCCACATCAACTCCGCTACTTTTGTAAATTGCATGGAAATCTGAGTCTAATATGCAATTAAAATATCCACAAGAAAAACTCATTCATCTTTTTCTAAATCAGAGATTTAAAAATCAGTGCTGTACAATGCAATCATTGTATTTTGTTAAACCCATAGTTCATTTTTTAAATTAACTTCATTGGTACATTTTAGATATGCATAATAACATTCATCATAGGGAATTTGTACCTGTATATGATAGATCTTAAATCTTCTTTTTCCCCAGTCCCTTCGCCACTTCAACCTCCTCTCCTCTTCTCCCTCTCCTTATTTACAATTTTAGTTTCCTCATCTGCAAAAATTTAACAACAGTAAATCTGCCTATAAAGTTACCCTATATCTCCTTTAAACATAGTTACTTACTGTAAATTCACTAAGTATGCTCCCACAGAGCTGACATTTCACTGTCTCATCTGCCCACATCCCATGAGAGAGTCTTTAAATATATGAAATGAAGAAAGCATTACAAATGTGTTATTTATCTTTTCCATTAGCCTAGAAGTTACTGAGGATAGTTCGACATAATTTCATGTTGAATTCTTACAGTCTCCCTATATTCATATTGAACACAGAATCATTTCCTGTCAAAATGGAAGAAAAGTATATAATACTCTAATCTATTGCATGAATTTAAAATTTATGTACATTCATGCCAACAAAATTGTCATTTGCAGGTAGAATTATAGCAGCAACTCAAAAATCAAGTCAAATAAAATCCTGGCTAGTTTAAACAAACTGTGAATGGGACATCCAGCTGCTTTGCTAGAGAGATATAAAAAACAAAATATTTGCATCAAATCTCCTTGTTTACCAAAACTTATCCCTGTGATCTTTTTTAGCTCAATCGTAATTTGTCTTGCATCACCGTTCATTCACTGAGTTGATTATTTTTCAAACATCTAGTGAACATTTAGCTGCGTGAGCCTTAACATTAAACTCTGGGAAGATAAACAGCTACACATGGTCACTCAACTTGAGGAAATTACTATTCAGAGAGGGGAAAGATGGGTAAATAAATAGCCATAGGTCTTCCTTAAAGTAAGAATCTGAACAAGATTATATAACAATATAGAATATTTCATATGTAACCCTGCCTAGAGACACTTTGAATAGAAAGCTAAATTTGACCTTGAATGACCTGCAGAAGAACACGGGAACAGACAAAGAGATTGGGCTGTCCCAGGGGAGCAGATTTAGCAAAGATGTCTCCTCCAGTGGGGGATGGCTGTGTGCTGATAGAACCCAGGGAACACTGCAGACAGCAAAGGAAAATATAGCAATGGTTCAGGTGCTATAAGGAGGCTTGACAAACAATTAGGGACTGGAATTACAGGGGTTGGGACAGGTTTTAAAACCATTGCTAATGAATAATTAATAATAGAACTTGTTAATCATTTGTGCACACATGGAGGGAGTGGTAAACATGAAAAAAAAGATTGAAGTTTATCTAGGAACTTATGAATAATTATGAATACTTATACCCTTAACCAGGGCCCAGCTGTGTGAGAGAGAGGAGAATGTCCATGGGGACCTGGAGCTTGGGTTCAAGGTCCACATTAGAGGCATGCATCTAAAAACCTTTGGCACAGAGAAAATAAGTGTAATACAAAATTGAGATTTAGTACAGATACTGTAGAGTCAATATTAAAGTCCTGGGGTAAAATAATATATGAGGGCAGCTCAAATAATAAGAAACAGCAAAGGAAATTAAGGAACCACATCCAGAACGATAGTTGGAAAATGTAGAATTTCATGAAGTTCAAAGGATAAGAGAATTAAAGGAATTAGAGTCGTATAAACCACTGCAGAATAATTAGTATGGTGGAAAAGGGTGAAAACTAGAAAGTGGCTGATGGATTAACTTGTTAGGAAGACTTTTGTCAGCTATATGAAAAAACAAGAAGTAGATACGAATGATGATGATGGTGATGATGGTGTGTGTGTGTGTGAATTATTTTAATGAGGACACAGCAACGTTGGTCTGTTTTAATGTCTCCGTAGCCATTTTAAAATTATACGGAAGAGGTGTCATGTCTGAGGTGGCTCCTCCATGAGCTATAATGTTCTGGGTCTTAATATAATCTTAGTCATTAAAGAGATTCAAGCTATAGAAAATCCATTAGGTTGGTTTGATGTGTTTTCCTGTGAATGAATGATTCTTTTATCTCATCACACCTCCATATCCCATACAAACAGCTTCAGGAAACACTGGTATGGTAATCTTCTGCTTTTTGGCTCTCTCTATATATTAAAGGAATCCATTTGCAGTTTTTGGAACAAAAGCATAGATCATGCATATCTAACTGTCATAGAATCATACACTTTGGGTTACAAGTATTCTTCAGACTTTAGCTCCTCTTATTGACTGAAGGGGCTGGCTTGCCTGCATGTCTCTGGGAAGAGAGTGGAACATGATGTGTGAGAGGCCCCCATGCTGGCTGGAGCCCCTGGGAGCCAGGCTTGACCCATCTGGGCCACAGAGCCACACATCCTTCTGCGAGGCTGTCATCACTGACTCACATTCCTGCCACCCTACCACTTGCTTCAAGCAGGGTGAAAGTTTGAGATTGATTCTCTTCCCATCAGGGGCTATGATAGGCTCGTTCCAGTTCTTATCTGTTACTGCTAGCGCTACAAAGGCAGTGTTTTCTCTGAAAAAGTGAAAACTCTCAGAAATGACTTCCAGAAAAATATCTCTGAAGAAAACTTAAGTTTGTTTTGTTTGTAGTAATCAGAAATGACAGTTTGGTTGATTTTGTTTTCATAGTATTTCAGAGATTTTGTGGTGTGTGCTGTGTGTGTGTGTGTGTGTGTGTGTGTGTGTGTGTGTGTGTGTTTTAAGGGAGTATGATTATAAAGAAGATAGAGCCAGAAAGAAACTTCCACAAATCACCTTTAATTCATCAAAGCATCTAATACCCATGTTTGTCTGGATTAAAAGCCATAACCTTCCTCCGTGTTGAGAGTCTGCCTCTGGCTCTTCCCACTCTTTTGGGTAAGAAAAATTAAAACTTGTAGGCAGACTTGATGGTGTTATGTTTCAGCGAAGTACATTGTGAATGGTAGTAATGATAACTCTGTCTGCTCTTAGCTTACTATGGAACATCTGTCTCCACTCTGTCAAGAATCCTAGACTTGTGGCATCTTTGCTCCGTGCTGTCCCCAAATGTCTCCAGGGACAAAGGTGGTGACTCCTGGCGTGCTGAGCCCAAACCAGCAGGCAGTAGATTACAGTCTGCCACACAGTACTTGATGAGACCTGATTATGTGGTAGCAGGAAAGTGGCTCCCTTTCTCTCATTCAGCTGAATGATGAGCATATCTGTTTCCTTGATAAGACTGCAGCCAGCTTGGCATTTGCTCTAGAAGGGAGAAGAGATGGTTCTGCCTGCAGGCTGCAGGGACATCTGGTTTCCCTTCTCTGTGTCTGTGCCAGGGCATATCTCCCTTACGCATCTCACAAACTGTTTTTAAACTTAATCACGCTAAACTTTTTGTATATGTTTGCCTGACAATAAATGGGTCTGGGACTAGGCAGGGAGCATAAGGAGAAGAATACGTCTTTATTAGGAGAGAAATGACAAACTCCTCTGTTTGAATAAAATCCTTATTGTAAATGAATCTAGTTAGAATAAGTACACAATTTGAAAAGAAAAAATAATGGAAATATAAAACTAGTTTTAACAAACTCTAAAAGAGAACTATTTTTTTTATTTTCTTACCTACATCTGTCTTCTCTATTATCTTATAAACTTTAAAAATATTCTAATTCTCTTGGACTCAAATTTTCTTTGCTTAATAACTTCTAAGCGCAATGTCCTAAAACTGAATGACACTATTACCGCTTAGCCTATTTCTATGAAAAGACTCAACCTCCATGTATATATATTTTGATTCCTTTTCACTTCTCTTTAGGTGACACAGACAACTTTCTTTTTTATAAGGAAATTTTTAAACTAAGGATCTTTTCAGTTTATACTTTAATAATTAAAGATGTTGTGTTTGTTTTTTCTCGGGACCAAGAAAACAGTTTCAGCGAGGGGAGAACATCAGTCACAATCCTCACTGAAAGTTTTGCTACTGCGGCTGTTGATGAGTCTTGGTAGTGCTGCAGCCTCCACCATTATCAATCAATGTATCACATTTCTTTACCTTGATAAGCTTGAATTTCAGGTTTCTACATTCATCCCAGAATTTTTTTCTGTCCCTATGGACAAACTACTGATGCCACAGGTTGGGTAGTGTCACATAACCAGGTATGCAATATCTTAGAAAGTAATACTCTTAATAACTCATAGCTTTGATGGCCCCACATAAGTCAGCCTCCTGCACCCCACCCCTGGCCACCCAGGTACACTTCTACATCCCAAGGTATGTAGGAGTTGGGGGGTAGGGCAGAGGTGACAGCTAAAATTCCCACCTTCAAGTTCAAGAACTCTATTAATTTAGCTAGAACTAAATTCAGTCTTACTGTTCTAATTTGAGGCACCATTTAAAACAACTTAATTATCTGCTTTCCTCCTATGGATAAGGTAGAGACTCTTATAAGGAGCTTCTACTTAAGGCAAGCATGCTCGCAGTAGTGAGAGTGAGCACAACCTGGCATTCTAGGCAACCTAGCATCCTAGGAAGAAACAGAAAATGTAAGTAGCAAAGCTAGCTAGCAAAGTGCAAACTGCTGGTCCAGCTTCGGTACCTTGGTTATCTTAGAGGGCTGGCCCTCTGTCAGCTCATTCTGCAGTGATTGGTCCAGTGTGGCATGGGCTACCAAGTAAAAATTCAGTCTACTTATGGAAAAAGGACAATTTAATCATTTAACAATGACTTTATTCCAAGTTGATTATATAAAGATTGTTCCTTGAAAGGAAACACGTTTTCACTGTCTGGAAATCATGAATTCATTTGCCAGAGTGAAACTACTTTAGGCAAAAATCACTTTCCTTCAATTTGTCACCTCCTCTTTGTCTAATGTCATTCCGTATGCCCTTTCATTCCTTTCTCATCATTAAAGTTTCCCTTAAAAGAAAGAGAATGCCTTATTCTCTTTGATTACTCTTAGTTCCCCTTCTATGGGGTAAACAGAAGGACAAGTTTAAGGGATAACAGCATCCATTTGAAATCTGTTCAGCAGTTTGCTTTGTATGGGTTCATAGACAAAGATATTATAGAAAAATATTATCATAAAATTTTATGACCATTATCTACCATTTTAATATCTTTTTCCTCCTTCTAAAAGATAATTCTACATTTCCTGTTTTGTAGTCTCTCATTCTTGCCATAGTATTTTGTTTTGTTTCATTTTTTGGAAATCACTAAAAGTGATGAATGAAGAATTTCTTTTCATTATCATATGATTTGATCTTGCTCATATTTTCCTTCTCCTATCTAGATTGCTGATTGGAAATCGTAGCTGTTAAAATGAGCCTATCACAGATGGCACAAATTGTTACTTCCTTCTTTAAGTCTCTAATAGGGCAAAATCTTGATTAACAAATGCATAAGCAGGTCTCCTCTGGGTAAATACATCCATGTTGAGAACAATAGATCTTCATAAATCATAAACAAGAGCTGTGTCCCTGTACAATACCAACAGACTCCACTAAGTCTGGAGGTTCATCTCAAGCACAGGCAAAATTTGGCCTGCCTTCCTCAAGCCAGCCATAGTTTCATCTCTCAGTTTTCTCTCTCGGTTGCTGGTGACCACTGTTCCTCTTTATAAACCAAGTGTTGTCCCTCTTTTTGCTTCTGTCCTCCTTCCCAAATGGGACACATTGGTCATTTTTTATTTATAGTTTTAAACACTGTCTCTACCATGTCCTGTCACTTAAAGTCTTTGGTACCTTTCTGTGAAATGAACACCTTTCTTGAGCTCGATTTCCAAAGCATTAGGCGTTGCTGAATGAGGGGTGAGGTAGGAGGGGAAGGAAATGGAAGGTTATGAGTGGTTCTCAGCAAGCCTCACCGTGCGACTGCCCTAGTCTTCTGTGAGAAGACACAGCTACCAAGAGCTGGCTCTATCTCTCTATATCACCTTCTCCCTCTGTGTTTTTCTTATTGTTGCCAATTCTGGCAAATTCTCTGACCTCCAGGGACACATTCTTTTTTTCCTGTCTCAAGTGTGAAAAACGTCTTGTTGTCAGAGTTGTGTTGAAATAAAATTGGCCTTTGGCAGAAACAGTGTCTGGAAGCTCAGGGGTGGTGAGAATCACAAGTGCTGAAGTGAGCAAGTTTTTGGTGGGCCAGGCTGTGATCTGATGAAATGAGGAGGTGAGGAAGAGTTGTCCTAAGAGGTCAGTCAGGCTGGACTTCTGAAAGTGTTACTCTATCAGTTACAGAATGCTGTACCTCAGAGTGAGGCCAGCAGGCCATCGACATCAGATTCTCCTGGGTCTGTATTATAAATGCGTTCAAAAGACACTAAATCAGAATATATAAGAGTGAACCCAGAGAGCTACATTTTAACAAATTCTCCACAAATCTTCTTCTCCTAAATTAGAAGAGCACCCTGTTTGACATTCTGGTTCTCTGCTCAACAGCTCCCTGGAATTACTCAGGTATGCATATCTAGAGATGCTTAGGAAGCCATAACTCACTCACTTCAGGCATGTAAGCATCTGAGACAGAAACCAGCAAGCCAGTTTGAGCTTTTGCCTGTAGTAGTATGGGGCTCCTATGACCTCCAAGGGGAAAACGATCCACAGTTCTTGAAGCTCATGTGGCTCAGCCTTCTTCTGGACCTCCTATTTCTCAACCCCATTTTTGCTTTCTAAGCTAAGTATGAATAATTAATATTTCTCAATTCTCCATGGCTCAGCTATCACCAAACCCAGAAAGATTTTCACAACTCCTGCCCACCACCCCGGGAACCTCATCCAGCACACAGTCATACCTTATACAGATTTAGGTGCTTTCCTTAGTACAACATTGTCAGTTTCTTGCTTGTGTCTCTCTTTCCTGTTAGACATCGAGTGTAATTGTCCTTATATAACTGAGCTACGTCCAGGGCCTGAGCCGGAATCATGCTCTATAAATGCTTGTCAAGTGAACAGATGAGCCAGAAGGTCTTGTGAGGCCCCTTGACGCACATTCCCCTCAGTTTGTATCGCCTGCCATAAGGAATGACTGGATTAACTTGTGTGTAAAATGAAATATGTTTGTATTAGAATCAGCTTCCTGCGATTCTTACAAAAATGTGTTTTGAGAACCAAACAAATGGGAAAAGGAGAAAACTGGGGTGCTTTAGGGGATCTAAACACTTGTGAAGTACATTTTTTTAATGCCACAAAAATGCTTTAAAGAGCTTCAAGTAAATTTAAGAGAGGATCTACTGGATTTTGGCTAAGTGCTGAAAAAAAGTTTCCTTAATTCCCTATCCAAATACTTCAGCTTAAATTTACTGGTAGCTATTTCAGAGGAAGATGGGGACTCTGCAATCCTCAGTTTGTTATAAAGAAAATGTTTTTGTCTTCAAATGTTTATAGGAAGGATTAAAGGCAATTTACAGCTCGAACAGAAAGTCATAAAAGCGGTGACAATGCAGTGTCTTCTAAATTGTCATTTTCTGGAATTACTAACAATATCAACCCCGCAGGCATTTTACATCTAAAAGGAATTATGTTCATTTGTCATGCTTTAAGGTAAACTATGACATCAATCTTGAGCTGCTAACCTGGATTGTGTCACTCTATTGTTTAAGATGAGGGATTGAGGCAGTTGTAGGGAAGATGAATTCTGTCATTAGATCATTTGCTACAGAACTCAAGAAATAGATCTATAATTTATCTCTTTCAGAAAGTTGGACTACAAAATGTACATGAAATGTATTTTCATAATATCAAGCCACAATCTGTTTAGTTTTTCTAGAAATGCTTCACTTTTAATTCCCTGGGTGGGGTGGGGGAGAATCACAAGAATGAAAACAAATTAACCTGACAGGTTATTTTCCTTCTTATAGTGCCATTTTTCTGCTAAGAGAGTCCCAGATTACAAGGTTTCTTGCTATGTGTTTAATTTTAATAATGATAGCATTGTGTAATACTTTACAATTTATGAAGAAATTTTTAAATGAAATTGTACTCAGTCTTTGCAACAAGTGTGAGTAATAAAATATCATACTTTCCGTGTAACTGAGTCCTTTTATTATGTGAAGGAGTACGGCACTTCAGAGCTATTTGTGCATTATCATTGTCAAGCAATATAGGATCTATCTCCAAACAACATCCTCTCTAACTATATCTCTGGTGAATCTAATGCTATTTTCCTTGGCCTGTGTAGAAAGGAAGAGATGTTGTACTGCTCGTTCTTTTCTGTTTTCAATTAAATGACTGGTTCCTATGCTTGATGAACCTCAAGTTTTAGAAAATGCCCAAGTATTTGTTACAAATGACTTTTATGCATAGTTTAGTGCAGAAAGTGAAGCTGACAATATTTTAAATAAACATATAAATTTTGTATGATACTCTTTAATTGTGTTCATGGTTCTGGAATTATGTTAATATTTCTGATTTAGTTTTTCTTGGGTACCGGGAATTGAACTCACGATCTTGTGCTTGAATATTTCTGATTTATGTAACGGTGCCAATCCCATGTACATCGTAGAGTCAATTTCTGGACTCAACATCATCCAGAGGTTGAGAGCCTCTGCATGGATAGGACTTGATAGCTCTAACTGTCTGTATTTTATGTTATTATCAGGTACCACATGGTACTTCTCCAGTAACTCAACTCTTTAGTGTGTTGTGACTTGCTCACTCATTATAGAGTGTACCCCAGTGATCTATGTAGTTTTCTGTTTAAAGCCATTTTCTTCTCCCCACTCAGAGTAAAAGAAGCTGAAGAGGTATGTAGGCAGAAAAAAGGAAAATCACTTTATAAAATAAAACCAAGACATGACTCTGGAATCGTAAGTATTTAACTTTTCTTGTTTTTGACTTGTGATTTTCCTTGGCTTTGAACCTTGTCTTCACAATATGCACAAGTTCAATAATTTTCCTCCTAAACTTGAATAAGTAAGAAGCTTCTAAATTCCAGAATGTCCTTTTCTTTATGCCTTTGATCAGACTCAGAAAGTTAAGGGAGTCTGAGTATGCAGTATTCAAAACTTAAGATGAATACAGTGAGCATGCTCGCTTCCTCCTTTAAAGTGAAATGCCAGATTATATACTCTTGGAAAGAAGAGCTCGGTTAAAATGACATTTTCTTTGTGATACTGTATGTGCTTTGTGTAATGTTTTGAAGGGACCTTCACTTGGTGTCAGTGTATGTAAATGGTGTTTTAAATGAAAAGTGGGCGTAGGCCTTTAAACAGGGACATCTTTAATTAGATTGCTGTAATGTAGTCTAAATGGAAAAGACAGCAAGATAACTCATACTGAGATGTTATTAAGTAGCCCCAATTAGAGAAGAAAGGTAGGAATTGTATCTTTATTTATAATCTTATTTTCCCTTCAGTTTTTGGTGTATCAAAATTAATCTTATCTAAGGACAGGTTTAATCTGATTAAAGTTCAGTTTTAAAGCTGTATTTAGTAAGGAGGAATAGTTATTAGTTAACCTCAATCATCTTACTATAAGATTACAGGGGAATTAAAGCACATTAACCATGACATGAAGAACTAATTACATTTTCATATTTATATGTTTGAATGTAGGATCAAGCATGAGAAAGATCTTATAGCACTCCTTCACACCAGTCAGAAATTAAACTTTAAGAGCTTTTCTTTTCCTCAGAAATATATAATGGGTTGTCTTGGTAAAATTCAAAAAGATAAATTAATCTCTACTGACATTTTTTCCTGCATGGATTGCTGGGACTTTAATTTTTTCACAGAGAATTTGACAAAAAGATCTTATTTGATCTACTCTAAACTCCATACTTTTTTTTTTTTTTTTTTCTGGTACCGGGAACCGAACTCATGACCTTGCGCTTGCCAGGCAGGCGCTGTGCCACTGAGCTAAATCCCCAGCCCCTAAACTCCATACTTTAAAAAAAAAAAATTCTAACTTTCCCTCGTCTCTGACATGTTTATTTTCAGAAAGCAAAGATAAGCATGAAAACCTGAACAAGAAACAGGAGGCTGAAAACGAGGCACTGCAACAACTTCCACAAAATTCAGCTGACCTAAGGGTGGGAAGGAAACTACAGCGTTCTGATCATTTTTCTTCTTAGCCTCTTGCATAATCTGCGTTTTCTAGACAGTTCACCAATTGTTGAATTTTAGTGTATGTTGATCAGTGGAGACCTGTGGAGAAGTAGAAACCTTTTCTTTGTGTAATTGTTCACGGCATCACACTGACAGCCCTAGCAGCACGTGTGCACAGCAGTCTGTACTAGCTCTGCACATGCTGAGCAGCAACCTCCAGTATCCTTTTGTGAGATTCTTCTTGTCATGGCGAAAACACTTTGCTTTCTACAGACCACCAGGACTCGGCATCACTGCATTTAGATTCATGGATAAATGTTATTTCTAGTGAATTGTTTGTATCTGTTTCATGTCTACTTATAAATTTTCTATTTTAAAAACCTGAGTACCATTGATATATCATAATCAGTGCTTTCCCAGCTCTTGGGTTGCTCTCCATAGCTATATATTTGTGAAAGAAGAGTATCATTTTTTTAACTCGTCAGGTAAAGAATAAAAAATCACATAGCAAAAGAAAAAATAGTTTCCTATAAGTTATTTAGTACAGAAGGAATCAGAGTTTTAAGTTTAATGAGAGCTTATGAAAAGCTTATCTGCAGCAGAGGTAAATTAAGTCAGAGATGTGCCTCCAGTACCTTTACTTAACACTTCGAAAAGAAATTTTCACTCAGTAGTTTGAAGGAATTTAAACAAATGATACTGATAATATTGCCAAACATGACTACCATAAAAAAAAAAAAAAAAAACAGAAATAAGGGGAAAATTGGGGGATGAACTGGTTCTATTTAGAAACTGTTAAGAAAACATGCTTGTGTATTTTTACATGACTGGGATTATCATGGTGGGTTACGACGTTATTAAAGCTATAAAATGAAGATATAATGATTCAGTATCAAAAGAAGTCAGGAAAAGATTTTATTTTACTTTAAGGAAAAATATGTAAATCTCCCACTTATTCTGAGAGTATTTTACAATCAGCTCATGATACATTTTGATGTTTATATCTAACAGTAATAGTTATTTTTATGTTTTTATTGCTATTAATGATATTAGTTGAGAGTTATGGTTGTAGAAAAGGAAAGGATTTATTGCTTTTGCAAATCAATAATGGAAAGCAATTTGAAAAAGGTAAAGTGATGTTCTAAATCATAACTATGTTTGTATTTATGTAAAGTATGGTATCTTACCTTTTAGTTTGTAGTTTAAGTGCAAAGAAACAGCAGTGTTTTTTTTTTCTTCTATTGTTGTTTTGTAGTCTTCCTGTCCCCTCAGTCCCTTCAATGTGTATATTACCAGTCTTCAACAAAGTAATAGGGCATTTAACAAAGATCGCTCTGTGCAATACTGTATGTAGTGTTTCTATTTCAATTTTTTAGGATGTTAATTTATATGAAAATAAAATGAATAATAAAATATTTTTGTGTCTGTCCTGTGCACATTGCATAAGGATACTTGGAAGATCACAGCTGTCTTAGTCACTTTTCTTGGTGCTGGGACGAAATACCCAACACCTCAATTTAGAGGGAGAGAAGCTGATTTGGGCTCATGGTAGCAGTTCATGGTCAGCTGGCTCCAAGACAGAAACTACACAGCAGAGGGGCATAGAGGAATAAATCCTGCTTATATCAGGGCAGCTTGGAAGTAGAGAAAGAAGGGAGAAGCCAGGTAGGGATAGTACATTCTCCTAGGCCATGCCCTCAGGGACCTGCCTTTTCTGACAAGGCCTTACCTCCTATAAATTAAACTCACAAGTGGGTCAATCCACCAATGAGTGTGGTGCTCCTTTGTTCAAATCACCTTCCAAACACACGAGACTTGTGGGGATATCTCGGATGACAGCCATCATACTCAACATTTGCAGGAGGATTGAAAGAGGAGTGAAACCAAATTAGTCTGCAGATTCACATATGCAGGATACCTGCACACTATTGCATGGATCCAAAAACTTAAGTGATATTGAAGTAAAAAATCAGGATGAAATATTTACTTCTTTGTGCTGAAACTAGGATTTCCACCCTGAGCTTGCAAAGAACTTCTGTACCTTTCCAGATGGGTATCTCATAATGCCTTACAATTCATGGTATCCAAAGCAAAACTTAGCTTGTACTTTTGTCCCTCCAAATTTGACCATTGTTCTGTGTCACATATCTCAGTGAATAAAGCCACCACCCACTCATAACCTGAGTCAGTTTCTACATCTTACTTTCCCTTTTGTTGCCACTGATTTGATTGCCAGGTCCTGTTGGTATTGCATGCTTAATGTTTCTGCAATGCATCCATTTCCCTCCAGTTCTCTCATTAAAGTTCTAGTTCAGAACCCTCATGAATTGCCTTAATAAGCCACTAATTCTTCTCAAATTCCAAGATTTTCTTTGCACCAATGTTTTGCTCTACAGTGAACACAATTTTGTTCTAAAATACAAATCTGCTAGTCTGAATTTCTTGTTTAAAATATATTAGCAGAAACATACACCAAGATATGTAACCTCAAAATGTTATCCCAAACCTTTACTGTGGCTGAAAGAGTGACCTGGTACCTACCTGACATCTTGAGTCACTTCTCTTGATTTGGTCTGTCTTGAATGCCAGCCTCCAACCAGACTACAATATGTTCAGTCCTTTTACGTCATACTGTTTCTCACCTGCTGTGGTTTGAATGTATCCTCCAAAGTTCAAGCATGGAAGCCTAATCCCAAGTGCAAGCATTAGATGATAGATCCTAATGGTAGGTGCTTGGGTTGTGAGTGTTATAATGTCATTATCGAGGAAATGAGTTTCTTACAAAAGCTCCAGTGTATGCACACTCTCTTTCCCTGTGCATGGCTCCCTTTTGCCATGTCAAGATACAGCGGGAAGGCCCTCACTACATGTAACCAATTGAACTTGAAATTCCCAGCCTCCAGAACCAAAAACAACACAAATTTCTATTGTTTATAAAGCACCCAGACTCTGGTATACTGTGATGGTGGCACAACAGGGACTAACCTAACCAAGAAGTCTTTCTCTGTGCTCTCCCTCAGCTTGAAACATTTTCCACCTGTTTATCTCACATTATAATATCTGACTTTAGTAATAACTTGCTCTGGAATATCTGTAGACTCTTGTCTCTCCAGTTACATGAGCGTAGCAGATATGCAGTACATTTATTAATTAAAGCAAGATGAGATGTTACCGGTGCCAAATGCTTTGAAGCAGGTGAGTTGAGGACTGAAGTCCACTGTTGAGAAAAGATAGTAGTAAAGACTGTAGTAGTATTAAAGAAGGAAGTAGAAAGAAAAGGGTCGATGTAGATTAAATTATATCATAATTATGGTATTTAAGTAGCTCCAAGGGTGGGAGAATTTTTTGCTGCTGAAGAAGTATAAGGCTGTGAGTTTGAAATTTGAATTTTCCCTCTGTTTACAAATAGAAAAACAAGGTAAAATATAATTTGACAAGTATGGATAAAACTGGTGGAGGGGATGAAGCAGGAAGTCACAGTGCATGAGCAAAAGGAGTCCCTCTGCACAGTAAAAAGAACCAGTATGCCCCCATTAATGGAGGGAAACCAACCCACACTCACTACCAGGGATGTGAGACTGCAGTGCAACTTACCTACCAGTAGGAGTTGAGTGACAGTAGCTTTGTTGAATACCATAGTATTAGGCAGACACAAAGCAGCATAGGTCTGACGGTAGGACAAACGAGCCAAACCGAATCTCATCTGCACTGTAAGACCTGTCACTGCCACACAGGAACCCAGTGCAATTGAGCTGAATCTGAGTGAATGAGTGGACATGACATGGGTGGCTAGATTTTGAAGGGTAAGAGGGAAAAGAGCGTATATTCCCTGTCAAGAGAAGTCTTCAAAACGTGCTTTCAGAAAAATTGTCAGTAAGAACAGTATCTCAGTAAATGGAAAAATGAATTCACTTTCACAAAGGCAAGTAAGAGAGCAAAATGTAAACTGTTTAATAAATACTATGTTTAGGGTCTGCAGTGAAATTTGGAAAACCTTATTGAGACCAAAAATATCATGAATGCTGTGGCAGTTAGGGTAGCAGGTCAACTTGACTGGCTGTGGGATGAGTCCAAGAGTCGAGGGACCATACTTCTGAGTGGGTCATCAAGGCATGGCCCTGTGGTCTATGTCTAGTCCCTTCCTCTATTTGCTTTGGCACCCAACCCTGTGCTTCCCAGGCACCATGAACTAAGCACCTTTGTTCCACCATGCCCTTTGGCCATGATGTTCCTGCCTTGGATCCTCCTACCGTGAACTGAATACCTTCAAAATATAAGCCAAATTAAACTTCTCCTTCTTTAAGGTGTGTGTGTTGGTTATCATGTCCAGCAATTGGGAAGCCGATTCATAAATAAGCTGAATGGATTCTAGACTGATGCAAGTGAAGAGACAGTTGGTGACCTGCAAGACTACACTAAAGAATTCACTAGAATAATTCCACAGAGAAATTGTTTTTATTTTTATTTTTTTATTTTTTTGGTTTTTCTCCGGTACCGGGAACCGAACTCACGACCTTGCGCTTGCCAGGCAGGCGCTTTTGCCGCTGAGCTAAACCCCCAGCCCCGAGAAATTGTTTTTAAATGAACAAGAGAAATTACAAGAGATACGAGATAGAAAGGCTCCAACTTATGGATCCATTGAGAAGAAATTAAGAGAAATGTCAGCACACATAGTAGATTGAAGATACACTGACTGAGAATTTTCTAAAATCAAAGAAAGACCCATGCTATGCTTGAATGTGTACAATAAATGCCAGATGAAATAAATAACAAATTTGCACTTAGAGAGGCCATACCGAATCTCCATTTAGGTAAAGAAAAAATTTCAAAGCCTCTGAGAAGACAGAACACATCACCTACAATGAAATCACAGCTGTCCTGAAACCACATTTGTCTTCAGCAACAGTATATGTCAGAAAGTAGTAAATAATGTCTTCGAGTTGTGGAAGGAAAACACTGAATCAATACACTTGTACCCAGTTTAAATAGTGTTCAGAAGGAAGCGGAGATGAATGTTTTCACACACTTAAAAATGGAAAGAGTTTACTATTCAAAACCCTCACTGGAAGGTCTATGAAAGGGTGCATTTCAATAATGAAAACAAAGTGAAGGACTGGGATATGAGAAATCACAGAAAGTACAGATGTTGGTAGAATAAACAAACCCTAGATTATAAAACTAATGACTGTAACATATTTACAAAGTATACCACTGTCACAGAATACTAAAAGATGGGAAGAATTCAAAATCAAACATGCTGAAAGTCTCGGCTTCTTCTATGCATTTATTTAATTCAATAAAATTTAGTAGAGTTGTTAGTGTGTGCCCAAAACTGCTGCACGCTTTGAAAATAATGGACACACAGGAAATGTCCTGTCCTCATGAAACTCACATTCTAATAGGGGAGAGCAAAACAATGATGTAAAATAATGTCAGGGACTATGATATTTAAGTAGTGTGACCAATAACTTACTCAAACCAGAACACCTTCAAGTAATAAAAGCTGAACTCTGTTGTACTCTTCACCTTGCTTGATACTGAAATGTTTGCTAGTTTGAAACGAGCTGCCCTCCCCGCAGCCCACACCACCTGCAACTAACTGGTGACTACAAAACCAACAAAGACTATGCAAAAAGAACACCGTAGACACACTCATCTTGAAAATACATTGCACAATGGTAGCAAACATCAGGAGGGCCAGGAAGTCCAGGGTGCTCACCCACAGATGGCCACTGGCTATGATGTGTGTTTTTAAAAGTAGCGTACATATGAATTCAGTCCCTCCAAGTGCTAAAAAAAATTTAGACAATTCAGCATCATTTTTGAGGAAAACAAAAGTCTGAACGATATGATTATGTTCTTAAATGAGCAAATACCTCAAGGTAAAGTCAGTCCTTAGCATTATGGAGAAGTATTTGAAGTATTCCCATCAGAGCTGGGGGGCATAGCTCAGTACAGGGCTTGCCTAGCACCACAAACAAACAAAAAGAAGTATTCTCATTAAAGAATAGGAACAAAACCAGAATGTCTGCTTCTACCATTGCTATTTATCACTGCTCTGGTGATGAATGAACACAATTAAAGGCATATGATTGAAATGGATGAGATAATTTCTATTTGTTATTTATTAGATTATATACTCAGGAAACAGAAAATAACTGTTGTAGAAAATAAGAAGATGTTATAAACTGACTAGACCAAAACTTAATGTACAAAAATCAAGAACTTTTATGTATGCAAATAATATTTACTAGCAAGAAAAAATTGGAAACCTCCCCTCCCTACACTCTCACACTTAAAACAGAAACCAGCGCCGAGGGTGTAGCTCAGTGGTACAGCTTGTGCTTAGCATGTGCTTAGCATGTGCTTAGCATGTGTGAGATGCTGGGTTTGATCCCAGTATCAAAAAAAAAAAGAAGAAGAAGAAGAAGAAGAAGAAGAAGAAGCTGAACAGCATGGAAAAACTTAAGAAATACAAGAGGTCTATAAGATCTATATGCAAATAATTGAGAGACAGGCAAAAATTAAAAGACACTAACAATGTCAGCACTCCATACACAAATGTATGAAATTAATGCAATCTAAGTAATAATACCAACAGAATGGCTTTTTGGAGAGGAGTGAAGAGAAGTGGAGAAAGGGAAAGAATTAAGTTGGCCTCAAACGTAGGAGTTTGTGGTGAAAAAGACATTGGAGGATGAACTGGGTCTTGTGTATTGAATATATTTAAAAGTGAGTGTTTGTAATAGCAAAACATTGGAAAGTTCTAAATAATGAGGTAATCTGCAGGCTTCGAAAAGAAAAATGAGGAACATCTTGTGTATGGTACAGAAGAGGGGCAACGTTTTGTTAAAGGGGAAATTCATTTAAAAATTTATATCTTTGTCATTTTGGTGTGAAAAAAATTTTTTAAAGTATATATCAGTGATGGCGAACCTATTAGAGCTTTGAGTGATACAAACAGCCCACAGGGCCTGCATGCCATAGGTTAGCCACCACTGGTATATATAGCACAAAAGTATAGATAGTGCACTGTTGTTTGTGTAAAACTGGTAATTACTGAAAGGTAATCATTGAATGTCCACAAATGAGTAAACATAGAATTTCTCTGGAGGCGCTACAAGAAACTGAAAATATTGGTTAATCCTGGGGGAGCTGCAAAACGGATTTGGGAGCAGGGAGGAAGGAGAGGGTAGGTTCCTCACAGTGATTTCCTCTGATTCTTCTGGATTTGGTACAATGTGAAGAGTAAAGCAGTACAGAAATATTTTATAATTCACTTTTCCGAACCTCATTTGTATCTCATTTCGAATATTAAGTGATACCCATCCAGTCATTATGTTGATTCAAGAAAACAGTATGTTTGGGGTGGTTTATGGTTCTCCATGTTACCATAACAACTCCATAAGAAGTCCTCTCCCAGGAAACTTCTCTCGCTAGCCCACCACACAGAGCTCTTTGGGAAGGTGGAAAGCCAATCCCGGGGGATTTTTTTTATGGCAAGAATGAAAAAAAGATAAATAAAAGCCCGAGTGATCTGTAAGCACATTTTTTTCTCCCCCACTGGTCTGATTGCACAGTACCATTAGGGTTTTTACTTTAAAATAGGTCCATTTGGCATAGCTCCTGCCAACCTTCCTACCTATATCTTGGAGTTCCTTTGCACTGACTGCCCTCATGCACTCTCTGGGAGGGCTCATGCATGAGCTCTCTAGAAGTCACTAACGTGTATGATAGGAGCATAGCTGTGAATTAAAGCCCTCCCAGAGAGTGCATGAGGGCAGTCAGTGCAAAGGAAATAATGAATGTCATGATGAGGTTCAAGTTAGAGAAAGTGAAGCCATTATACATGGATCATAGCACTAATTTACATCTTACAGACTGAACAATGATGAAAATTATCTGTTGGTGTTAGCCTCTTGGGGCCAGAAATAGGTAATAAGTTTAAACTACTTCAAAGCAAAGCCATGTATAATGGCTTCACTTTCTCTAACTTGAACCTCATCATAACATTCATTATTTCATATCCATATGAAATATAGGGAGCTCAAATTCTTCAAGCAAAAGGTGAGAATCAAGTTTTAATAGTTAACTTACATAGTACCATGATAGATACAAAAATACACGGCATTAACAGAGCACTTTCCAGCACATGAAGAAACAGATGTGGGATGCCTCTGGTAACAAAAATTGTATATTCTTAGGCTCCTAACATAAAATAAAATAAAAACAAAATTTAAAAATATAAATGTACTGCAACAAAAACAAAAAGCAAGGTATTTTAGATGTAAATATTAGTGTAAGTCTCAAATTTTTCTTGCTAAAGTTTCAAACATAGTTTGAAGTCTCCACTCACCTGACTATCCAGTACCTCCTCCTCCTCACAAATAAGCAACTGCATCCTTTTGAATAGCTACAGTCTTATCCCTCTGAAGAATGCCCTGGCAAGAGAATTTTACAGATGAAGGTGGTGGTTAGGAAGCTGACTTAGGAACTGGAATGTTGTGCTGCAGCAGAGAGTTGCACGTAGGGCTGAAAACACTATGCATAGCAAGAGGCAAACCAGTGCACACAGAATAAAAGGTTCCGCTGTTGAATCAGGTCACAAGCAGACCTTACCTGAGGGATGCAACTCCTCCCCTGGGCTGTCTTCTCTTCCTGCTCTGAAAGGAGTATTTTTCAGGTTACTCTGCCCTTCACTCCTCTATTTTCCTCTCTATTAGATGATGCATCTACATTCACAGGTCATTTGCTTCTATGATGTGTTTCTCTATATCTAGCGTCTCACTCAAATCCCAGTCCTATTTCTTCAAATTGGGGTGAGAGTTCCCTTTAGATGATTTCACCATCACTGCAGACCCAACATCCATTAAATCCACATCACCTTCATCTAATATCAGGCCCTCACTTACAGTCGGCTCCTAATCTTTTGACACACTCCACTTTTGTCCCTGTAGTCCACAGACTTTCCTCTCTTGCTCTTCCTCCCAGATCCAATGCTATAACCAGATCTGTCCTAGTCATCAGTCTATGTTCCTCCAGGAGCCAATGAATTGATTTATCCAGACCCAGATTCTGTCCTTTTCAATTGCCTTGCATATCTCAGATAACCTTGATCAAATCTGTCAGTGATTTGTACATCCTGTGAGATGAGGTGAAACTTCCTCTGCCTATTCCAAGGACCTCCATATTCTCTACTCTCTGTCTCTTCCCGCCTCCCATGCCTTTCCCCCCAACACATACTTCAAGGACAATATTCAGAGCTCTGCTCAGACATTCTCTTTAAAGCTGATACACGCGTCTCATCTCATTCCATCTTCTGATTCCTACTGCAAATACCATGTCCAGAAGCACGTAGTTGGATTCCTCTCCTCACTGAGTTGTCCTTAATGGAGGGAAATGCATGCCCGCATCCTGGGGAAGAGCTATTGAATAGACAATGACTGTCAGTTACAAAGGCCTGTCCCCTTGAGTCAATTTATTATGATTTTTTCTTCTGGTACCAGGATTCAAACTCATGACTTTGCTCTTGCCAGGCAGGTGCTGTGCCGCTGAGCTAAATCCCCAGCCCCTGCTTGAGTCAATTTAAAATGCCACCGCAGGGGGCTGGGGATTTAGCTCAGCGGCAAAGCACCTGCCTGGCAAGGGCAAGGTCGTGAGTTCAGTTCCCGGTACCAGAGAAAAACCAAAACAAAACAAAACAAAACAAAACAAAAAATAAATAAATAAAATGCCACCCTAGCTCCAGAACTCCCAATTGGATCGGCAAGGCTTCACTTGCAAGCAAATTGCTTTACCCTTTACACGGTCTGATTTGCTTCACTTTTTTACTGGTCTAGTCGATGTCCTGTAGATATTTCCAATAAACCTAATAACCTCAGAACTCTCAGAGTTTAGAAAACCAGTCTGAGTAGGTAGTTCCAGAAGCAACTCAGGGAGGAACACTGTAGCAAGAGATTTAGAGAGGGCTCCTTGCCAGCCCCAGCCAGGCTTTCCTGGGCCATTGTTACGGCTTTTCCCACCAAGCCACTAGTGAAGGGACTTACTGGTATAACATTTCAATGCTTAAAAGTTAGGAGAGACCCAGTGCCTATAAGGATGCTGGTACTGGATACTTATTTCCAATTGGTTGTTGAAGAGATAATGACCAATTCAAGCAAAATGTGAAAGTATTAGGTAGTGTTTCCCTTGATTTTCTCTTTAAGTTCCAGTTCCTGCGGTCAAAGGAAGACTCTGGCTATAGGAGTGTTGCTGCAGAAAAGTTTGCCTTGTCAGGTCTTACAAGTCTTCTGTGGAAAGACTAAGGTCATCCCAGGGAAGGAATGGGGCCCCTGAAATTGACAAAGGTATGTCTGGATGGAAGGAGTTGAAAATCTGAAGCTTCAAGTTTCCCTGAAACTCATAGACCTGTGGTTAGGCTCATAGCCTGATGGGGAAGTGCTAGTTTGGCTAGGTGGTAAGAGGAGTATACTGTGAAGTTACTGCAGGGAGCATAGAGAATGTGTCCAGCAGGGGCTGGGGATTTAGCTCAGCAGCAAAAGCGCCTGCCTGGCATGTGCAAGGTCGTGAGTTCGGTTCCTGGTACCGGAGAAAAAAACAAAACAAAACAAAACAAAAAAAAGAGAATGTGTCCAGCAGCTGTGAAGGCAAAGGTGGGGGAACATTGCGTTGGATAAGGGATAGTTACCATCAGGGAACACATCTCCCATGATTCAAGACTTCACTCTGTGACAAATGCCAGGAATTATAGTAATGAGCTTCCAAGATGATTCTTAGAGAATGCCAAAAGCTGTGATCCACATTCAGTGAAGTAAAAATACAGAAAGTGTCATGGTGTATAGTGCAGAAGAACCTCCAAAGATACAGAGAAATATGCATGATAAAGTGGACTGGCTATGTAAAGTTAACAATGAAACAAAACAAACAAAAGACTCAGCCAACTACATTGCCAGGATGTCTGTTCTTCTGAGAGAAGAAGCAATTTTGCAGAGAAGTTGGTACTGCCTGTTATCTGTATACCAGGGCTAACTGTATAAAAGGATGTTGTTGTAAAACAAGGCTCTTTAATGGATAGGCAAATAGAAAGATGTAAAGATAATTTCAGTTTGTTGTAATGCACAGCTCTCAGAAATAATGTGGGCGCATTTGTTCCAAATTACAGTGGTGCTGTACTCGCACTCAAAGATCCAGTTTGGAGGAAGGTTAATGGAATCCGGTGTTTCTAAAGGTCCTGCCAACAAGAGTACTGTTTAATTCTGTGAGGTACACTAGTGGTATTTTGATTGGGATTGCATTGATTCTGCATAACAATTTTTGGAGTATGGCCATTTTCACAATGTTGGTTCTTCCTATCCATGAGCAAGGAATGCCTTTCTGTTTTCTGAAATCCTCTTAGATCTCTTTTTTCAGAGTAGTGCACTTTTCACTGTATAGACCTTTTGCTTCTTTTGTTAGATTGATTCTTAAGTATTTTAATTTTTGGGGTGCTATTGTGAAAGGTATGGTTTCCTTAATTTCTCAGTGTGTTTGTTGTGTATAGGAATGTTACTGAGTTTAGTGTGTTGACTTTGTATCCAGCTATGCTACTGAATTTGTTTATTAATTCTAGAAGTCCTTTGGTGGAGTTTTTGGGGTCTTCTATGTAGAGTATCATGTCATCTGCAAATAATGATAGTTTTACTTCTTCCTTTCCTATCCTTATTCTTTTTATTTCTCTCCCTTTGTCTAATTGCTCTGGTTAATGTTTCCAGAACTATACTGAATAGGAGTGGTGATAGTGGACATCTTTGTTTTGTTCCTGATTTCAAAGTGGAAGCTTTCAGGTTTTTTTCCATTTACTATGATGTTGACTGTTGGTTTGTCATAGATTGATCATCTATTCCAATTTTCTTTGGAGTTTTTATCATGAATGGGTTTAGGGCTTTGTCAAAAGCTTTTTCTACATCTGTTGAGATGATCATATGGTTTTTGTCTTTAGCTCTGTTGATACGGTATATTACATTTATTGGTTTGTGTATGGTGAACCATTCCTGCATCCCTGGGAGGAATCACACTTGGTTATGATGTATAATCCTCTTGATGATTTGCTGCATTCTGTTTGCTAGTATTTTATTGAGTTTCTTTGTATCTATATTTGCTAGGGAGGTTGACCTGTAGTTCTCTTTTTTGGTTGGGTCTTTCTCTGGTTTTGGTATGGAACCAGAAGAGACCCAGAATAGCAAAAGCAATCCTGGGCAACAAAGGCAAGGCAGGAGGTATCACAATCTCTGACTTGAAATTATACCACAAAGCTACTGTGATGAAATCAGCATGGTATTGGCAAAAAAAAACTTGACCTGAGGATCAGTGAAACAGACTGGAAGATGAAGACACAATTCCAAACACACTCAGCCACCTTATCTTTGGCAAAGGGGCCAAACAAGTTTAGTGGAAGAAAGATAGCCTCTTTAATACATAGTACTGGAAAAACTGCCTTGCCATATGCTGAAGACTGAAACTAGGCCCATCTCTATCACCACAAATCAAACTAAAGTCAGAATGGCCCCAAGATTTAAAAATTAAAGCAGAAACACTAAATCTACTGGAAGGGAAAGTAGGTAAAAATCTTGAAGACGTGGGTATAGGCACAGAGCTCATGGACAAAATCCAAACTGCATGGGAAATTCTTCAAAGAATCGATGACTGGGATCTCATCTATTGAAAAGCTTTTGCACATCTAAAGAAATCACCAACAGAGTAAAAATACCCATAAACTGGGAAAAAATTTTAGCCAATTGTCCCTCAGATAAAGGACTTCTATCTTGAACATAGAGTTGAAAACAATCAGGCCCCCAAAATTCAAAGACCCAATTCAAAAATGGGCATCTGAGATGAATACACACTTCTCAGATAAAGAAACACAAAAGGCAAAAAAATACATGAAAAAAATGTTCAACATCATTAGTTATTTGAGAAATGCAAATTAAAACAACACTGAGATCCCATCTCACCCCAGAAAGAATGGCTATTATCAAGAAATCAACCAATAACAAATGCTGGAGGGGCTGTGGGGGAAAAGGAACCCTCCTCCACTGTTGGTGGGAGTATAGACTGGTGCAAACACTGTGGAGATCGTTCCGGAGATTCCTCAGTAAACTAAGACTAGAGGTCCCATTAAACCCAGCTATTTTTCTTTTGGGTATTTTTCCAGAAGAACTGAAAACACCACAGCACAGAGATATATGTGCACCCATGTTTATAGCAGCACAATTTGTAATAGCTAAATTGTGGCAACAACTCAAATGCCCATCAACTGAGGAATGGATAAAAAAAATTTGGTACTTTTATATATTGGAACATTACTCAGCTATAAAGAAAGATAAACACGAAACTTTTATAGGTAAATGGATGCATCTAGAGACCATACTCATAAGTGAAATAAATCAGACCCACATGTGTAAACATCATATTGCCTCCCTCGTGTAAGAAGCTGAAAGAGTAAATAAAATCTAAAAGGTACAATAGATATCGTAAAAGGGAAAGAAACTGCTCAAAAGGAAAGAATGACTGGGATGAGGGAAAAGAGAAAAGAAAGATAGAAGGGAAAATATGAATATACATATATACACACACACGATAGCTAAGATAATCATTCTACTAATTTCTATTGCTTTATTGAAAGGAACAGTTAATGTTTAATTTTTTTATCAATGTTACATGCCTATATTTCTTTACCTGAGTAACCACTTTGAAGATAACAATATGTAATACAACAGCCATTGTTAATTTCCTATCACCTTGTCTGACATTCTGTATTGCTTTTATTGTTCTTATGCTGTTTTTGTGCCTGTGTGCTTGTTAATATATTTTGGTTCTTTTATCTTTAAAATAAAAAAACCTAAAAAAAAAAAAAAATTGTGATTCCTTGTCTGACTTCCAGATCAGACATAGAACCAACTGGCTTAAAGTGAAGCTGCTTCCCTATGAGTAAAGCCTTTGCAGTATGGGGACAAATCTACCCATAGGGTACTTCCACAGTCATTACCCTGAAAACTCTGGACCAGTTATTCAGGTATATGTGCTATGAAGAAAAGAATACTTAGCACTTTTGAGATTACTGAATACCGGGTCTTAATTAACTCTAATACCTGGAGATCAAATGAATCACCATGACTCCCTACTATAGCAGAGGCACAGCTGGACTACTAGAGTCCCAGCTAACATCTGGCTCTCAGTGGGCCCACCACTGCATGGGCCAACTGAATTTCCAAATACAGAATGGTAAAGGACTTTCACTCATTTCCAAATACAGAATGGTAAAGGATGCTCTTGGCAGTTTGAAACTCACACACACTGATTCTCTGACCTCTTAGACAAGGACTACTGTAGTGAGGAGGAGCAAGTAGAAGCTCTGAAGCTGCTTACTACCCCAGCAAAGAGTAAATGGAAAGCAGTGCTGAACTCCAGAAGGAATGGGGAAAATCAGCGAAACTCTCCAATACCTGATTATTATGGTGGCAACTATATATTCCAATTTATGTCACCATATTGACTTAATTTTTTTTCTATACCTATCATGAAGGAAAGCCAGATGCACTTTTCTTTGAGATAGACAACAGTTGATATTTATGATCTTGCCTCTGGCCTATTTAAGATTTTATTATCCTGTGTCAAAATATAAATTAAAAATACCTGGATTATATGGACATTCTGTAAAACACTACACTGATCTACCTTATGATTGATATGATATAATAGGGCCAGTTGAGAAATATGGGACAAGTATGTTGGATGCTTTGGTAGGCATCTACACTATATACCTTAGAGTGGGTGATTAACCTTATAAACATTCAGGAAACTTCTGACTCCCAATAAGGTAGAACAGACATATTTTTCCTGTCTCTCCCACTAAAATCTCTAGGTATTAATCTATCTATCTATCTATCTGTCCGTCTATCTATCTATCTATCATTTATCTATCTATCTGTCTATCTATCTATCATCTATCTATAGCTGAAGGAGCCTGGTACAAGGGTGCATAGCTATAATATCAGAACTCTTGGAGCCCAAGAAAGAAAGATCTCGAGTTCAATTTCAGCCATTTAGCCATTTAGCAGTCTCAAAAATGAAATGAAATAATAAAGAAGTTCAGTACAAAGGCTCTGGGTTCAATCCTCCATCCATTTAAAAAAGTAGACAAAGAAAGGTAGGCCAGATAGGGATCTTAGGACTCAGAGGCTATTATCATAATGAATTCCCTGATTTTATTTGTTTTATTGCATTTTCTAGACTAAATACCAGAGAAGCTAGCAACCCAGAAACATCCGTGGATACAGCCCTAACTACAAAACAGGAGTTTTCCATATTTTGCTTTTGGTAAAGTGGATGGATAGCCTGCTGTGCTTAAGAAGTAGTTCCCAAGAAACTAAAAGAGGACTGAGGCAAGGCAGAGGTTCAGGAGTATTCTAAAGATAACCTGATGATCAGCAAGTTTTAATAGCATTGTTTTTGATTTGCTCTTATTTTCATCTCTCAGGCAGACATTTGTAATCAATAGTGATTGATCAATTATTAATGAACTTTCTAGGAATACATTCTAAGTTGTTCACTTAGCAGCAAAAATTCATTTTCATTGACTTCATGACTTTAAAATCAGCCAGCCAAGCAAACTGGAATACGTTAAGCCAAAGCAGAATATTTGATCCCATTTAATAAAGTAAGATGAATTATTTCTCAGTAAGTTGAATTTCATTCTTTCAGATTTCATACAGTGAATCAACCATGTGCAGTTTTATTAAGGATTTTACTTTTTATTGATCATTGAGTTTCTCGAGGGGCAGACAGTTTGATTAGTAGAAAAATAGCAACACTGTGAAACTAAGAAGTGTTTAAATTAAGAAACATCAAAACCCGTGAGAAGTGTGAAAATGAACAAAACTCATGCCGGTTTCTAGCCTGCGCAGGAGACAGAGCAGCGTATTGGCTGCGAAAGGGAAGAGGAGGCTTACAGCGGGCTTCTGCTTGCTGCAGTTTCTCCGGGCCTCTTCACCCAGTATTTCCTATCCAGAGAACACAGTGAGAAAGTTCTGTCTTCAGCTGGTGGGGAATAAGGTAGAAGCAGGATGCTTCCCAAACCAGGACTAAAAGCCGCACCCACCACCTCCTCTCTTTCAACATCTGATTCTGATTCTCCTTGGCGATGTCAGGCCCCCCAGGAGATCATGTGATGGGGGCCAGGGTTGAACTCACTGTGGCTGGATAGACGCCCTCTGAACACACAGAACTCCTTTGCCACCCACTGAAACAAGTTTAGAATTCCACTTTTATGGCACAGCACACCAGGATCACATATAATCCTAGAGTATCTTTATTTGTTCTATAATTTAATAGTATACCTATAAAATAATTACATTATACTTATAGATTTTTCATTTATAAACAAAACAGAAAACAATTAAATACATTTTGAGCCATTATAAGGTAAACTTTATACATACAATAACCCCCCAAAGGAGCTTCACCCTGCAGCATATCATATTGCTTTCGTTGCTACACCCACGACTGGGTTCCAAGAGAGGGCTCAGGCTTGTATTCTGTGAGTACCTAGCTCAATCCTTCCCCTATCTATGTGGGTTGTGTGTTAATAGAATGATAGGGCTGACCTTGCAGTTGAGTCAGAGACTCCTCCCCTGCCTTCCCACTCTCCTTCCTCCGTCAACTTCCGTTAGGAACACATGGATTTCCTTCCTTCACAGCTTTTCTGCTGCTTGTTCTGCACTGAGCCTGACTTGAAGTTTTCTGCTAAATGTAAAAATCCATTCTGACCTTGTATACCCTCTGTACTTGTCTCCATCCTCACGTTCCAGCCCTCAGTGATTTTTTTTTTTTTCATTTCTGCTTTCTAATTTCAGGTTGTATATATGCATTTCTGAAGCCAAGATTCCCTTCACAAGAGTACAGACTGTGCTCAGGTTCTCTTTTAAATGGTAGTAAAGAAGTAACAAAAATATAAAACATGCAGTACAGCAGCAGGAAATAATTACCAACATGCCACACCTCACCCCCATCCCCGCTCTCCAGGTGACAGACTCTAGATCTGCTCGGACTGTGTAGTGTCAGGAAGCTCAGTCCCTAGAGCAGCTTGTAGAGGATCTCTCTCATTTACTAGGGAACCAACCCCGTGGGCAGGAGCACTTGCTTGGAAATTGCCGGAGAAAGGTTTCTAAGAGTATGTGGACTCCTACCAGTGACATCTCACTCACATTTACTAGACCTCACCACCATCCCTCACAGGATGCCTTGCTGAGTCAGCTTAGCAAAGGGACTCAAAGTGGGCATAATTTTGCAGGAAAATAAATTATGTCAACTTCCTTATACCAAGGGACTACAATACAGGAACTTCAACGATCCATTAGCGTAATGAAAGGTGACCTAATGTTTGCTCAAGGTTTTTAAAGTCTATCCTTTGGAAAGGATACTAGTTACTTTCTCTAGGACTGTTCAACTAGATTACTATTTTCTATATAGTTATCTTTTATTTCCTCCTGCATCACAAAGTGACCTGATTCCTTATATTCTTAAATATCTCTTATTTGAACAGTAAATGGTGTTTTTCTTAGTATCATGGCAGTAAAAGCAGTACCACCTCCCCCCACATATGCACACTAAATATTATAAGGGGTTTGCATTAAAAACTTCCCAGTAAATCTCCCTCCCCGCACTCATTCATCCCAACCCAATTTCTACATGTGCTGCAATGCTTTTAGTACCTTCAGTGATGCAATATTCAAAGTAAAATCACGACTTCCCTCCATCTCCCTACCCAATCTATAATAGGTGCACGGCAGTGAATTACTGGCCAGGCAGTACTTCTGAGTACAATACTTTCTGGGCAGATCGTCACCCACGCTCCACCCTACTCAGAAGGATCCTGCAAAGCCAGGGTCAAAACACGTGAAACAATACATGGATAGATCTAGAATACTTTTAAAAAAAACGACAGTTCTTTACAATATAGGTCAATTATAAAACCAGCGTTAATATAGAGACCTTGTGTGTGATAATATTCTAACTGCAGCGATAATAGCATGCACACCAGAGTTCATCTTGAGTCCACAGGTGGAGACGGATGGGGGAGGAAGGAAGAAGAGGTGGAGGTGTTTGCAGGTGAGGAGGGCGTGGCCTGCCGAGAGAGAGAGTGAGGACCCAAGTGGCTCACGGTGTCTTCTCGCTGTCAGGTTTGTTAGGCGACTCCCGCCCACGGACACCCCTTTTATGGACGTTGTCCACATCAGCATCTCAGCAGCAGCCCCGGGCAGCGCTGAAGTCTCAAGAATGAATGCGCCCCACCTCCCAGAGGTCCAGGGACCAGCAGGGGAAGTTTGAGGGGCTCCTCACAAGGGCGATGCCTCCATCCCACGGGAAGAAGCGAGCTGAATGTCAAGCGAGGCCAGAGAAATACTCGCTTCCACACGGTGGAAGCATCCAGGCCGGCTTGGCAGAGCATCGCCGGAAGGAGAGTCCTGTCTGACTGCGCGGGGTGGTGCTGGGGTCCTAGCATCTTCCATGGCGCCTGAGCCACGGCCAGGTTTGGACGCGCAGGTGGGGCCCCAAGGCGGTCAGGAACACTCGGCCAAGCTCCACTTGGGGTCCACGTTCGGGGCAAGGACACCGTCAGCCCCGAGCGACGTGCCGGCTGCGGGGGGGACGCCAGACAGCTCAGAGGACGCGGCGGCGGCGGCGAGCCCCAGCTCCCGGCGCGCAGGGCTGAGCTGCGTCCGGCGGGAGCTCACTGCTTGTCGGAGTCGCTCAGGTTCACGGACATGCACCGGCACTGCTTCACCTTCTGGATCTTTTTGAGTCGGAAGGGCGGGTCGAGCCCGGGGCACTCGAGCTCCACGAGGACCGAGGTGACACGCTGGGGCTTGCAGAAGGCGCAGGACTGGAAGGACTCCTCCTCCTTCTTCACGTGCCGCGGGATGTAGAAGGAGTTGCACTGGCCGTAGCAGAAGCGGTTGAGGATCGTGCGGCTGCGGCAGCCCTCCTCGCTCACCGTCTGCCGCAGCGGCTGCGTCTTGCACCAGTCACTCTTGAGGTACTTGCGCTCGGTCACCACCAGCGCCTCCTGGCTGGAGGCCAGCACCTCTTTGATCTGGTGCTGCCATCTCTCCGAGTTGTTGCTGCTGCCGTCCTTGTAAGGAGAGGGGATGGCGCCCGCCGGCCGGTTCTTTCGGGCTTCAGCCACTTTCACCAGCAAGGCCAGCAGGAAGAAGGAGAGAGAAAGCTTCCAGAACATCCTGCAACGAGAGCGCAGAGAGTCAGTGGGTGGGTGGGGAGGGCGACGGAGCGCAGCGTCCACCGCTCCCTTTTAACGCGTTTTGGTTTCATTAGGAGGCGCAGTCAGGTGGGGCTGGCTGACTGCCGAATGCCTGGGAGCAGCAGAAGTGAGAAAGGATTAAATTGTACACTTGGCGACAGTTATGACGCTACCCTAAATAGCGCCCAGAAGGCAGAGAGGTCAGGGAGCAATTCATAACACTGTTAGAAAACATACAATTCGAACAATTAACAGGAAAAGAAATTAAAGCAAGGCCCGTTGGAAGAAGTACCAGTAAAGGTTATGTACGACTTAACAAGTATTGTGTTCTAATACAGGCCAGTCCAGGCCTAATGGGATTTTCATGCACATTTCTTTTGACCCTCAGGTGCAGTAGTACTAGTGTCCTCTTCATGGTAAAGTGAATTGAGACCCACAGAATACGGGTCATTTGGCCAGGTTTGCAATAACCACTGAGGAGGGACCTAGGATTTGGTACCTGGCACCCACCTCTGGGCCATCAAAAGTAACCACTAGATACAGATGGGCTTAGAAAAATTAATAAATTAAAAGTAAATGGAAAGTTCACAAGGTTTTTAAGAATGTGCACCAAAGATAGAAATGCACATGCCTAAGAAATCTAATAATTTCATCTCTGCTTATTATTAGACTTAAAGGGTAAATAGCACTCCACATTTAACATCTTCCCATAGCAGTTCAGCTCACTCCAACGAATCCTAAACTAGAATCCTATAGTGGAAAGCAATTCCCAGATGTGAATTAAGAAATCTCCAAGGCCACATTAAAATTGTCTAATGCCATTGCAAAGGGTTTTCCCCAGTTCTGGATATTAGGAGATTATGACATCAGTTCAACAGAAATGGGAATTAGAGAGAATGCCACCTAAAACACGTCTTGTTAGAGGAAAATCAAATTCCGACTGAAGTGAAAGACGGACTTCACAGTTCAAGTCACATTTTTAATTTTTACATTTTCATGAATAATCAAGCACCAGTGATACTTAGGAAAAGAGATGACTCCCATGTCATTTTGCAACTGTAACTGCCAGCATGACCCTTATCATCATCAGCAGCATCATTTTGTCCCCTTCATTCATTCTCTGTATTTTACTACTCATAGAAAAAACTACACGAATTCCACTTCCTTAGCATGCACACTCTCAAATAGGCATATCAATAAAATATCATTATTTGGTTATATAATATACTATGCATCAGTTATATTGCATTTGCTAGAAATAATCATATAGAAATGACTGAAAATTTAATGCTAATTATAAGAAATTCTTCAAATTCTAAGGTAGTAGAGATATTAACATTACAGTTGCTAATATTTATTGGTCCTCAAAACTCATCAGGCATGAATACACATATTTCAGTGGAATAGGGTTGGTCATCAGAGTTCCATGAGATAAGCCCTGTTACTTTCATTTATAGATGGAGAAACTGAGGCAATGACAGGCTCAAGCTCACAAAACCATTTGAAATATTTGAATCCAAGGATCCCAGCTCTGGACTCTGGGAAGCCCATGAGTGTGGCATAGCTATGCTAGATTATTTTTGGTGTCACTGTTGCTAGTCTAGGTCAAAGCAGCAAGAGGCTTTGCACATCAACTTTCTGTGAAGTATTAATTCAAGAGTGAGCACTGTGATAGGCTTTCTGAATTCCAGTATCTCCCTGATATTCTTTGGATCTTAAATGCCCCCAAAGTCCTAGGTGCTAAAGACTTGGTCCCTGGCTTGGCATTGTTGGAAGGTGGTAAAAACTTTAAGGGGTGGAGCCTAACAGGGGGACTTAGTCATCAAGGGGGTACTCTTGAAAGAGAGTGTTGGACTCCCCTCCCTTTCTCTCTCTTTTTCTCTGGTTCCCATCTAGCAGGGGGTGAGCAGCTTCCTTGTCACACACTCCTGCCTTGATCTTCTGCTCTCCTAGTAGACCCAGAAGCAACGGGGCCAACCACCCATGAACTGAAACCTCCAAGACTGGAGCCAAAATAAATGTTTCCTCTTTCTAAATTGATTATCTCAGGTAATTTGCTGCAGTAAGGGAAAGCTAACACTAGCACTTGTGGCTCCAAGGAATGTGAAGTTACAAGGAAAAAGCATGGCTTGCACTTGGAGAAGGAGCAGGAGGAGCCTAGGAAGAAACAATTAAATGAGTCCTCTAAAATCCAAATAGGATTCTTCCAGGCACTTATGCTGTCAAAAGCATGGGAGTTGGGTAATGTGGATGACACTGGGAAAAAGGCATTAAAAAACAAGGACAGAGAGGGGGAAATATTTTTCTCTTTTTTCTCTCTTCCTCTACTTTCTCCCCTCCTTCTCTTTGTTCTCTTCTCACTCCTCTTTTTCCTCTTCCACTTTCTCCTTTTTCCCTCCTGTTCTCTGCCTCTTCTTCCTCCATCTCTTTCCCCTCCCCCTTCCTGTAAAAACCTCTGTCCAACACAATTACTGAAAATTTAAGGCCCAGTTTTTAAAGGGTTTTTCTGACACCTCCTTTGTTCCACACATGAAGTGTCGCAAAAAAGTGACCATGATTCCAACAGACCCATGAACAGCACTGAGTATTGGATTTGCTCAGTGTCCTCAGTTTATTATATCTGTAGAAGGATTGTGACCTCAGAAGACCCTTAAAAATATTTTAGTCCCATTTTAATAATTCTGACACTATTAACATTCTGAATAAACACAACCAAGAGTTTGTGAGTCCTTCCTGGTCCTCAGCTCGTAGTTCCCACTGCAGCCTCATACAAGATGGCACACTCTGGTTCAACAGGTTAGAGCAGAGCTCAAACATGTTCAAATCAATTTGGGACAAAAACTCTTCGTGTCAGCAGCATCAGATGTGGTGATCAACGCATGCATTATTTGAGTGCTTTAAATCAGTTTCAGAACATGTGGCGTGCATCTCTAAAAGTCATGTCTCACAGGAACCTGGCAATAAGAGCAAACCTCCAGTTTTCAGGACAAGGAAGAGATTTGGATGACATCCAGGTGACAGGGCCCCAGTCAGGCTCTTCTCCCTCTCCTGCCTCACAGCTTATTTCTTTTGTCCTTCACCCACAGCAACAATAAGCTCACCAAGGATTGCACCTTTCAACAGCAGGTAAGCAGGGAAGAGATGCTTTGTAACTGGTACGATGAGTCCTCTTTACTTCAGGCAGTTAAGTCAGCTGTGGCCAGTGGCATTGCTGGCCCTTACGTGTGCTGGCTTCCCTGGAGGAATGTGCCTGCCTCTCTTCACTTAGCCAACCTCCCAGCACACACAGACTCCCTGGACTTGAGTTTATCACTTCAGAGTCCTGCTCTGTCCCGAACCTCTTCGCTATTTGGAGAAATGGCTGGCACACAATTAACCTCTCAGGAATGTTGCCACGACTGCCAGGAATGACAGCGCGAGGATACTTCATTTTACTTTCACATCTTGTGTTTGGCTTGTATCAGAAGAAGCTCGTAAATAAATCCTGTTGGTTTTATTAACCATCTTTCTGGCCTGACATTGTTGTCAGTTTGCAAGGGGTGCCAGGACTGTAAATGCTGATGGCCTAAGCAGACTGTGTTGGCCAAGGTTGATTGTGCAAAAAGAGAAGTAGTGGAAGGATTTTCCTCTTAAGTGAACGCCCTTAAGCCTGGCCTTTGTAGATACCAGAACAAGGTCTGTCCAGGCCAAAGAAGTCAAGTATGTAGGCAGCTAAAAAGTCACAACACTCCTCTCTCAGCCCTTACTAGACACATGAAGACCTGAAGAGGAGCTCTACAATGGACCAGGAAAGCTTTCTCATTTCTAGGAAAGGATATATCAGTGCTGGTCGGCCATCCCGACAGGTGTATGCAATTGAGAAAAGATCACAGCTCCTGGGTGCCATGAAGTTCCTGAACTCACTTCCAGTGTGACCTTGTTGAGATTTTCAGAGGTCAGTGTATGACAGAGCTGAGCTGTGTAGGAGTGGTAAATGGGATGGGGACTGAAAATATTCTGTAACCCAAGGGTTCTAGCACATCCTTAGATGGTTGAAGGAAATCATTCAGGGCTAAATACTCATAGGTGCATGTGAGATAAACTTGCTCCCACCACCCAAGTGAAAACAGACTCAAAACCAAACAAAAACATCTAAGCCAAAACCCCCAACAATGTTAAACATCAAGAATTATTTTTGTGAGTTTTCTCCTGCCACAGCCTCAACAGCTAAAGGTATTTTATGTGTGATTTTGATTTTTAGGCTGACAGGGTAGTGATTTAACTCCCCAGCTAACTCTCTAGAGACACATGTGGGGTTTTCAAGGCCTCATGATCATCCTCATAGCCTATGATTGCTTATCTGCAAAACCACTTACCTCCCTGGCAACTGTAAACTGAGGCAAACTATGGCACACAAGCCAAATCCAACCTGAGGTTGCTTTTGCAAATGAAATTGTACTGGAACACTGCCACGCCCATTCATTTACTCCTAGTGGATGGCTGTTTTGTGCTATAAGGGAAGAATGAATAGCGGAGACAGTGACCATAATGCCCACAAAGTGGAAAATATTTACTATCTGGCTTTTCCCTGAAAAACGTAGCCAAGTCCTACTCCAAAATTTCCTATCCAATTCAGTTGTTGCCTTCCCTTTAGGGATGAACTCTTTTGCCAGAAAAAGTAGCTGTCGTTCAATTTAGAAGTTTCAAACTCTGAAACAGTTCAAACATAAAGCAATCCAGGAAACATAGCCTTATATATTCATCACCAAGATGAAAGCAATATTGATATTTCCCATATTTACCCTGTATAATATATATATAAACATAATATATATGTAAACATTTTCCTATAATTCTATCTCTTTATTCCTCACATTCCTAAGAATTTCATCCATGCCTATGACTTTACTCTGGTTATGACTTTCAGACCCAGCTCTATGAAATATTCCCCAAATGTCCTGCGGCACTTCAAATTCTGTATATTTCAAGCTTTATCATATATATATATGTGTGTGTAAATATATATATATATGATGTTTTATGGATGAGTTTTTGTGTGTACAAAACACTCTCCATAAATAGGATCACACTCTACATTTTTTTGCATTTTTAATTACACATTTGAGATTTTTATACACATGGATGTTTGCAGAAGTCTATTCATCTCCACTGGTGAGTATTAAAGCACTGCTTATTCATTCATCTTACTGAGGAATAGGTGGATTGCCTCTACTTTTTTCACTGTTGTCAACAGTACTGCACTGAGCAGTTCTGTGTGTGTTTATTTATGCCCATCTGTTAAAGTTTTTCTAGTAGAGACACTGAGAAATGGAAATGCTGGGTCATAGGATATGTACAATTTGAACTTGACTCAGTTTTGCCAAGTTGTTTTCCAATGCCTCACACTAGAATTCTTTCTCCTGGGTAAGATGTGAGTCCCTGCTGCTGCACGTACTGGCTAATACTTGGTGTTACCAGATTTATTACTTGCTGGTATCTGAAAGGCAGAAATCACATTCTTACTACTTTAATCTGCATCTTTCTGATCACAGGGAATGGTACCTTAGGTTCCACTGCAGTGGTTCTAAGTCTGAAAAGAAATGATTGCAACTTATTTGAAGTGAAAGAAATTCCAATATTAGGGAAAAAAATCAGAAGTACTAACTATGAATCTTCTGCAGCATCATGAAAAGAATAGGAAGTGGCTAGCAATCTTAAAGCAGAAATATCAGGGCACCCCACATGACTCAGAAGGCTGAAGTCCAAATGGATTCATTTGCTTTTCCAAGTAATTTTGACTGAGTGGAACATTGACTATCATTTTGTTCCAGGAGAAGTTTAATTTCATCTGGAAAAATTATGTTTTGAAAAAAGATTTTTTCAACCAAAAAAAGAAATGATACTGTCATTATGTACTTTGACTTCTTCTGGATAGCAAGTGTATTATTTGGGAATTTGTAATCAAAGTGCCTAATCTTTGAAGAAACCCTTGGGTAAGTTCAGGGTAGGACATGTAACTCCGAGGCAGAATGGCAGCAGAGCATCATAGCCAGGAAGGAAATGGGTGGAAAAACTCTTTGGTAGCTGTCGAGTTCGTATCAGTGGGTTGCCTCTCTCGAGGCCATGTCTGCTTGGGGATGGGAAAGAGAATGTGGTTTCAGAGACCCGACTGCCCCATGCTATGACCCTTCATGACTCATTTCCAGGCTGCTCTGGATTGCCTCCTGTAAAATGGTGTTAAGGGAACTTGTCGCTCCCCATACCCAGTTGCTATTATGAGGCATGTGGGACTGAAATTAAGTCAGAATCCAAGAACTCTCAGCAAAAACAACCACGAGTTTTGTTTAAAAAGAAGAAAGAAATTAGGAGTGACTCATTCGGATCTTATAGCTAGGACATTGTTCTCTGTAGCTATCAGGCAGTTCTTAATTTCTTCCTGTTTTTCTTCCTCTTCCTCTTCCTCTTCCTCTTATCTCCTCCTCCTCCTCCTTCTTTTTCCAAATAGATTTTAAACTGCTGCCTGAGGAACCAGGGGTGCTGCAGTGATTCCAGACTCCAGAACCTTCCTTCCTCCACCCAGCCTGGGATGGTGCTGTGTGCTCCAGGAGGACTAATATAGCAGAATTTCACTTCCCTGGGAACACAGTACCGATTTTCTATCTGTGTATACATAAAAATTAGGCCTGTCTAAGATGCTTTGAGCAAAATAAAAAACATCCTATCCATGTGCTCTATCAGCTTCTCTTGTTCACTCTTACTTCAACTTGCTTTGTTTTGCTTGTTATATCGTACTTCCTAGAAATGGTAACTCCTGTATAGTTCCAGACAAACGGGTGCCATCTTTTTCACTTCCTCTAGATTTCACTCGATTGTATTTCTTCTTTCTTTTCAGTCTTTCAATATCCTTTCTTGATTTTTCTTTCTCTGCTTTCCACTGAAAGGCTGGAGTTCCCCCAAACATTTTCCCATAATTCTATCTTTATTCCTGACATTCCTAAGAATTTCATCCATGCCTATGACTTTACTCTGGTTATGACTTTCAGACCCAGCTCTATGAAATATTCCCCAAATGTCCTGTGGCACTTCAAATTCTGTATATTTCAAGCTTTATCATATTTTCCCACTCCCCTACGCCTCCTCTGACAGTTCCCACAGCACAACATTTATCCTTTACTTTTAGCGAAAAAAGCTTAGAATCTGGGGGGAGCCTACCATGGAGTGGAAAGTTGGTTGCTCCAAGCCAATTGATTATCATACTCTCTTTGCATATGGCTGACCTCAGCTCGGGCATTGATTCAAGTGTGCTGAGTAAGATGCGTGGTACAGTCTCCGGGGAAAGCCTTTTTTTCCCAAGAATATTAGGAAACATTCTTACATTCTTACTCTTAGCTTTTGGTTGGGGATTTGATGCCTGAGGCTGTGGCAATCTCCATGAGGTGCCTCCATGGGATGAAAGTCAGGTATTTGTCGTGCACACGGTGTACAAAACAAAATGGAAAGCAAATGCATCCTGGTTTATGTTGTTAAGACACTGAATTAACCAACCCTGGAATTGCATACCTCTGTTCTTCCATTTGTAAGTTAACTCTTTCATGTTTAAATTGTTTTTCCTTATTGGAGATATTATTGACTTTTCTTTCCACATATTAAATTTTTCAAGAAAACCTCATTGTCTTCCATGCCTCACTTCTAAATCCCACTGTTATTGTTTTTGTTTAGGTTCTCATCACCTGATTCTTACAGTATCTCTTCACTGGCTTCCTTGCCTGCAGCTCACACGCCCTCAGACCATCTTTCAGACTCCTATGACAATGAACATTCTAACACTTGGCTTTGTTTCTATTATTCCTTTAAGTTAAACCCTTTAAAAATCCCATTATTTACAAATTCAAAGTGCCTAAACTTTCTGTGATCTTTGTCCCCTCTTTGGCCCGTCCCAAAGTAGCCCATCACCTTACCCCTTACATTTGCAATCTACTAAACAATGTGTTCTACCCATGCAAAAGTGTTTTCCGTCTCCAAATATTGGCACAGATATTTCTTTTGCCTCATACATTGTCTCTCTGACCGCTGTTAACCACTGGGGTTTCATTGGAATATTATTTCCTTGGGAAATCAGCCAGAGTTCAATGCTTTATTTCTGTCATATACTAACTGCTCTGTTAAAACCAATAGACACTGTGTAACCACTGTCTGCAGATTTCCTCTCTTACATGAATGGACTTCACTGGAAATAAAGGGTAGTATTTGTTTCCATAGTGACCTATTGTGGGTCCAGAGAATAGTTTTGAATATTTCTTAGTGTATGAATGAAAGACTGATGATTGACTGGATTTTACCTACATTGGCACATGTATTTTTCTAAAAAGTTATGTTTAAAAATTGTAAACAAGAACTTGAGACTGGGTTAACTTTTCATAGCACTGGTACCTTGTTTACCTTTAATCTCAATGATTTAATATATATCTAGCCATCAAAATCAGAAGCAAACATAACTCTTAAAATGGGACATTTGAAAAAAATGTAATAAATTATTTTCACAATTTCCTATCTTCCTTTTATTGTAAAATGCTGTCTATTCCTCTTTGTCCCTTGGACCACTGACCTCATGTTCTTTGTTTTCTCTTATTTTAACGAGTACAGCAGCTCTCTTGAAAAATGGTCTTTGGAGGGGAATATGTGTAATCCTGATAGTTACACACAGGTTTTCCAAGGGTAGCTTCAGAGGAATCAATATTAATATCTTCATTCCCCATCTTTTCCCTCTTTTCTAAGAGATCCGCTTGTAAAGGTACCTACACCGTGGGTCAAGTATATGATCCTCCCTAACCCTTTGAACCTTCCCTTCTGCCTCTTCACCACTGAACGGGTTGCTCCCCCCTCGCCAGGCTCTATTTTCACGGTGTGTTGCTTGTACTTATTCTTCTTCCTAGAAATAAATAGTATTCATTCAATAAAACAGACATTACAAAGTATCTCGACATTTTAGGGCATCTCCTTAAGCAGATAAGTCATTGAAATTTAGGTTTCTGTATATAGTAATTATTTAGCCACATTTATAACATATTTATGCTATTTTGATCAAATACTGTTATTTATTCTAATGGATAATCAATCACATGGAAAATTTGAATATTTTCAACTTTATGGGACACAGACAAAAACTTAAATTTACAAGCATAGTTTTTGTTACAGAAAAGAATAACAGAATAAAAAAAAAGACTTTCAAATATAAAGTATACTAGGAAAATTAGAATAAAATATGAGTGCAAGGAGAAAAAAATACATTGCTACCTTGGTTCATGAACTTAATTCTTTGCATGACTCTGGTTACTGAATTGGATAAGAACTGAATCAAATTCCACGGTTAGGTTCAATGTTGACTTTATGGGCAAATGGTTTGATTCAGTTCTCATTCAAATTGGTTTGTGACCAGAATTGTGGAAAGAATTAAGTTCATGAACCAAGGTACCACTGTATTGTAAATTTTCCTTTAAAAAGCATTTCTACATATATTTTTAAACATATGTAATAGCATGCACCAAATAGCTATGCTATTTGGATCCCTCTAGAAACATTAAGAAGGACTTTATTTTGCCACATCCAATTTGTGATATTCTTTAAATGACATCACTGCAAACTTTAGATGTCAACTCAAAAGTATAAGAGAAGTTATACAGACTTAGAGATCAAAATGGTTAGAAAGCAATACTTTAAAACATTTAGAATATTATATTGTTCACTACTGCTGGGCAAGAATAAGTCATCTTGACTTCTATAATACATAAAAGTCCTATGTCCACATGTACATGTTGTGAGGAAAGACCTGAGGCTTCATCCTTCTCTGATTCACTCACTCATGTCTCTTAAATTCTGCAACCTCTCTTTCCTGTCAGTTTTTCAAAAACACTGTGTTGACTAATGGGTCCAGAGAGGACTGGAAAATCCCATATTAAGTAATTTAATTGAAACAAGAAGTCTAGTTCAGTTGGTGTGAAGTCTTAGGCTCTCTGCCTTTTCCAAGTTAGCTCCTATTGACAACTGATGCTGAATTCAGACAAATTAGAGGGCAAATTCAAGGCTCTTAACCAAAGAAAACAAACATAATGAGAGACAACCAGGAGATTTAAAACATGCCAATGGATATGGAGTGATGGAAAAAGTGAAGGCAAAAGTGTTGAAAACATATTAAAAATGAATAGCAATACCCAAAGCACTTCCCATTTGAGTCCGTAATAGAAAGTACTTGTATTAAAGTGATATTCACTCATTCATTCATCCATTCATTCAGTCAGTCAGTCAGTCTACACACTCTATGCACTTCACTACAGTTTGAGATACAAAGAGAAATAAAATACTGACTTCGTCCCAGGAATGAAATTAAAAAGATTAATAAAATTGGCAATAACCCTGGAGATAAGGGAGTTGGTAATTGGATCTTAGAGTAATCTATGATAGAAGTTATTTTGGTGTGAATTAACAAATAATAGGGATAGAAAATAAGAGAACATTTTAGATATTTTGGCTATATCTTCTTGAAGTGATTGAAGGAACACAAGAGGGGAAATTCTAGATACTGGCTTCAGCCAGTTGGATGATGATGGTATCAGGGCTGGTATTATCATTTGCAGATACAGTAAGAAGATAACTGGGCTAAGGGTAAAACTCCGGCAGCAAAGACTGCCGAGAGTCAGGTGAGGCTGAGTGTGGAAAGTGTTCCCCGGACAGACGTAGATGGATAGATGTACTTGATGGAGGAGTTTCAGGTATGGCAGGGCAGGGGTTGGGGAGTAAGTTTGCAGTGGGGGAAGATGGGAAAATGTGTAATGAATAATCCTGTATATTATTCTTTGCAACATTCCCGATAACCCCTAATTCATTTCGTTTTTCAAATACTTAAGGGTATACTCTGAGTGAGGTAAGTGAAATAACGGGAAAATAAAAAGTGTTTTCTTTCTTTCTTTTTCTTTTCTTTTGGTGCTAAAGATTAAACCCAGGGTTTGACTGAGCACAAGTGCTACCACGGACCTCTACCTCTATACCTGTTTTATTTTATTTATTGAAATGTAGTAAACATATCATACAATTCACCTCTTTAAGGCATACAACCCCATGCTCTTTGCTTGCTCACAAGAGACTCCAAATCCATCAGTAGCCACTCCCCAACTCTCCCAGCCCCAGGCAGTCACTCATCTACTTTATATCTCTATCTGTATGGACATTTAAACTTCTTAACAGTCTCTGGACCATAAGAGAAATACTCAAACTAAATCATCCTGAAATACTGAATAAACTAAGGCAAGTGCCAAGTTGGTGCCTGGATTTGAAGTTCCCTATAGTTCTTCTAAGAGGGTTTGTTTGCTTCTTTGTTTCTCAAACAATCTTTTTCCAACATGTCTAACTTAATAGTTCTCTCCAGTGGAAAACCGCATCAGGGTAGGGATCAAATGTGTTTTGTTCACCACCATAGTCCCAGAATTTACACATAGTAGATGACTGATAAATACTTATTGAATAAATGAAGGAATATCTAATATTTTTGAGAGATTACAGATGTTATACAGCCAAAGTATAACTGATATTTGAGAAGAGGAAAGCCTGGGAGGTTCAGACATCATTCCTTTGCCTTTTATTTGGGAAATAAAGCAAATTTAAGTGTACCGTTCATGCAGCAAATATTTACTGAACGCACATGTGCTCGTGATGTTTGGTGTCCATTCTGTTTTTTATAACTCTGTTTAGATCTTTCCCTGGATCAGCCTAATTATAAATAATGTAAATAAAAAGGACTTCTACTGAACTTTTGAAGTATTTGTAGAGAATGTTTCTTGTTAACATCAAACAAAAGCATTTCTACCTTAAAGCAAGCTTATCAAATATTTTCTAATAGATTTTTTCCAAACACAAGTATTGGCAAACTTTTCCATAGAACAAGTTCTAGTAATAATACCTATTATGGGTATACAATTTGAATTCAATGAAGGACTCCCTTTTTCTTTTATATGTGGTCCTCAAGCTTCATGATGAACCAGCTACATATGAGAACATGTTAGAAATGCAGACCTCAGGCAGAGATGCTGGGGAAATTCTGATACTCAAAGTCTAAGTTCGAACCTGAGAAACGACATTTTTCACATGCAGCTTGTGCTCTGAAAAATAGAACCCAGATTACTTGTGTAAAATGTGATTATCTGGCCTCAGATCCACTAACCAGGGCAAACTTCATTAATTGTATCCTCATTAATAAAGATGAGAGACTAAAGCAGTGACATATAGCAAGCAGTGTTAAAGTTAATTGGAACTTAGATCCAATGCCTCTTCTTTTGTTGAGCGATTTTCCCGTTTGAAGGAGAGGACTTCTCTAACAGTTTGTGACAGGATGATGTGAGGGAGACAGTTTGCAAGTAACTGTGATGTGTGTTTCTACTTAGGATCCCTGTCTTGTCACGCCTGTGTGCTGGACCCTCCATAAAGCCATCAGGAGAGATCCCTGCACAGGGCACAGGGAACCAGGAACTTGGCTCACTGCAACACAGTGTGAGGTTAACATTCATGTACACACAGTGCCCCTCACAGGAACCTGTCATTTGAGGCTGCTCACTACCCTGCCTTTATTTCTCTCCACTTCTCCACAACACCTGGGTTTCTTTCAGGCAGCGCACCTTGGGTGGGGAGCTCAGGAAGCTGAAGGGAATCCATGTGCAGCTATCTCTCATGGGAAAAGAGCCACACAGGATTTATGTCTATTTAATATGAATGAGAGCATATGTACATGGTGGTACAGGAACCCGTGGTGGTAGCGATAGGAAACAAGACCATGATCTTTGCTGTTATTTTATTGCTGGGCTCAAACCCAGAGCTTCACCTAGTGGATGCTAAGTAGAAGGTTCTACCAGTAAGGTACAGCCCCAGCCCAGAGATATCTCCTGTGATGTGTGGGAGTCTCAGGTGAGCCCTCCTGGACTACTCCTTGGCAAGATGAGGGTCAATGAACGTATAGGCAAGAGAGGGGGTATTCTTCTTAGTTAATACATACTTTCATAAAACATGAGTACAGCTTTTAAGAAGCTGAATGGTTTCCAAAATACCTGAGTTCAGAGAGATAGACTGCAGGTTGGTGCTTGCCAGTGTCTGCAAGTGAAGAGAGAAACAGCGTGAGCTATCTGTTACTCCGTACTGGGTTTCCTTCTGCAGAAGTAAGAGTTTTTAAACTAGATAGATCTGATAGTGGCAAAATTTTGCAGAGGTACTTGGTGTAAGTTGTGCCCTTGAAGTTGTTCATTTTTTTTTAAGAGATTGATGGGTTGCAGAGCTGGACTTGAACTCCTGGGCTCCAGTGATCCTCCTGCCTTAGTCTCTTGAATAGCTGGGCTAAGACATGGCACTATCCATTGGGCCACATCTCAATGGTTAATTTTCTGGTGAATGAATTTCACTTCAATTAAAAGGAAAATAATAGGTAGGGGGATTAACCAAAATGGAAATTTTGAAACTCCACACTTGTTTTAAAATTATTTGATGAATAAATTTCATTCTGTAGTTAAAATACAAATCTATATCCTACTTCTGAAATGAAACAGAAACAAAATCAATAGAAATCAAATATAATTGTAATACTCAAAGTGTATGAACTGACTCATTGCACTTTAAGCTCTTTACCTCTGAAAGAATATGTGAACAAAGATGTTGTGATTATTCCTCAGGGAGACAAAAAAGAGACCTCCATGTCAGACAGGAAGTGACACTATGTACAATTCAATTTAACATGCTTCACTTTTACAAAAATCTTAAAACTTGTTTTATTTAATTATAGTTTTGTTACACAAATTAAGTTCACTCTTTGTAGAAAATTTGGAAGATTCAGAAAACATTTTGAATGAAATAATTCTCATTGAAATTATTGTTTTGTTGAATTCAATTTTCATTAAAAGTAATTTCAATGGCTGTAATCTAACACATGTGTGTTGATAGTATTTAATTTTTCTTCTATTTAGGTTGCTTCCAGTTTGCAGTTTTACAAGAAACTACGGCTATGAACAGTGATACAGGTTAATTTTTTGTGTGTTTGTTTGTTTTGAGACAGGGTGTGGCTGTGCAGTTCAGGCTGGCCTTGAGCTCACTTTGTAGCTCAGGCTGGTCTCGAACTCACAATGATCCTTCTGCTTCAGCCTTCCAAGTGCTGGGATTACAGGCGTGCATCACCATGCCCAGCTACCTGTTAATTCTGAGCCATCACATTGCTGCAGTTTGGATCTTATGTCCCACAAACGCTCATGCAATAAAGGCTTGGTGGAGTTGCAGAAGTGTTTAGAGGCTGGGCCAAGCAGGACCTCTGCAGGCCACTGGGGATGAGCTCTAAAAGCAGACTGTGGGATCCTGGTCTCTTTCTCTTGCTCTTTTCCTATTGGCCATGAAATGAACAGGCCTCCTTGCTCCTGTCCTGATGTGTTTACCTCACCACAAGCCCAAAGCAATGGGCCAATCAGTCATGAAGTGAAATCTTTAAAACTGCAAGACAAAATAAATCTTTCCTCTTTTAAAAGTGATTTATCTTAGGTATTTGTTATAGTAATGGAAAGCTAGCATATGCATTCAGATAAATACCTGGCAGTACTATGGTGGGTCACCAATGGACCATGAGACCCTAAGAGTTGATGAGTTTGAGTATTTGTTTAGAAAATCAGATATCTGTGGTCCAGGCAAAGATGGATGGTATAAGTGCTGCATGAGACTGGGAATCATACCCTGGAACTCCTGGTTGGGCTGAAGACCCTTCAGATAGGTGGATCTGAGGGGAAGCGGGGAAAGAACACTGAGTCACTTCCCATCTTCTCAGTTCACATGTCAAACCACATTCATTGTAGTTTTTGTTTGCTTGGGCTATCCTAAGCACAATAGGTTGCTGAAGACCCAATCACTATTTCTGTGCAGAAGAGTAATGAGGAACAAAGAAAAATGATTTGGAAGAAGTTGTTCTCAAAATAAATACAGAAAAATTTGCATGTGAATAACAAAGAGTGTATGTGAATAAGCCATCCATATGAAAACTTCTAGGAGCACGTGCAATAAACATAGATTGATAAGCAAAAACTGGGCATGGAAAGGGAAAATCTCCCACAATATTAATAGAAAATAAAAGATGTAAAAGGAAAATGTAATTTATGTGTATATATTAATAACAAGCTATGTAGTAGAATAATTCTGACTAGAAGTTATAAGTAAAATTTCTACCTATTTTCTTACTACCACGAGCTTTCCCTCTTTTCATGATTTAATTACTTGTTAACATTGATCAGAATTTCTTCAAGTGTGGTTTCTTGAATCATAGTTAAAAATGCAAATTTTGAGACCCATTCTACCTCTTGACCTTGCTAAGTCAGAAACTCTTTGGAAGAGCTGGGTGCTTTGCAGCACATAAATCTGTGTTTTTAACAAGCTCTCCAGATAATACAAAGCTTCCTGTTACACAGCTTACTGGCAGAAGATTTTAATTGCATGAATTTTAATAATTGAGTGCAACTTGTTCCTTGCTAATTATAACTCCTTCAGGCTCCCCTGACACATTGATTTTTAAAAAATAAATGCAATAGCTTAAGATATTTCCTTTTATATATAGTTTAATTCAAGTAAAATATCAGCTGTTTATTACTTTTACTTTTATTTCATGTAATATAATCGCAGTCATAGTTTGCTTTGCTGATAAACTTTTTTGTACATTTTTCTTAAGTTATATGAAAAGTGAAGAACTCTGCACTTTCAGCCTGAAAAATTCATGCAGAGAAGGAGGAACCAATGAAAAAGAAAGGGAAGGAGCAGCTAGAAGTGAACAAGGTAGATAAGAAAGGACTGATGTCATATAAACCAAGAGAAGGTCTTTTAAAGAAGGAGCAGTCAACACTTTGGAGAGCTGCTGAGATCAAATAGGCCATAAGAAAAATATTCCAAGAATTTGGCAACACGGAGTGACAGTCCACATTCATAGAGGCAGTTTCTGTAGAAATATTTAAAAGGAAAGTTACATTCAACTGGTCTGAGTAGAGAACGCAGAAACAGCAGCTACATGCAGTGCTTTTTGTAAAATTTGCTGTGCGTGACCGTGAGAGTGAGACAGTAGCTGGGATGCGGAAGGGCCACATTGTGCTGATAAGGAAGAGTCATGGAAGATTTCAGCACAGGTGGTGTGCAGTTGTACTTTTGTCCTTCAATGACACCACACATGTTTCCAACAAATTCCGCAGCCCTCAACACATACCAGGCTCTTAAAAGTCTAATGAATTCAATAACAACTTCCTCCATTCATAGTTTTGATTGCCTATTAAATACTTTTGATGAAATGGATCGAACCTCAGTATTCCTCCCCATAATTTGAAATAGTAATAGTAGTTAGTTACTCTTCCCTTATTAATGAGGTCAAAATACATCAAAGTTAGATCATATCTCAGAGCGCTTTCAAACGCTCAGAGGTATTCTCTATCAGTGAGTCTTTTATTATATTTCCCCATTTACTCATTTCCTTTCTCTCTCTGGGAGGGCACTTCTGAGACTGCATGAGGTTAGGTTTTATGAGTTAAACAATACAAATACTTAACACAAGCACTAGCACTTAAAGAAAAAGGGATTGGGGTCATGGCAAAATATTGTAAATTTTGGGACTAACAATTTGGTTTTGTGGGTTTTCTTCCCGAGGCTGTGTTCCAGAGAGGGCAATAACGGGTAAAACTCATTAGTGCATCATTATCTTTTGTCTGAAGGAAACAATGTGTGGTTTCTGGGCAGCCCACTTGGTGTTTGCATTGGTCCTGGAAATATTTCAAACCAACTATATTGTTTGAACCAGTCCCCATCTTGAACATGAAACGGACCACCACTAAACCACAGAGTTGATGCTAAATTGCTAGGTGATGACTCCTCTGGCTCCTAAAGGTTTCTAGATCTCAGTCATTGAAATTATGGATCTTTCTTCTAATGAGAAAGATCTAAGCCTTTTGGGAGACCTCCCATGCAGTCCCCCTGCCCATGCCCCCAGTGGGCTCCAAGAACTTCTGAGAAGTTTGGTTTAGAAGCAAGGTCATGGAGTTTGCTCCAACCCGATTCTTCATTTCAATTCTTTAGAAACTGCAAAGTATTCCCAGGTCAAATCTGCAAATTCACAATTCTAAGGAATTGTATAATGGATTAATAGATTTGAGGATGAAAATCTAATCTGTTTTGTGTTTATCAAAATGAAGCATTGAGGGGCTGGGGATTTAGCTCAGCGGCAAAGGCGCCTGCCTGGCAAGCGCAAGGTAGTGAGTTCGGTTCCCGGTACCGGAGAAAAACCAAAAAAAACAAAAAAAAAAAAAAAAAAAAAGAACCAAAATGAAGCATTGAATAAATATTGGTGATTTTGTTTATATTATGTTGTTTCCCATACGTTTTTTTGGTCTTCCTTGGAGATTTCATTAGGTTTTTAAAAAACCAGTGTTATCAAAAGAGCATTTGTGAGTAAACCCTAAAAACATTTGGAAAGAAAACTACTTTCACAGGAACGTTCAGTAAGTATGATACCATATATTGTGTTTTTCCAGAAGAATGTTATTTGATTTCCTTCTTGAATTATAATCTCTTGTCTAAATTTGAACATCAGAAATAGTGAATCATCTCTTGATTTATATTTCTTCTCAATTATGAGAATGTTTTGTGGTTTGATGTCAGAAATCCAGAAAACCGTGGGTGCCCAAGGGTTGTAATGTGCTAACTGAACCTCAGTTCTAAACCTGAATTGTGGGGTGTTATTTTTGTTATTACTGTTATGAATACCACAATGTGCTTCAGTGATGTATCATTTATTAGAAGATGGGGGTCAAACAAAGTACTGTGGGTATGGGCTAGACAACTTGGGCTCCAGCTCCATTTCCAACACTAATTCCTACTGAACATTTTAGCAAAATGTTAAGTTTCTTTGTCCCTTGGTTTCCTCATCTATTAGCTGGGGGAAAGAATGGTATCTGCTTTTAATGTTGTGGCAAAAGAAAGAAAGCAGGAAGGGAAAAATATATATGGATATACAAGGATAGCTGGGATAACTGTAATGCTGATGTCTGTTGGTTCATTGAAAGGAACAGGTAATGCTTAAATTTTTCTTTTTCTGACCAGTTTTGTGTGCTTATATGTAGTAATTTGAATGACTCATTTGAAGACAGCAATATGCAATATAACAGCCATTGCTGAATCCCTACTATCTTGATTAGTGAAACTCTGTATCATCTCTAATTCTTTTTATTACTTTTTATTCTGTTTAATAGTTTGATCAATCTTGCATTCTTACACCTGGTCATCAGAGCAACTTCATTGAGGATAACAACGTGTAATATAACAACCATTGTTAACTTCCTGTCACCTGTTTTGAAATTCTGTATCATTTTTACTGTCTTTGTGTTTTGTTTTTGCCTTAGTTGTTATTTTGTTTTTTCTCTTTAAAACTAAAAAAATTAATAATGTAATGCATATAAATACTTTTACAATAAATAGGTTTCTTGATAAATATTTGTCGAAGAAATGGATTTCCATTTTCTCTGTCAGAAAGAGCCAGAATTCAACTTTATGTCTCTCTAGAAAAAAGTTTCTTTTTCCAAATATATAATGACTTTCCTTTACCTTTTTTAAATTTAACAATATTGCTTTTGAATTATATTATTTTTGAGTGATTAAGGAAATCTATAAAACAGAATCTCCAAATCAAAATAAGCCATTGTTGTGCCTTCTTTTTCTTTCTTTTTTTTTTTTTTTTTTTTTCGTACAGGGAATCAAACTCAAGACTTTGCACTTACCAGACAGGCACTTATGCCATTGAGCTATATCCCTGACCCTTGTTGTGCCTTCTTGAAATGTTTAATAAATTTTATACAAGGAGCCTCATTTTTTTGTTTTCTCGGGGTCCTGCAAATTACAGAGATGGTCCTGCATGGAATCTTCCTTATTTGGAAGCTTTATCTCACAAATGCAAAAAGAACTGGACTCCCCAGAGCTCTGTATAGGGATGAAATCGACACCATGTCAACTATAGTGTATGTTCTTACTCCTCATTGGACGTAACACATAACTTAGCATACTATTTTAATAAAATGAGCAACAGAATTCTCTTAAATCCATTAAGCAAGTCATTTTACTTGAGGTTTACAATATCTTTAAAGCAGTGGTTCTTGACTATTTTTCAGGTCATGGTACATGTATATGTGCAAACAGAAACAAATACAGAGATCACGTAGCTCATGAGGGTGAGCGGATGAGTCTGCTCACACCTGGAAGCAAAGAATCTGGCAGCTTGGCTGTGCAGGATCTCTCCTGACCATCCTGAATTTCTGAGTTCAACACATTTATAATCTATTGGAGACCATTTCCGTGACTTGGAACAGAGGATAACAAATTATTTTTTCATGGAATTCAATAGAAATTCCTTGATTTTAAAAAACTATGAATTTCTTGAAAATAATAATTCTGAAACATGAAGCTGGGCTGGGAATTTAGCTCAGCAGCACAGCGCTTGCCTGGCAAGCTCAAGATCGTGAGTTCGATTCCTGGTACTGGAAAGAAAACAAAAAAAAAAAAACCCGTGAAGTTATAGCTAGAAACACACATAGCACTAGCAGTAAACAGAAGTCACTACATAATCCCCCAGTTTTCAGAACCTCGAGTCCTACAGGGCATGAGCCACAGCATCTCGGAGATGCATGGACAGGAAAGGCAATACCTGAGGAAGCAACAGGCTTTAGCATCTACATTCTCTCTCCACTTTCTCTGTCAGGGCAGAATTTCATGACTCCTGCAAAACGTATCTGTAAACTCCTTTCACAGAAGCCAAAAAGCAAGTTTTCACATACTCAAAGGTGCCAGTTTCTCCCCATTAATTCAAGCTGTACCCACAAAGGACTATATACTCTGGGAAGAGCAAGGGATTAGACTTGCTGGTGTAGAAGTGAAACCACACTATTGAAATACTGTCATCTTTCAAATTTACTATGTGTTGGTGACACAAAGCTAAGTCATTTGTATGAGAGATAGTAACTTTTTTCTTGATATGTATGCTTGCTTTTTTCTTTTAGGAATGGACAAAAATTTCAATAGAAAATATGCCCTCAGCTCATGGTATGTAAAGAAAAATGTGATAATCCAAAATCAACATATGCAAATGTTCACAGCAGTATTACTTATAAAACTGAAAATTAGAAGCCACCTAAATAGAATAGTTAAGTACTTTGAACACACATGTGTTAGATTATAGTCACTCAAGATTACTTTTAATAAAAATTGAATAATTTCAGTGAAATTTATTTCAGAGAATATTTTCTGGATTCTCCAATTTTTCTACAAATAGCAGGAAGAATTTTTATAATCAAAACATAATTATGTTAAAATGTGTTTTTATTCTTTTTGCCTCTTTAGCAACTAACTCTTTCCATGTCTGAAGTTCAAAATTGAAAGCTGTAGCCTAAATTTCTGGATTTGCTGTCTATACGGATCCATTTGAAAAGATAACTCTAATTGAAATGTATGTTTCGATCAAAGAATTCTATCTTGTTTAGAAACATACACTTCACTCAAAGAAACACCTTTTTCATGACAACAATTTGACTCTAATCTTACCCCTAAAATTTGTGCTTTTATTCAAAAGAGGGCTTGGATGACAATTTGTGTGCATGATTTGGCACTACTAAAACTTCACTAATTGAGACAGAAATATTCTTAAAGTACGTACTGTCTTTTGGGATGACAGCATGTTTTTACTTCTTGATGAATTTATTTCTTGACAGAATGTTACTAAACTCTTCCCCTAGGCTTTCAGGGTACATTAAATTTTTGTTGCTGATGGTATGTCACTTTTTCAGGTTTCCTGAGTTAGGGGAAGGAACAAAATTGCAAGAGGTAATAGTCTTAGTGGGAACTTCAGGAACTGATTTCTTTATCTATATCAGGCTAAAAGCTTGTAACTATGTGAAGGAAACTTACGATAAATTATTTTTTAAAAAATAAGATAGTTTTAAAAGATAGGAAACACTCCTGAGATTTTTCTAAATGCACATTTCACACATTAGTTTAAGTAAAACAAAAGTCAGTAGTATGGAGAGAGTTATTTCCTCATACTCTGGATGTCCTTAGATTGAGCAGGTAAACATAACTGATAATTTCCCGTTGTCTCCTCAAAATAATTGCTCCTTGATAATGTCACTATTTTTATTGCTGTCTTTATTTTCTCTTGCTTCTAGTCTTTCTTGGTAACAGAGCTTAGTTTTAATGACTACCATTTTCCAAAAATAAAATTATCATATTCTCATGGATAAACCAACCAATAATAATAGTAAGCTGCTATATTTATTTTTACACTGTCAGTCAAGTTAATCTAGATAATATTACAAATGACATTCACTAAATATACTGTAAGCATATTTTTTAAAATCTAAAATTATATATGGATTTGTAGGAATTAATTTTTCTTCCTTTTATTTCTCATAGTTTTCCTGAAACTAATCCTTATTGTTTATTTAGTAAGTACAAGGAACAGAAAGATACAAGTCTTTCTCTTGATGATATAATCTACTTATTTCCATTTCTTACAAAAGGAACTTAGTGAAAAATGAAAAAGAATAATGTACACTAAAAGGACATCAAGTTGTAGTTAAAAAATTACTCTCGCATTTATAAAAACCCACACAAATGCACTCGCTTCAGGAAACATCTTTTGTGTATAAAGTATCCTAAGTTCTGATTTCTTGTCTCCTTTGCTTGAATTTCTCTCCTTCTGCATCCCCCTCTCTTCTTCCTGGTGACTCAACACCACTTATTTGCATTTCCTTGGGCTCCCTTTTTCTGACAGCTCTTAAAGTCTTTGAGTGTAGGCGTTCGCTACATCTTTGAGCTGGTGTGGGCCCCACTGGTCAAAGCAGCAGAATACAGTGGGACAAATAATCACCTTGAAGGCAACTGTCTGTTTTCCCAGAAAAGTTACAGCTGAATCAGACTTTAGGACACGATGAGTTCTCTGAGTGGCGAGAACTCAGCTTACAGATGAGCTGCTCTGAGAAGCAGGTATAACATGAAATTCCCACTGAATGGTTTTCCCCCCACTCGCATTATGACTTCACTATGTACAACATTTTTTTAAACATGCATTGCCTTTTAAAAGCTTTCTAAAAAAATAATATTTTGTCTTAGTTAACCAAAAAGAGTTAATGTTTTCTGTTTAGTTTTTGTTTTTTGGCTAAAGTTAGCTTAGAGCAAACAATCTGATTCAGTATCCCATCCTTGGACTTTTTTTGCAAAACTGAAAACCCTTAATAAAATGCCATACCAGAAAAAGCTCTTTAAACTGAAGTTCAGGTAAAGTTTGATTTTGATCTTACTGACTCCACTATGAACCCCTCACTTTCTTCCCTTTCTTGTGCTTCAAGTTACAAAGGCTTTGGTATCTCTAGGTTCTGTACTGTGAGTGGTGGGAGCAACTTGTAAAGGTTGACACACAAAGACTTCAGCGTGCTCTCTCTGTCCCCTGGTGTCTCATTTTTACATATTTTAAATAGGAAATGGGAAGAAGTAGTAAGTACCCCAAAGAAGACCAAATGGTGAAATGTCAAGTGTTCATGACAGTCTTTACAATATTGTTTATTCATTAAGGAGCGTTTTCCTAGGGCATCTCATTTTGTGCTGAAAATGGCCAACATTTTCTATTCCCAAGGCCACTGATCTTTAATGCACACTAGTGCTTGCATAGGTGATGTTATTTTGTGCATGGCATGGTTTTAAAGTATAATTTTAAATCTCAGGCAGCAACTGAAATGTAATAGAAAGTTTCCAAGTGGAAAGAGATTTTTTTAAAAAAAAAAAAAAAAAAAGCTTATACTAACATGAAACAATAAATCTTGAGATGTCTTTGCTAGGGAAAACCCTGAATAATGAACCTTAGGCAATGTCCTCTTTTAATCCAAATGAACTTGGCTTCTGGCACATGAAAGGCTCTGCTGAATGCTTTATCCTGGTAAAGCAGTTGGGGCATACTGGCAATTAAGAAAGCGAGTACAGATTCAATTCTAAAGAAATTTTACAACCTTTCTGCTGATAATCGAGTTCTGACACACAGCAGAAGCCATTCATAATGACAATTTACAGTAGATTTATGAAATGATTCTGCAGAAATCTTTAAAGGTCCTTAGAGAAAGTTATCATTGTCGTTTTCTAATCAAAAGTCACCTCTACATTATCAGTTCCCTTTATAGGAATGTTTGGCCTTCCCTTGAGCAAACATTGACTTACACATTTGTAACTTTTAGTAATTTAGGTTGTAATTTTCTCTGGTGTTTGCTAATACCAAAGCCTGTTTGATCAGACACAATGCATGGCAACTTATGCTCTTACTTTCTTCTGTCACTTGGAGAACCTTTCCAGGATACAAAGCTTCATCTGTGCTGAAACAATCACTTTTCAAAAGAACAAGGGGCCATAATCGTGGAAACAAAATAAACAAAATCAAAGACTTTTCTTCCAACCCCCGAAAAGGGTTTTTGGTTTTTCTGGTTTTTCTCCGATACCGGGAACCGAACTCATGACCTTGCACTTGCCAGGCAGGCGCTTTGCCGGTGAGCTAAATCCCCAGCCCCGAAAAGGGTTTTGCTTAAAAAGATTCAACAATGGCTTAAACAAACAGACAAACAAACAAACAACAACAAAAAAAAAAACCCCAGAGTTTCACTATGCAATTCAGGTTGGACTTAAATTCACTTTGTAGCCCAGGCTGGCCTCAAAGTCATAGATCCTCTTGCCTCAGCCTCCCAAGTGCTGGGATTACAGGCAAGCACATATGCTTGGCTACTTTTGTTTTTTAAGAAGACATTGCAGTTTATTTCTTTTTAGTATATGGTACATGTTCATCCCGGTACACTACTCAAAGAATACAAACTAGAATAAAGTGAAAGATTTCTATCCATGCCTGTTAGCCCAACAGACATGTAATACAATCAGTTTCTGATCATCATTCCAAAGTTCCTTAACTTCCACACTATTGATATTTTGGAAAAGAATAATTTGCCCCAGGGCGGGATGTACATTTATACATCTTAAGTTGGGTGTTCAGTAACAGTCCTGGTTTCTATTCACTACATAGCCTCCTTCCCCAGATGTGACACCAGAAAGCGCCTCTAGACATTACTAAATGTCTTTTGGGGAAAAACATAACATATATATCATAAATACAAGTCCTCCTTAGTTCCTAAAGATTTTTCTAACTGTTGGTAAGCTGTGTAATTCCTTGAATGTACTATGAAAATTTATTTAACCAGTAAATTTCTAATGATCCTTTAATTTTTTTGCAGTCACATGTAGGGGTGCAAAGAAAAATCTTACATATAGATCATATCCTTATATGTAATTTCACCTTTAATATAATTCTTAGAAGAAAAATTGCTGGGTCAAAGGCTATGTGTTTGTCATTTTGATAGGTACTTCCAAACAGCCTCCTTTGAGGCCATAACAATTTATATTCTCAGTAATAATACACTCTTGCCAACACAGAATGTTATTAACATTTGGATTTTTGCCAATATTGTAGTTGAAAAATGGTGTCTCAGTGTTCTTCTAATTTTCATTCCTACATTAAGAAGGTAAGAAATTTTTCCTTTGCTTAAGATCAGTTTCTGAATCTCTTTTTGTGTAATGTTTATATCTTTTACTCATTTCAATTGACATATAGAAGACTTTTACATATTAGCCCCTATGACTTCCACCATTATTTTTTCAATCTAGTTTTTGTCTTTTGATTTATATATGAGACAAAACAGGGAGTTCAGAAAAATATATGTGTGTATGAAAATTTAGGAAATGAATGTGGCAGCATTTCAAATAAGTGATAAATTATAACTTATTTAGTAAATGGTATTGGGACAACTGATAATTCATCTGCAAAGTACAGAGTCAATGCAATGGCTCTCATTATATCAGTATAAACTTCTCATGGATCTGAGACTTAACTATAAAGGAAAAATATAACAAGAAGCCCTAGAAGAAATATTATTTTAACAGTCTGGTTATGGGGAAGGCCTTCTTAAGTATGACACAAAACAAAAAAACAATATTAGATTGAAATATATTTACTTTTTGATGACCTTTCTTTTGAACCCTTTTTTCCTACCACAATTTTCTGAACCAGTTCCAAGATAAAAGACATATCAGCAGGGACTAAGCCCATTTAGCACAAGCCCAAAGTGACCTGCTGATAATACTGTTGAAGCAATGAGGGTTAAGAGCTAGGCTAGAAACAGCTCAGAGCTGTGGGAAGCCCATGCACGGCCTTTTGGGTCAGGCAACCCTGGCTCTCACCTCCTGTCCCAGCGACCAAGCAACACTGTGACCTTGGGTGGTTCACACAATGCTCCGCATCTTTATTTTCTCTACTTTCTTAGAAACATCAGCTAAGTTAGATGTGATAAAAGATGTGAAGCACCGAGCAGATGTAGATTAAATGACTAGCACTAATACGCTTTCTTCTCACTTGGAGGTCAGAATCTTTACTAGGTCCTATATATTCCAAGTACAATCTGAGCAGAGAGTTCTGTCGTAATTTCTTACCTTGGTTTTCCTTACTTATGTCCTGGTATTGAGTCTCCATTTAAGGATGTGCTATAGTGTGGCCCTTAAATGTCCCCCAAGTCCATGTGTTAAAGTGTTGGTCCCCAACTTGTGGCACTATTGGGAAGTGGTGGAAACTGTAGGAGGTGGAGCCTAGTGGGAGACAGTTAAATCATTGGGGCATGCCTTTGCAGAGGATACTGCGACCTCAGACCTTTCCTCCCTCTTTGCTTCCCAACCTCCAGGAAGTGAGCAGCTAACTCTACCGTGCACTACTCCCTGTTATGATGTACTGCCTCACCACTGCCCCAAAAGTATTGAAGCCAACCAACCATGGTCTGAGACCTCTGAAACCATAAGCCAAAATAAACTTCTCTTCCTTTAAAGTTACTTATCTTAGGCATTTGTTGTAGTAACTAAACTTAACATAGGATATGTCACATGTAGGGCTGTGGTTTCTTTCTTGTCTTCTCTGTAGAGTCTTTCCTTAGGAGATATAAGCATCAGGTGCTTGTTCTTGGTCTGGTCCATGAGGGAATTTTCTAGAACAAAAGGATATGGAAAAGGCTCTGTCTCCAAAACCCATAATCTTCTTGTATTTGCTTCCTTTTACTGCCAAAGCTGGCCACTGAAAGCAGCACAGATTGCTATCTTAAAATTTAGTAGCTTAGAAGACTCACGTGGGTTTCACTGGGCCAAGATCAAGGTGTTCAAAAAGGCTGTGTCTTTTCTGGAGGTTCTTGGAGAAAATTCTTCTCTTAGCTTTCCTACCTTCTAGGGGCTGACTACATCCATTGTTCATGTTCTGCTTTTTCCATCATCAAAACCAGCAAGGCTGTATCATTGGCTATTTTAAAAAAAAAATAATTTTTGAAACTGAGACCTAATGGCCACCATTTAATAGCCACATTTCCCTTTGAGCACAGCCAGGAAAGATTATCTCTGTCAAGGGGCCCATGTATTTAAGTTCCAGGACAACCTTTCTCTCTTAAGGTCTTTAACTTAATCACAGTTGCAAAGTCCTTTGCACCATTGAAGGTACTATACTCCCAGGTTCCAGGGATCAGGATGTGGCATCTTTGGAGGGGCACATTTCATCTGCCACGCCTCTCTAACACGCCTCTGGAAACCAAGTGGTGTGCAACTCATCCTAAGACATTAGGAGCCATATTTTATGATCATATCATGACAGTAAATACATTAGATGGCCCTTTTGAAATAATTATTTTGCAAAATTTAAAGTTTTTCTTAACAGACCTGAGTTTAACATGCTGGTTTCTGCTGAAATCAAGCAACTCAATCTTTACCCTGCCTTTAGCACTAATCCAGGAATCCTTTAAAGCCATGTTCTCCCTGGCTTACCCGCCCATCCAGTCATGCAATCCAAAGGGCCCTTGGTGCAGCTGCTGGCCTCAGTGCCATGGCCTGGATCAGATTACTCCTGCCTCCTCCTCTAACTTGGCTTCCTCCCAAACAGAACTTTGATTTAAATATTCTATTACTGATCTACCAGGGACTCTGTGACTCCCATCTGTCTTTGAGGCAATTCCAAATCTCTGTGCTTACATGGATGTGCCTTCAAGAGCATCTAACGGACAGATGAACATTGTTCTTCCAGTGTTCCAAAAACGTTTGTGCTTCACTGCATGTCCTTCACTATTTGAACAAAGTAAAACAAAAGGCATAATGGATGAGGCCAGGGTAAATGCTGCATTTCTAAATGACTTTTCTGGGCATTTGAAGAGACGGCCTAAATGCACTGGCTCGTGAGAAACTTGAGCCTCTGCAATGGGGTCAGCTATCTTGTTACCTTTTAACCCTATTAGCTGATGTTCCACTAGCTAAGCAATACTTACTAAATGCAACCCTAAAGGGTGGTTGAGAAATAAGGGAAGAGAAGCAGAAAGAGTCAATGAACAGGAAAGAGGAATTAAGTCCATTTTGGGGAAAAAGTACATCTTCGATGATACTCACTTGTCTCCACAACATGCTTGCTGTACTAAATTGATTGGTATTTTCTACTCATTTTAGAGTCCAGTGTGGAAAGCCATTGATTTTTTACTAAGGGAAAACAAATGTAATCCTAACGGGTTTAATAAGATGCGTACTTGCTTATCACCATACGCAACTCTCTATCTGTAACTTGGAAGAATTTGTGAGTCTCACTGGGAGTTTTCAGTGCTGCATGATGATAATAGGATAATTTTATACCATCAAAGTGTATTAGTATTAATTTTAGGGTCTTTGTTTTTGAATCAACTTTAAGTGTATGTGCCAACATTTCACTAAAATACTTAGTTCAAGACATCAAAGAAAGCAAAGGAGAAAATAGCAATATTTTAGACTTCTGTTCCTCTGTTGACAGTAGGAAATGCTTGGACTGTGTTGTGTTGGAGTGTATCTAAGAATTCTGGGGATGAAGAGGGACACAGGAGGCAAGCGTAACAGAGCAGGCAAGAGGAGGAATTCAGCTGGAACAAATTGTCGCTTACTCAGTCTCTGATATACAGCTACAGAATAATGTCCATGATCTTTAATCTTCATCATAGTACGAAAACATGAAACCGTTACCCCTACTTCTTAGATAAGCACACTAAGTCTTTAGTTATTTGTTTAAGATCACACAGTCTCTCGGATGTGGAGACAAAATTCAAACCCAAAAGTGAACTCCAAGTCTGCTTATTCCATTACACAACATATAAAATTACAATAACCACCATGGCCTCACTTTGGTTTCCTAGCACCATGGGAATATGGAATTATAGCAACAAAAACAAGAAAAGGGTGGAAAATCCTGAGAAGATTTTTCAGAGAGATACAGAAAATCTGGATAAAGAAAACACATTTGTAATAGTTAATCCTTGATGCTAGGTGTCTGGGACTGTGTTAACATCTTCACACAGACTGTCTCGCTTAACTGTAGTAAGGAAGTGCAGCAAGTTTCCTATTCGCTTGCTATGTCTGAGGAGACAGTGACTCATGGAAGTTTAAGTCCCAGTGAAATATCTGTATGAATATAAAATTTTACTCAGAAGGATAAGGTTGCCTTTCAAATGAGCGTTCTCCCATGAGAACCTGAAATTTCTGGGATTGGATTTTACTATGTGAAAGTAGGTGCTCAATAATATTTCTTAAATCAGTACATTCTAAATTCTGAATGGCCATGATTCTCCCCAGACTTTCATTCTTGATTTACCTACCTCCAGCTGCTAGTATTTTAAAAATATTGTTGGCTGCAAGGAGGAAGTTATAACTAAATTGAAATAGAAGTATTTTAGGAATGGGTTAAATTATTTTCTTTGTATAAACCTAAGTGCTATACTGCTATGTTAATTTAATTAAACAAGTTGATTTAATAATTGACACCATGCATTTTCTGAGTATGTTCAGTGAGTGACTGAGACAAATTTTCACTTGAAAAAGTATCTCACTCGCCCTCTTCGAGCACATCCAAGTGTTCTGGCTTCTGATTCCAGCACTACCAGCACCTTGCCAAAGACATGATAAACAGCCTGCCTGCTGGGGTTTTATGACTTTCTAGCCTTAGAACAGCTCTTTCTATCCAAGTCAAGCCTTAGATTTAACATCAAGCTTTGCCAAAGCCACATCAAGAAGAATCATTTAACCTGAATTATTTTCCATCTCTGTCTGCTGCATCCCTATGAAAGGGCTCTGGGCACTTTCTTGAAGGGAGCATTTGATGGATCCCTATATTCAGCAGCCAAAGTTTCCCTAAGGTAAAATATGATCAAAACTGTTTGGATTTGGTTTGCTTTATTATCTGACCATTTCTAATAATGACATGACACTTCTAGCTTTCGTCCAGTAGGCAGATAAGGGTGTTGAGTAGGAATTCGGCAGGACTTCTCGGTGAGGGTGCAAAGACAAAGACATGAGCTCCAGTGACTGTAATGGGTCTTGAGCCTCTGGCTAGATTCAGTTGAACCACTAGATATAATTTTATGTTTAAAAACTGTCTATGATTATGGTTTTTTTTTCCCTAATAGAGTTTGCTAAAGTGGCGATTGCACATCTGCATCAAAGAATTTAGGAAATAGCAACAAGGCATAGAAAGTTGGAACTGTAGAGAAGCATAGAAAAGTAGCAGCTCATTAACAAAATATCAGGGCCATCCCATTCTGCTCTCATGGCCTTGGATAAAGAACCAACCATCTCTTATGAAATGATTTTCCAGCAGAATAACCCACAAGGGGTTCTCTCCTCTAGCAAAAAAGTGTAAGTATATCCTGGACATGTCTATTATTCAATATAATAAGCAAAGAGAGGTCTCAGATGAATTTTAAAAGTAAAGAATGGAAACAGCCTAAGCTTGCTCAAAACACCATTACTCATGAAATTCAAACACTATCAGAAAGTCCTACAAGTATGCATTTAATGATTTAGGAAAATGGTATACTGGTTCTATAAACTTCCCCAAAGTCTCTGGGAATAGATGCTTTGCTATTAGCCTTCCCAAGTGATGTCAGTGTACCCTTTGTCCTTAGATACTCTTTTCCAGTTTTATTTGAACACAGTATAGGGCACTGACACTATTGTCATTGCTTGCATAAGAAAAATTTATTTAATAAGCAAATACAGGCAAACCTAATTTTTACTACTTGAGAACTCTGAAAAGATACTCTTAGGATACAGGTTATCTTTAAATGATAATTCACTTTTCAGTCAATGTAAGAAATGTTGGATTTGAAGTCAGAAGACCAAGGTTTAGTCCTAGATGCCCACTGATCATTTGATAACCTCCTTGGGTTCCAAGTTTCTCAAGAAAAGAGAGTAAGTAGCTCAACATTTTTAAAAACACAAATCTCTGTATGCTAGCTTCACGGAATAGTAAACTGTTCTATAACCAAATAAATTAAGTCAACCAAGGTTAAACAGAGCTATAGAAACTTTTCTGAAAGATTTAAGTGTGACTAATGTAGTATGTGAGTCTCTAAAAGAACATATACTGAGAAGAATTTCCTGAATTCACAGACAATGGAGAAGTCTAGTGTTATAAGCCAAGGTCATACTTTGCGACCTGCCAGACAAGATGATTTCTGAGACTCTGTTCTAAATTCTCTAATAATCTTTGGACCACACACACACACACACACACACACACACACACACACACACACACACACACACAATTCTCCAGATACTTCTATATACCTAGCTCTCCACACTCAAAGATAAGTATCTTTACTCAAGTCAAGAGCAAAAGGATCACATGTAGCATGAGAAGAAATATACCTTAAAATTATAATGTGTAAAATATGCAGTTCTGGGGGGGAACATTACACTCAGCTAACTACTTCATCACTAAGTACTGTGACATAGAATACTCCTAAGTGAAATCACTCTTTTAGGAAATAAGATGTTCAATAGTATATACGTTAATGCAACAGTACACCACCAAAAAGCCCAGGAATTCTGAATATGGTCACTATGTATAAAAGACTCCAAGTCATATGCTATTATTTCACATATTCCTTGAATATAATGGACAGAGATAGGGCCATGAAGTTTAGAGAATCATTTAGTTTGTCTAGCAATAAAATTCTTATGAACAATAGTAAAAAGTGAATGAATTGAATGGAAAAACACAATAACCTTGCTGTTTAAAAGAACTTTCAGAGCATAAATAGACAATTATATAAACTTTGAAATGATGACAGACCTCTAGGAGCCTATCTTATTAAAGGCTATATTTTAGGCTGTTAAGTCTTCAATCAGATTTGGTGACAGTTAATTGGAATAACTGAACTTCTTACCGAGGAACTCATGAAACTAGGAAACTCCCTTAGCCAAAGAAGATTCATTTAGACACTGCTGCTCAGATTCCCCGGAGAGGAAGAATTATCCTCAGCCATATAACATTTTTCCTTCTTTTTCTGGAACAAACTGATATTTTTATTTCATGTTCTTTTAATTTTCTCCATTTCTATTTGTGGAGATTTCTTTACCCCAGCCCACAAAAATACTTCACACAAATCGGTGATATAATTAAAATTTCAATTTTTTTTGCAAGATCGCTTAGTAAGAGAAAGACAACATAGCTAAAGCTAGACAGAATGGGTGAGATTAAACATGATCACAGCTACTTGCCAGCCCTGGGAACTGTGTCGTCCTCAACTCAGCATTTACACTCACTGTCATTTTAATCAGATTTGCATGTAATGGTATTTCATAATTTTCCACTGAGCTCTTCCTCCCTTCTTTGGAAATGAAAAACCTCCCAAACAAAAGAAATTAAGGAACAGAAGAACACAGTGGGTGTGGTTATGTGACAGGACTGCTTCATCTTCCCGCTTGCTCTCCTGGGCTCACAGCCCCCTAGGATGGGTTCACATGCTCTTGTTTTTCTTAAAATCTCAATCCAACTAACTGCTTTTGGTTTTTTTTGTGTGTGTTTTTTTTTTGTTTGTTTTGTTTTTTGTGGTATCGGGAATGGAACTCAAGACCTTGCGCTTGCCACTGAGCTATATCCCCAGCCCTCAATCCAACTAACTGGAAATGGCAGCCAGGGGTAGAAGCTTTAGTTCTATTCTCAATGGTTACCAACTCCCCTATGTCTTAAACATTTTAGGCCACCATTTCCCTAAGTAGAAGATGAGCGCTTTGATGTAAGTGATCTTTATTGTTACTTCTATCTCTATAAATCAATGAGTCTTGAACATAATGATAATTTTCCAAAGTTAGCACAAGTTATACAGTTGGTCTTCCTCTTTACAATGACCTCTGCATAAAAGACTAATCAATTAAAAGTACAGTTTAAAACAATGTGACACATGTGGGGAGAAATAATGACGTGACATTTACCATGGACCAGTCTTATGTCAAGTGCTGTAATAACCACTTTATATATGTTATATTGATTTATTCATGCAAGAATCACCTTAGGTATTCTTTATCATCATCATCATCATCACTGTGACATATTATGAGTGAGGAAAGACTACATAGAGAAGTAGCCTGTCTCAATATAAATAGTGAGTAGGCAAAGTAATAGTCAAACGTAGGGTCTTCAGTCTCTAAGGCCATGCTAAGGTCAAGCAGTTTACCTTGTGCAGCATTTTTCTTTGAGGTGTATCCCTGTTCTCTTAATACTCTCCAAATCATTAAATTTTGAGCTTTATTTCTATTCACTCATTTATTCAACCAGTAGCAACTAAGTACTTATGGGCAGCAGGTGCTACAATCAGTACTATGATGCAGAGAAGATCACAACACAGAACACACCCAGAGGAACTAGATTTATTGAGGAGTATGGCCAGTAAGACTTAACCTACGAAATAGTAGGCACCATGATGTATAAAGATCGACGTGCAGAAGAGGAGTGTGTGGGAGCAGACATCAGGGAATTAAAAATTAAAAATTCCTCTTACTCCAGTAGGAATAAGAGGAGAATTCTGAGCTGGCCCTTTGAGAACTTGTGGAAATGAGCTGGCTGTGAAGAGGCTGGGAAAGGGAAAGGCATTCTACACGAAGAACACTGGTGCTGGAGGGACTTGTGAGGGCATTCTGTGTGCAGAGAATGGAGAAGTGGGCTTCAGAGCTGAAGTGCACAGAGAAGGACAAAAACTTAGAGATGAATTTGGACATCTGTCATTGGGAAGTCCTTAGTTTCCACACCAAAGCTATGGATCTCTATTCTGAAAATGTTAGGGTGTCCTTTGAGAATTTTAAATGTAATGTAGTTGTGCAAGAGGGAAGTCTTTTTGGTAGCACTGAACTCATACAAATGAAGCTTTTGGAGTAAATGGGCCTATATACAAGTAGGAAAAAGAAATGGGCTCTATTGCAGTATACGTAGCCCCTCCCCAAAAGCTGAAGTAGAATCAGCTATTGGGATATGGAGAAGGAGCAGGATTTGAGTGTTATTTGGAGGATGGATTGGCAGGATAGAAGTAGTTTTAGTGGTTGAACAGAAAATAGCTATGGGGAAGGTATATGCTTGGCTGTACCTCCAGGGTATTTGACATGGCTGAATGAGAGGGCTCCATTCTCGTCAGGCTGATCTGTAGAAAGAGTGAAAACCTTAAAGAGATGCTCAATTTGATCTGGGACATGCATTCTTGTGTTGCTCATGAATTTTAGTCCACATGGAGACATGCTCCTACCACATGCCAAATAAGATGATGCTAATCTTTAATAGTGTGTATTTGTGGGAAAGATTGATTTGTAAATGTAGATAGCTGGAATCTAATGTGGAAAATTCACTAACATATTTATGTATGGGCTGAGGTGAAAAGGATAATTAGCATAACCTTATGGTGTTGCAAAGACTCAGGGCAAACCTGAGCAGGATCTTAGATAATATAGAAGAAGGATGAGGGATGTCAGTGTGGGATGGAAAGCATAAATAGTGAGCTGGGGCATAAAACCCAGTGTCTGAGGATGAAAGAGCCATTATGCGGAAACATTAAAGGGAAAGAAATGACTAGCTCATGGCTAGGTCTGCATGTACCACGCTCAACAGCTAGGATGTTCCATGAATCATTAGGAGGCATAAGAGTGTTTTGTCCCAAGAAGCGAAAGGGGAAGTTTTCAGTTAAAAAGTGAAATAATATGGAAGATAAATTGATATGGAGAAAATCTAAAATGAAGGAATCTAGTTAGGAAGCTATGCCAATCACCCAACTGAGAGGAAATGAGGACCTCCGTGGGATGTGTGGGTGGGACAAAGGGCCAAAGTGAACTTACAATAGGAGAACAGCGGAAATGTTGTGTTTGGAAACTGGTGAATCCCAATATTCAGTCGTTGGCTGAGGAAGGAAAGGTGCCAGCATGAGTGCATCTTGGTGTGAAGGGAAAAGTGACATGTTCACTTCAGTACACTGCAGTACACCTGAGTAGAGACCTCTGACACTTATGATATCAACCTCAATGCCAGGGACAGGGACTATCTGAAATGAATTTTGAGTCTATAACCAAAATATATTGAGGTCAATATTTCTAACTGCATTAGAAAAATAATAATAAAACTAAGCATTTATAACATGCAGACATTACTGTATTCTTTATGTTAATGTACACTTGATCTCCATTATTGGTTGTGACACTAGTCTGAGAAGATAGCAACTTTTCTCCTTACAAGGAGGATAACTAAACTCTGAGCTGGTATGACTTATCCAGAGCTATATTTTAGTAAAAGTAACTATCAGAGCTGGGATTCCAACTCAGATTATGTCTAGGTCCCCAAAATTAGCGCTGTGTTTGTTTTTTAACCATACCAATTCTTTGAATATATAAGGAAGGAAGATTATACAAAGGAAGGGTTGTAAAATGTAGAACAAAGGACCAAGAATGACTTCCTGGGGAAACGACTGTCTAAAGGATGTTAAACATGTATCCAAGAAGCTCTAGGGAGAAAGACTGAAAGTAAAGCCTTCTCAAGGCTTCTTTGCAAATAAGAGAAAGAAAAATTCAAGTAAGTGATAGCTGTAGTCCAGCTATCAGCAGAGTAAGACAAAGACTGAAGGGAACTGACATTGGAAACATGTAGGGTATGAGGGATTTTACAGCAATGCTGCTTTAGTGGGTGTCTCAAACGCTGAGTTATAAAAAGCCAAGGGTAGATAAGAATGTGAGGAACTGAAGCCATAATACAAGATATAGTCTTAAGAAAACTGATCAACAAGGAAAGGCAGAAACTTGGATTTCAACTACAGAGAGGCAGCCCCAGGGGAGATCATTTGTTATTTATTCACCTGTTTACCAGCTTCTTTGAGCAGGGGTGTATTCAAGTACATATTTAAAGCTAAGTAGGAAAAACTATCAGGAAGTGTAAAGTGAAATCCAAATCATACAAACATATAACAAAGAACATACGCTAGTCAGAGTATAAAACAAATCCTAAAGCAAGGTCTACAATGAAATGAGAAAGAAGGGGCATGTAGCCTTGTGCACGTGAAGATGTGGTGACCTTAAAATGGGCAATGGTTAATTTACCTTTGACCCTAGAGGAAATGTGTAGGGATGAAAAAGTGCATGTGGCAATTGCTATGAAGACAGGTGAAAGAGCTGATGCTCTCAGTCTGGGAAAGGGTAAGACGATGTTTCGTAGGATGGAGGAGTTTGAGATGCTGAAAATAGGGGGTGGGAATTTAAGAGAAAATGTTGACTGGGGCGATGAATCTGGAAATCATCTGTAACTATGTACATGTGGGTAAAATATCTTAGGAATAAGGTGAATTTTAGCAGAGCTAAGCACTGAACCTTGGAGAACTGATACTTTAAGGGAACAGAATTTAGGAAACTTTCAAAGGAGATGAAAATGTACCAAAGGAGCAGCTCCAGAGAATCCAAGCAAAGCAAGAATAGAAAGGCATGGAGTGCTAAACTAATTGACAAGCCACAGCAGGTTAAAGAAGAGAGCATTGAAATGACCAGTCCGTTCATACCAATTAATTTCCTTTGTTACAGCACTTTTGGTCCTACAGTGGAACAGAAAGTAAACATAGGGTTTTGTTTCTTTGTTTTATTCAAGAAGCTAGAAATTGTAACCTTCCTCCTCTTTTCCTCCCTTCCCTCCTTTACTCCATCCTTCCCTCTCTCCCTCTTTTTCTCCCTTCTTTCTTCTGTCCCTTGTTCCTTTCCCTTCTTTCCTTTTGTAACTTTAAATTTATTTATTGATTGATTGATTGATTGATTGATTGTCTTTCTGAGACAGGGTCTCGTTATGCAGTTTAAGCTGGACTTGAGCTCACTTTGTAGCCCAGGCTGGTCTCAAACTTGCAACGATCCTCCTGCCTCAGCCTCCCGATTACAGGCGTGTGTCACTACACCCAGCTAACTTTAAATTGAAAGTACAAGCTACTTAAATGTATTTATACATTTAGAGGAAAAAGAAAGAAAGTAAAAAACGAGGAAGAAAATAGGGGGAGCATGAGCAGAAGGAAGAAAATGTTGGACAAGTTAGTTAGCCCATCCTCTGAAATGAAAACTGAGGAGAAAAATAATTGCAGAAAACAGTAAGTTGTCAGGATGATGGAATTCAAGCTCCTCTGTCTTTGAAGCTATCTCTCAAAAGAACACAGGCAGAGAAATGGTCAGCCTCTGCATGCTTAAGAAGCAAAGATAACTCTGGTACTGATAAGAAAAGGGGCAAGAGGCTATTGTCTAAAGACACAACAGAGGAAGTTCAGTAACCCCTGCAGAAAGTGAGGATGTGTTGCTCTATTACAGAAGTAGAATTCATCAGTGATAGAAATCCTGCAAAATTCCCATGACTTAATGAACAATTTTCATGATGCTCTTGAACTTTAATTCAAACATTGGACCCCAATGCCACCAACAGAAAACCAACCCCCCATAAAAAGATAACACTTTGATGAAAACTAGTGAAATGTTAAACCTCGATATATTTCATATATTTGAAACAACAGAATTCAAAATACTAGAAGTCAGTTAATAGAGCAGCAAGTTGAAGTACGATCATCTGGAATGTAGGATTGCTTTAATGTGTTGACATTTAAATTTACTCTTATTGCATATAAACGTCCCTAAAAAGTTCAGGGGATCAAATTAGATGTGTTCCTTAAATGCTGTTTCCCATAGCTCTGTCGTGATGCTCAAATTCTTTGAAAATGCTTCTCCTTGGTTCTTTCATTAGGACTCACACCCCTAACAATGTCAACCTCTTCAAGTCAAACTAACATCAAATATCTTTCTTAGGTTTGGTAACCTGGAAAAAGACCTTTAAGCCATAGACTCATCCAGTGATTTCCCTTGCCTGCATTTATATTAAAGACTTGCAAAAACTTTTTTAAAAATAGTGTTTGGTAGAACGAATGTACTCAATTAATATTAGCCATTCACAAAATGTTAAATTGAGCTTTTAATGTGTGTGTCTCTCCAAAATGAACCCCAAACTTGGCACGGTGGTTCAAAATACTTTGAAACATCTCTCAAATGAACTATTTTAGATATTGCATTTTAGAAATGAAATAGCAGTATCAGATCATTGGCAGCCAAGTCATTTTCCCAAGTACTGATGCCAAGCCCATGGCAGAGGTCCACTATGGGTTGATGTAGATCAGAAGGGGCGGAAACACCATCTCATGCTTATAGAATTTCAGAATTAGAGACATTCTAAAGGGGAAAGTTAGCATCATTTGCCATGAGAAAGCCAAGCTATGTGCACTGCACTCTTTCCCCTTCCTCCTTCGCCAGGCACTAGTTATTCCAGGTTTATTTACCATCCCCTCTGGATTCCTTAGAACAGCCTGATGCATGTCAAACTGGTCAAAGCCAAATGCCTCACTCTAGTTACAGTGGGTAACTTAGGGCCTTCCTGTTGGTAATACTTCTTCTTCCTATGTCCCTGATCACGTGGGATTTGGGCCCTGTTCTCCAGATCTGCTCTCTGAACTTGTTTGAGTGAACCTTCCTCCTCCTCCTCCTCCTCCTACTCCTCCTACTACTACTATTGCTACTACTACAAAAATATCTACATACTACTTCAGAGCAGAGAAGAACTGTACATCCCTCTCTTCTTCAACACCCCTTCCCAAAGTCTAATCTTTTCTTATACGATTAGATTTTACTATATCCTCTGATTGTTCAGAACATGGGGATCCTTAACAAAATGAATATGTGAATTGATTCATAGTTTAAAAACTATGCACAAGAACTTCCAGGACTTTGAAAGACTCCCTTGGAATAATGTATTCAGTTTCTCTGGAACACACAATCCATGTACACACGGTGAAGAAATGAGCTAACAGAAGGCTGGGGAGACTGGAAGGAGGTAAAGGGCAACTGGCTCCTCATGTTAAACTCTGTGTAACACTGATGGAGTGGAGCTTTTCAGACTGCAATGTTATTGTAAATTTTCCAGTAAGCTAGATCTCTCAATTGCAAATACTGGAAACCAATCCTGCCTTCCTGCTTCACACTGACAGCGACACTTTGCTTGACCACATCTGAGATCCTGTGGCTTTTGATTCATTCCGTTGTTGATGCCTCTTCTTTTGTTTTCTCAAAATGTAAATATTTGTTCTGTCTGCATTCTAATTGCTGGTCTTGGTGTCTTATTGAGTATGAGGGCTGTGGTAACTCAGATGCCTCAGGAGCCCTTGCTACAGGCTGGGATTTCATGTCTTATGACAGCTTGGCAGAGCTGACAGCCACCCTGTTCCTATGCCCCTGACTAAATTGCAGTTATGTCTCTAATTGAAACCCAGTATTATTTTATCCCTTTCTATGAGAGGAAAACCAGAACTATCATTCTGTACACACACCAAACCACAGGAGCCTGGGTGAGGGTCTGTAATGACAGGGCCTCCTACACAGCACATTTGCAAGCTTTCTACTAATTATTTTAATTTTCTTTGTCTAGACGAACTTATTGCATTGAAAGCCTGCTTTTTTAGAAGGGGGCTGGGGGACAAAGAAACATCCTTAGCGCTTCCACTCCTACCAAGCAAGGAAGGGTGAGAAACATGACTAGAACCAAAAGCAAAACAAAACAAAAATCAACAGAGAGAGAGAGAGAGAGACAGAGGGAGGGAGAGATTTGTCTTCAAATGGTTAATAGACTGTTTCTTGAAGCACATCTTGGTTTCAAATTGCCCTGTTGGGATGTTATAACCTAGTAAGATTGTTAACAGCAAAGAATATTAACAGCAAAGAACACATTAAACAATGTATATCAAAATAAAGATTTTTTTCCAAAGGAGTCTGTGACTAAGGGTGGAAATGCTGCTTCTCAGGTCACTGCCTCTCGGCACTCTTCACATCACCCCATGACGATAACTCTTCTCTGTTTGCTTCTCTGTTTTTGTGGTACCTTCCTCACTCGACCCTCCTGAGTGAAGGAAAATGAGCTTGTATGGAACACCGTCTTTGGCTCGCATTTGTAGAGAACACTAAGAGAAGTTTAGTAGCTCAGTTATAGACGCTTTTAAAACTTTCCCAGGATAAAAGGGTCAGATTCACTTCAATAAGAGCAGACTTACATTTTCACCATTCTTAGAAGCCTGAGTGCAATGTGAGCTCTGATGTTTCTGGATAGCACGGCCTGAAGACAAGCAACAGGAACTCTGAAGTGGGCCTTGAACTGAAAGACCACAGGGCAAGTCTACCCTGCTCTGCCGGAACTGCCTTTTTGGTTCCACACACCAAAGCCGTGAGAACAGTGGGACTGGCTTGGGCGTTAGAACTATTTATCCTATGAGACACCCTCTTTAGCCAAATCCCCCAGACCTGATTGGCTTACTCATTTTCCAGCCCTCCTCTGCTTACTCTGTAACTTTCTCTGCTCCACTTGCCATATTCAAAGACTGACTGGTTTCCCAGGATGTGAAAGCAATGCATTTCATGTCATTCCTGTGTTTTGCTTCACTTATGTTTCCTTTTGAGGTTCTACTACTTTTCAGTTTGGTTGAACTGATTTTTGGTGGTCCAAAAAAGTCAAAGGTTTTGTTTGCTTGAGATCTTGTTTTATTTATTACCACTTTACACATTCTTTATGCGTGGTAAGAATTTTTCATTTTTAGAGAAAATATAAATTCTCAAGCTGGATACAAATTGATGAAGTAATGCAGCATGCTTTATTTGTTTGTGTTTTATCTATTGATACTGGATCTTGCTATGTTATACAAACTAGTCTCAGGCCCCTGAGCTCAAGTGATTCTTCCGCCTCAGCCTCCCTATTAGCGGGGTTGGCAAGCACGTGCCACCACACCCAGCTCTGATGCGGTGTATTTTTTCCAACAGGGCAAGGAGATAGTTTGCAATTCAGTTTCTAAATCTGAGGAAACCACTGAGGCAAAAGTCATAGAGGGACCAGGGTCTCTTTCATAGAACTGGCCCTAGGTTTGGTGCAGATCACGTGGGCTTGGGCAGGGGCACAGCTAGCAGTGACTGGTGCTGCCACTGTCCTCAGCACTCATTCTCCACATGGCTACCCTTTTGTGGAGAGAGAAAATTATGTCTTGATTAGCTCTATGGTTTTCAGTTGGGGATGACACTTCCCTGTTCCTCAGGGGATATCCGTCAATATTTGCAGGCATTTTCAACTATTACTACTAGGGTGGCAGCTAATTAGATCTAGAAGGGTGAGGCCAGAGATGGTGTGAAACATTCTGCAATGCACCAGACAGTCCTCCAGCAATAAAGACTCAGCTTAGCCCTTGTCAGTGGGATCCAGACTGAGAAACGATGGGTCAGACTGACTGATCTGCAGCCTATTGAGATCTGTGGAGCTCAGAGCTCCAACCACTCCAACCGCTGTACAACGAGTGATTCAATATTTTAATTTTTAAAGAGTTGATGCATTTTTCTTATAATGCTGGATAATTCTTGGATTGTTTTTCACTCTGTTTTGAGACATTTGGGATCATCTGATGATTTAGCATAAGACAATTTGTGAACCAAGCTAATCTGCCAGAAAACTTGGCTTATACTTCTATGGGCTACTTCCCTTTTGGCTTCCAAAGTGAGTTGTAGATCACAGCATCCTGAGAATTTCACTATAATTCTACTTCCCAGCCTTGGCTCCCCCTGGGGTGTCCTATAGGCAAAGGCAGTGAGCAGGGACAGTGCACTGTAGAAGGTGTTAGTGGAGGAGCCTAGCAACTATCACACACAAACATTCATGTTAGTTTTCGGACCAAGTGTACCTTTTTAAAAAAGTGTGTGACACAAGCACAGACTATATTATTAAAGAAAACTTATTATAATATTACATCTATACTGACATTGATCTTTCATAGGAATTAATAAGCAATTACATTTCAAAGGGATTGATATGCAGGCTTCACATTTTTTTTTTCTGAGACTTGGTGCCTATCTATGAAATACCATAGATCACGTCAGACTATAATAATTTTGAAAGTATGTCACTTGTTTTTCTTTGGAAACATGAGTATAATTAAAGATGATTCATATATTCAAATGTTATATGATTTTTAAAACTATATCAAACAAAATTGTGTGGCTTCCATTATTGTAAGCAAAGTGATTTCATTCCTATATTTTTTTGCCAATTTCAAGGTCACCTATATCCCTTTCAGATCGCTTTCATTTGACTTGTTTTGTGATCCTTGAAGCTTCAATATATGTGCTTCTAGTATCTTAAATACAATACTCTATTCTTTTTTTCCTATATATAGAACCAGTGCTGTTTCTTATATGATATATATATATAGTAAAGAATTAGACTATCAGAACTCTCTGGATATTCCTCAAGCCTCCAAAAGTTATACAGTTCTCAGAGTTCATAACCAACATTATCCACATCACATAATTCCATAAAAAGATAGTCAGACTAAATGTTATGTATCACCATAGTACATCCTAAGCATGCCAACTTCGCATGAACCATAAAGTTGTAAATGCAACCACGTGATGCTTATTAATTGGTTATCATTGTAAGCATCAACAGTGTTTAACACAAAACTAAGCAATTTCACTGCTCCCACTGACTCCACAGACATCGCTAACTTCCCTAAGCACGATTTGTTGCTTAGCCATTTGCATTACCCACTCTGTGCATGCTTTACAGCTCCATCCAGCGATCTGCAGAGTAGGAATTCAAACATGACATCCCAAGACTAGAGCTCTTCAATGGGAGAACTTTACTGTATTTCTCTTCGCCCCTCCTCTCCCACAGTGTTTACCATAAATTTTGCACACAACAATTAATCCATAAGTAATTGTTAGATTGCAATCAGCTTAGTAGAGGTAGTGACTACAGAAAAGCTTACAAATGATACTATTTTTACCTGTGTCACAGACTGTACATGTTTCTCTGTAGATTTTTAAAATATACTGGACTGTGCTATTGGTACAGTCCCTGGTATTTTGAGGGAGTGAGAAATAAAATAAAATTTTCATTTTATTAAAAGAAAAGGTTCCCGACCCATAAGTATTAAACACCTGCCGCGTCTGCTTGTTAGAGTATCATCTTACATGTCAGTATTACAAAGAGATAACTTGTCTTTCATGTGCTTATAATAGTTAGGAAGAGAGAATGCATGCAAACATATATACAAATACATAGTGGTGTGGGATATCATGAAAACTGAAGAAAGAAAGGAAGAATGAGTGCTGCAGGAATTGGAACAAAAGAATTGACACTGAAGAGCACTATGGGCAGCTGATTCGTCCAGCCTTAAAAGAAAGGAAGGAATTTAAGAGAAGCCTGCTGGAGCAGGTATTCCTGGCCAGGAATGTGGAAGCTGGAATGTACCTAGCATAGCTGCAAAATGAAAAATAGATGGGGAAAAGTTTCTTGATGAAAAATAAGTGAAAGAAGGTCAGGAAGATGCAGATAAGGAAGGAGTACAGATAGAAATTGAAGGAATTAGACTTAAGAATCTCAAACACTCAAAGAAATGTAGATTTGATCTTCATGAATGAGAAACTGTTTAGCATAGCACTAATATTCCTGAAGAGGTGTTCTGGGAAGATTAATATAGTAATTCAGGGGGAAACATTAGGAACAGAAAGATCTTTGGGAGAAAATCATAACTATCTATTTACTGTATTTAGAAAACACGCACAAGAGGCTAAGAACCAGCACAGAATGTGCTAATTTGCCAGCTATTGAATAAATGGGGGAATACAAAATATGCTTTGTCTGGAGAAGAAAGAAAAAGAGATAGGAATGGTAAGTCACTGTAAATACTCATCAGGATTTGGTGGTAAATACATTATTTAAAGGCAGGACTACATATGTATTTTTGGTTTTGTTTATATAAAAGGTATAGAAATAGGATCGTGCCTTTCAGTCTTAGAAAACATCTAAGATTTTCCTTTTAAACTTCCCAAATATTTCTTAATTCCTTAGATTTAATTTATCAGCCAATTAAAATTCCATAGAATTTAGATATGACTTTCTTAAAGCACTTACACACTGGTCCATATTGTTTTGTGATCCTTGAAGCTTCAACATATGTGCTTTTAGTATCTTAAATACAATACTCTATTCTTTTTTCCTATATATAGAACCGGTGCTGTTTCTTATTATTTTTGTGCAGAACTCAAAAGCTGTAGGTTAGTATTGATGGAGAAATGATGTCTCTGATAATACACATTTTAATGTTAAGATGGTTTCGGCAAAAAGTATATATGAATCTAGGTTAAGATCTAGGCAAGCTGAAGTAATTTCAGGAGTCTCAGGAAGAGACATCTAATTAACAGGTAAAAATGAAGAATTTAAGGCTGCAGTTTCAGGAAATGTGCCTTTTTAGGTTATCAGAGTGGATAAAATCCTCAAGAGAAAATTAAAATGACTGTGAATAATGAATGCTCAGGTTCAACAATGAAGTGAAGGGAAAAGATAAAATGAATGATCATTGTTTAGAAGGAAAACTTTAAAGGTAAAAAGAGAACTAGTTCCATGAAGAGTAATCACCAAACACCACACTTTTGGATTTGGTGTTTAGGAGGTCATTGGCAACCACTAAAAGAGATCCAAGGGGAAATCAAGGGTCTGATTAATGCAGATCTGACTGTTAAGAAGTAAAACAAGAAGTGTGTGGAGAAAGAAATAGGGTGAAGATTATATGTCAATTATTCAGTGATGCTAAAAAATAAATTATAGCAGGGCTAAAGAAAGAGATTTTTTAAAGATGGGGGTGGGAGACCTAGGAGTTTAAAACCAGGATACAAGATTGCAGATACTTGTTCATCAGGCAATATCAAAAGAGAAGATGTAAGACTGAGATGACTGGGGAGGTTTTGGCCATGGCAGTTAGGACATATGGTTCTCTCCTTCAGATAAGTTGCAAGAATGAGCAGTTCGTGAAGCTATGGATACATGGCTCAGATGCTGATAGAAAGACATCACTCTGAGTCATGCACAAAAGGCAAGCGACAAAGAAGGTCTACATTGCCATGTACGGAAGGGACTGAGACCTTCAGAGGACAGCCACATAGGACAGATCCTGTCAGCAAAGTCAGGAAGGATTAAGGGACAAATTAAAGCTATACAAACACAAGCAAGTTTTGACATTCATAATTTGCAAAGAAATTAATAGCACAATTTCCTACATTTCTCCAGCAATGCTCAGAAGAGTGAATGAATGTGGGTCTGACCCAGAATAAGGAAAAGCATAAGTAAAGACCAAATAATGAGATTTTGTGTGGGAGGACTTGGGAAGGCATTGGGAAAGGGAACAGGACGCAGTGTAGTGTTAAATAGAAAGCTAGACAGGATTACCCTGTTAAAAATGGTTAAAAATGAGAAGCGGAAATAGACCAGTAAATATCTTCAATGGTTTATATGGACTCTTTCCTTTATAATGCCATTTCCTTTTCCATATTGACATGAAAGACTGATCTGCTGAATCACATTGAAGATATTTTAATATTTTTGTTATGAGTTTATTAATTCAAAATAGTTTTCATGGCATAAGACAATGTGGTGAATGATCCGCAGCAGATATTACACTGACATATGCAATAAATGGACACTTCAAACATCTCCAATCAACATACTGAAATTTCATCCTTATACATATGGACAAACTAAAATTACTATAGCAGAACCATGAAGATCAATTAGAATGGAAACTTGGAATTTGAAATGAATAATAATTTGGGGGAAAAAATCTCTCATGGCCAAAAGAACTCACTCAAATTCTTCTTAAATGGACTAAATAGTTCTGAATGTTTTAAAATTTGATTTATTCTGTTTCTTGTCTTCTTTATGCTTTCTGTGGAGCTAATCCAAGCATAGAGTCTTCTTAAGCATTAGAAGGAATTTTGCATTTGGATCTCCTCCATGAGGGTTCACAGTTAGATCAAGTATTGGTTCTTAGGGATGAAATGATTGTGGGAGGAAGCCTGATTTTTGTTGAAAATTGAGTTTATGAGAAATAATATTTTGAGTATTGGGATCTAATTGTCAACTTTAAAAAATAGTAAGTTAACGAGTTGCACTTGTAGTATGCAATATAAAATAATAAGAAAAAAATCACAGGAATAAGATCTGTTTCCTTTTTTTCCTGCTTCTTACATATTGAGTCCAGCATTAGCTAAAGATATTGAAGAGAAATATTGATTGAATTGATGAAAAAAGGATAAACAATATGAGAAGGTCACTTTTGTGGAGCAAGATGATTATAGAATATGTCACCTTTTTACAGGTCCCAAATATCAAGAAAATGGTGACCTCATGCAAATAGCAGGCTTTGTCTAAGACTGCATATATATTTAGTGACTAAAACAGAACTATAACTCACTCTCTCTTATACTATGGAATCTCTCATAAATTTCTCTTAACCTTCATAATTCATTAACTGGATGACCTTCTGTAGAGAGCATAGATTTTTTTTTTAAGTTAATAGCACTAGGATCTTAGGGTATAAGTGAGTATGAAATGGTATATAACTCAGTCCTCTGATATAAGAAACCTGTGGAACTATGGTGCATCACTAAAGGAGTTTCTGACTCTTATCTTTGAAAGTAGTTCCAGTTTTTATGAGCATTTATTTTAAAAAATGCACGTTTTCCAATGTAGAAAGGCAGATCATGGTAGAGCGCGAAGTATCAGAAGAATTGGTGTTGTCTAGACCTGTGATCCAGAGGCTGTGTGATATAAGATCCAATCTTTCTGACCTCAGATCTGCAGCTTGTAAATGCAGAGCAGTAACGTCCTTCTAGCCTACTTTGATGTAAGGGTTGTGCCTCTTGTGAGGCTGTCTTTGAAAATTCTTGAAAAAGTTCATATGTAAGGTGATATAATATTAAAACATCCTCTCTCAATTATTAATCTCTTTTCTTGTGTGGCTTTTCATGGATATTCATAATGCTTGGTGACTATATTCCAGGTACTTGAAGATTCTTAAGCTCATTTTAAGCATTTCTTTTTATCTTTTGCATTTCTTGCCTTAAGTACCAGGAAAATATCGTCTAAGAAAGAAATTCAGTGGAACTTCTGGGAGACTCTATTGGAAATTATGTGTGGCCACCTGATCTCAAAATGTTTGATATCAAAAAGCCTCAGAATGCTATCAGATATGATAAAGCCCTCCAAGTATCTATGTCCTGATGCTGAGCCAAAGTGATCCTGAATCACAAAGGAAACAACTGGCCTTCTCCGGCATCAGGTAAAGCTGTACACACCCAGTGGGTTTGGTCAGCGTAGCATAAGTAAAAGGAAAGATACTTCCCATCTTGACTCTTCTATTGCCTAAAAGGGGAAAACAGCCTGCATGTGGGAGGCTAAGTCATTTTTCAGTTCTCTTGCATTTGGAGTGTGTGCAGTTTCAAGATCACAGGACAAATAATAAATGAACATGTCATTGCCACTTTCTCACTCCCAAAGAATCAAGTTCTAACAATCTATTTTGATATGTTTATGAGGGCACCCACATACCCACCAACCAATCAGATGCATCAAAATTATTCCACTCAGCGTGAAATATAGATGTTGACCAAACTGAATAGGTTTCCACATTTAGTGAAGCATAAGCTCCCAATTAGGAATTCTAAGTGAGCTCACACACTTCAGACCTTTAACACTGCATGTTTGATATAATGTAAGGTCTCAGGATTGCCACCATTTATTTATATAAGGAACACTTTGGAGACAAACTGAACTTAAATGCGTATGGGGATACATGAGGAATCCTTTGCAAAAGTCTATATGGTCCAGAGCACAATTCATATTCCTCAGTGGACACTGTCTGAATTCTTATCTTTATAGGGTTTGGTTCCATAATTTTCCTCATAAAACCATGGGAAAAATCTCCACAGATTTATAGCGAAAATACAGTAACCAAGAAGGAAAACATGAACATGAAAAGCAAATCCCAAATGTGTGAATGAACCCATAGCCAAGACCTTGGGTTCAGTCCTGACCGGTTCAAGAAGGCCCTACCTCAATCCAGGAGCCCCCGTGACGTCCTCAGCTTCTAGGATTAACAGGCCAGGGACTACTGATTTAGAGTCCCCATGCACTCGAGAGTTGCCTTCTGCTTTCCATCACTGCATTTTATTTCATTGTGGAGTAAAACGGTGGCCTATGATCCATCACTTTCGAGGTCGTTTGGACAAGTCTCTAGAACTGGCAGCTCATCCTGCAGCACTTCTTGCGGCCCAGAAGGAAGCTGATGTTCTTTGTAACTAGCTAAAGTAGCTTCCAGAGCAGAGGGCTACGGGTGCTTCGTACAAACAGAACTACTACTATCTCCTGCTATGCTCCCATTCAATGAAACCCGATGAGACTGCGAATTGGAGCTGTGGATGGGAGATTTTGAAGTTCAGGGATTTTGATTCAAGTGAAAGAGAGAAAAAGGAATGGCTTTGTTTGATTTTTTTTTTTTTTTTTTTTTTGCAAATGGAGAGGGCAAAAGATTATATTTTTCCCTTTAAATATCTTCTAAACTTGAGTCTTCATTGATACTCAGTACATTTGTAAAGAGAGTTCATTAGGAGGAAATGATAAACGTGGAAACAACCCAAAGTGAGAAATTACATGTTAGTTCTTTTTAGGTAGTTCCATCTTTTTCTTTCTTTCTTTCTTTCTTTCTTTCTTTCTTTCTTTCTTTCTTTCTTTCTTTCTTTCTTTCTTTCTTTCTCTCTCTCTTTCTTTCCTTCTGGTCCCTGTCTGGATTCCTTTCCAGAAAAAAGCTATTTGTTGGTTAGCTAGGGCTGCATTCTGCAGTGCTTTTGCTTGGAGCATAAACATTTGGTTAAAAAAAATAAAACCAACAACACCTAAGTTCCTCCATCTTATCTGCATAAAAATGAAACTTCCTGGGCCCCACTGGCTCATTTTTCCCTGCAAAAAGTGTCCTCATATAAACTGTGATTTCCCCTTTCTGGTACTGTTGCAATTTTTACCAATACTTTCTGATATGATTAATCAAGAAATCACTAGTGAAGATTTAATGGATCTGGAAGAGAAATAAGCAAGATGCGAAAGCTTGAATAGATGAATGAAAGAATAAGTTCATTGGTTAAATAAAAAGTATTTATCTGCCACTTTCTATGTATAAAGATGGTGCCAGGCCCTGGAACTGCAATAAAAGAAACAAAACATGGTCTCGGCTTCAGCGAGCACATAGTCTACATGAAGGCAAATAATTCCAAGAAAGACAAACAACTTCTCTGCCCTAGGAAAAACAAAGAAATCACAGGCAATTGTCTCCTTCCAGTCACGATGCGATTCTCTCACATCACACGTATCATACGAAGTTCATTTCCTTGTGTCTTTTACTATAACTACTGATACATATATTTTAACCCCTCTTCATCTGATTTTTCTTCCACACCACTTGATTTCAGGTTCTTTGTAGAGCAGTAACTAGGTCTGATTTGTCTTAATCTAGTATAATGAGTATTAATATATATTACAAAATACCACAATATGATATATATTGTTTTAATTTGAATGTGTCTCTTTTGTCTGACTCAGAAAAGTGATCAAGAGGTAGAATTATGCAGAAGGTGAAGTCGAAAGATATATATTTTTTTAATTTAGAAGCTTTCTGCAACTAAAATTAAAGCTCAGGTTTTCAAATCTCTAATTGATTTTTTAAAAAGATTGCAAATGATTATTGAATAGATTAAATAAAAAGGAATGCATCAATGTTCTATAATTTTCAAGTTATTTTTAGTTTGTGAGTTCTATTTATTCAATTTCCAGTGTCGAGTTGGTATACGTGTAAGAATGTTCAGACTTCAGCCCAGGAACCCCAGGTAGATGACTAGGCAGAAGATGAACGTTGGATTAGTTCCGCCCCCTTAAATTTTTTCTAGGGTAGTCTTTCCAGGACATAGGTATAGACATATGTATAATTTACTGTGTGCGTGTAACTGTGTGGGGTGGAGCCTGCAACATTTGGATCTAATTAGCTCTCAACCGCAGCTGAAGTTATCTAAGTAAGCAATGATTTCCAAGAGTGGATGCTGAGATGGGTCAACACATTTGCATAGGCAGTGTCCCAGCAATTATGAAATTATGACACAAAATACTTTTTGTTTTTACATTTGTCACAAAATCACCAGAACTGGAATTTAAGTTTCACAATTTGCACAACATTTTTCATGTATTCTCAACAATTTTTGTCTCATTCCAATAATTATGGCATGTTTTCCTTCTCTGGGAGTTCGGGTTGGCATATTTTGTTACCTTTTTCCCACTTCTCCCTACCAGTAATGCTAACACTCAGAATATTCTGTTACTTAGGAATTGTTACAATATACTGGGAGGGCTTATTTTGTGAGGTTGAAGAATGCAAGATTTGGGGACAGACGGACATGGGTTCAAGTCCTGATTTTATTACTCACTGATTATATGATCTTGAGCTAGTTATTTTTCCCCTTGGGGCCTTTATTTTCACACCTGTAATATTGGCTTCTTACAAGGTTTCTGTATGTTTGATATACCTAAAACATCTTGCCTGGGACCTGGTACAAAGTATGAGACCAAAAAATATGAATTTTGACTTTGGACAATGTGGAAATAAATGGGTATATGTGGTCTCTACCACTGACCTACATAATTTACATATTTGTAAAAAATTGAAATGCTTAGGACCAAGTCCTCTCAGAGTGGAGTCACATGCAGTGAAACCCAACAGTGTTTGGCATGCGCTTTGACTCTGAGGATAAAAATGAAAACCCTACATTAACTGCAACCAAGGGCACACCCCAGGGAACTCTAGTGTCACACATACTTTGGGTGTAGATGGTATCGTTAGAAGAAACTTCTCAGATCAAGAGAGAGTGTAAAATGGGCCTTCAGTGACTGAAGAGTTTAAAAAATTTGTACTGGAAAGATATTTAAAGCATGTCATCCATTAGCCACTCACCCTAGCTCTCCTTGGGGAATAGCATGATTGGAAACAGATGCAAAACCTGCGCTTAATTCATAATTCCCACAGAGTAGACAGAACTTAATTGCCAGGATGTTTTAGTCACCTTTGATTTAATAGCCTTTCGTTCTTATTTTTCCTGTTGAATTTGTTTTTCTAAGATAGATAAAAATTAACTTTGTGACATCTCCTTACAGTTTATGCTTCTAGTAGAGCATATCCTGATACTGTAGCCTCATTAAGTACTGAAAATGCTGAGGTTGGTGCTAGATGTCAGTTATTATTGAGCTCGCCACTCTTCTCCATTTTTTGCTTCCAATACCCTCTAGTAGCTTTAAATAATATATTCCCTTAAGTTATGTTTGATGTTTGAAAACTAAAATTATAGGCAAAGTGAACAAATATATCTATTTGCTGAATGTATTCATATATATTACACACATGCACATATATGTATGTATATATTTCTAAGTATGTTTGCATATATAAGTGTATTCATTCTTTGGAGGTGATCAAAGCAGAAGATCTCTGGAACATGAGACACAGTTAAAAAGTGAGGTCAGCCCACACACTGGCACATGCTTATAGCCCCAGTACTTTGGGGGGCCAAGACAGGGGTATTACTTAGCAAGACCCCACCCCAAACAAACAAATAAACAAACAAACAGAAAGAGAGGCAATGTGGCCTTATGCTAAAAAGAGTGCAGCTGAGTTCAAGTTCATACTGAAATCCCCAGGCTCCTTCCCCAGCTCTCAGAAGTCTGCAGCCAGCCTTGTACTCCCAGGCCAAGAGAGAATGAGTCTTCCCTGGGAAGTCAACTAGCACAATGAGGAAAAAAAGCCTAATGATACTGGCTTTGGAGTTGCCCATAACAAAGAGCCAAATTAGATCACTCTGCAGGGTAGGCCACCATCAGCACAAGTCTACCCATTAGATTTGTGCTTCGAACCAGTTTTAGTGCTCTGCTTTTAAATACAGGCCACAAACTGCCAAGCATCAATTAACAGACCACTGAGAAATCCTCTAACATTAGAGATGAAGCTTCAACCAAGCCAACCAACAGGCAAAAGCAATTCAAAGGGGAGAGGGCAATATTCAGGGAGCAGAAAACTTCAGGATCTCCAAATAGAGAAGTAGTAGGCCTTAGAGGAAAATGAAAAAGATACTGAGAACATTACTCAAAGAGTGAAAAAGAGTTCTTGGGTATATATAAAAAAAAAAAGAAAAAAAAAAAGAAATGGGGAGAATCATATAAATTGGAAAATAATGTTGAAAGAATTTCTAAAAACAGAAAAAAAGGATGACAAAAGATGGATAGTAGAGTTAAAAAAAAAAAAGAATTCAAAGGACACTCCAAGAACTTCAAGGTCCTACATTTGAATAAAGGGACTTACAAAAGAGAAGACCCAAGAAAGCACAAAGAAGGAAATCACCAAAATCATTAGAGAGTGTTTAGGCACAGAGGAATCCACCACAGCAAGTTAAAAATACATCTGCAAAGCACATTGTTATTAATCTTCAAAAATGGGATCAAAAAGATCCCAAGTTATTCCAGAAAAGAAAAACAAGCAAAAACGCAAAAATAGTTTTTATATAAGGAGCTAAGAGTAAAACAACATGGAACTTGTCAAAAGCTATACTGAAGGCAGCAGACAATGACATATAAACTACAAAATTTTGAGGCAAAATGATTTTCATGCAGAAATTCTGTTTCAATACTAAATATACTTATTTATTTATTCATTTGTACATTTTTTATTCATAATGTTTAAACCTTTACATCCTAGGAAACTTAATCTTCCATGTTCCCTTTCTGGGGAAGCTAGCAAGGTGTTATACAATGCAGAGGAAGAAAATGTAGGGGGATCCACAGCCCAGGCAGTGGTGGTGGGAGCACTGGGGAAGATACTCCAAGATGGCCGCCAAGCAGCTGCTGGAGAACATTCACAATGCTGGAGGTCAAAAGGTGTCACAGAGACTATCTCAGGAAGGGAAAACAACAGAATAGCTTTCCAGTGACTAAAGAGATATGCAGTGGAAAATTTGAGGTGAAAAAGGTAGTAAAATAGAAAAATGAAAACTGAGGAGAATTACTAATCCAAGGAATATCAAAAGCTGTTCTGGAAAGAAAAATGGATAACTATACTAGCTTGCTTTTGTTGTGAATTGTGATACATATTTATAACATAAATATATAAATGTAAACAAAATTTCAGTATTAAGAGTCTGAGGACATATGTAGCGTATGTGTGTTTGGCTGGTGACACTGACTAAGATGAAGTGAAGAGTTTAACTCTCATCTTTCACAGTAGAGAGTGAGTAAATAATGCAAACCCTGGAAAAATTAATGTCTTAATATAAATCTTATATAGACAGATACAAGTAAATGCCAAAAGAACGATCTGGAAACAGAATAATTGTTTTAAGGAGCAGAACACTTGAAGATAGATTGGCAGCTAAGGGAGATCTGATTTCAAGAGTTGTAGGAAAAGGCCGTCGGTAAACTCTGCCAGGACAACTTTGAAAACATTAAGAAATAATCTTGAGAAGAAAGAAAAATCTGAAAAGCACAACCACATTTAAGTTGCACAAATTACCAACTGTGAAAAGCAATACATGACTTGAAGCCCATGGACAGAAGAAAGAGAGTTCTGCATTACAACTGTACCTGTAATAATTAGTGAGTTACACTGATTCCATTTATCAGAGGATAGTGGGGGGCAACTGAAAAGTGGGAAGCAGGTACCTCATCACCGGCGAGGCCAGTGGCTTTCAAGCTTGCTTGTCTCAGAGGCCATTTTGCTCTTGCTTTAAAGAGCCCCCCCAGGAGTTTTTGTTTGTATCATTTATAGTGGTCATATTTTTCATTAGAAATTAATGTTGAAAACAATTTGAAATATCCATGAATTCTTTGTAAAAAGTTACATTCATCCCATGTTTTGTGAAAACTATATTTCTTAAAACAGCAAAAAAATTCATGAGAATAATGCCATTCTTTAACATTTTCGCATATCACTTTTAATATCTGACCTAATAGAAAACAGTTGCCTGTGATAACTGATTCTGCATTCAATCTGTTGTGTTAGTTTAATTCAATCTGTTGTGTTAGTTAATCTGGCCTCGCACATACATAATACCTAGTCTTTTCAGTAATTATTATGAATGTTGGTAAAACATCAATACTTGACAGAAAGTAGTTTGTTAAGTTTGAGTTCAAATATAGAATATAAAATACTACCAGTGAACTTCATCCACTGCTCTCTCACATACTTTGAATGAATCTTTTACTGAAGTATAATTTTTTAACTGCCAGCATTGATAGTCTCATCGAGTCATACGGATATCAAAATGCTGACACATTTCATATACAATACGAAAAAATCAGTCATTAATATTACCACCAGTCTCATCAGAAGTTTTTAACAAGCTGTTAATCTACTGGTAGCAGACACACGTTTTCAAAATTCTAGATTTTTCTTGAAAGCTTGAAAATTTTTTGTAAATGTTATCAGTTGCATTTTTGAAGTGATAGGTTTTGATAATTTTGAAAAATTGTCTCCTGGGGCTGGGGATTTAGCTCAGCTGCACAGCACCTGCCTGGCAAGCACAAGGTCCTGAGTTCGATTCCTGGTATTGGAGAAAAACCAAAACCAAAAAAAGAAAAAAATGTCTCCTAAGTGCCCATGTCATTGGCAGCATGACGAAAAGACCAAAAACGTCCTACTGTTTATGAAATTGTGAATGCTCAGAGCATGTCTGGGGACTTGTGGAGTATTCTGCAAGCTCCTTATGAAAGGAGAATTATTCTTACTCATTTTGCTTCTCTAGAACTGTGTTTAGTACCTTATAGGTCATCAAGAAATACAATGAAATGAACAATACTATAAGGGTTGCTAAATCAAACAATAATTTATGTGGCAAAGTGGTGGGTAAATTAATGGAAGACCAAGATAATTTTGAATAACAAACTAAAATTTCTATATATTATGACTGTGTGTACTGTTCTTAAAACTCATCTTTTGCACTCACCCTGCCTCCCCCCAGTGTCACCAGATTGTCCCACACAATAACATAGCATAAAGCTGAACCTCACATTCCAGCTCTCCCCTCCAGCTCAAATCAATGTCTCTATTCATATCATGCAGGTTCACTGTCTGCCTTCTTTCACAAATCTGGTGATCCAGTCCCCTCCCCCAGGTAACTTCCTTCACTATTCCATAGCTTATTTTTCCCCTTGCTTCACATGCAGTTGGTCTGACCCCCTAATGACATAGCCCCTCTCTAACCTATTTAAGAAAGGTTAGGTGGTATGGTTTATCATTTTGTAAGTAGAGAATCAATTGCTTGCTCACTGATTCCTATGTGATAAATTTATTTCCTTAGATCTTAATTTCTTGTACTGTGGTAATTATCTCTCTCTGTATCTCTCTCTCTCTCTTTCTCTGTCTCTTTTGGTACCAGGAATGGAACTCGATCTTGTGCTTGTCAGGCAGGTGCTTGTGCCACTGAGCGATATCCCCAGCCCTGGAAATTATCTCTTTCAAGGTGCCACTAAGGAATAAGGAGATGAGTTCTTTTTTTTTTTTTTAATTTTAAAGAGTAAAACAAGGATAACATAATAATAGGGGGGACTTAGCATATTACAGACAAAATGGTAGGAATTTATCAATGGTTATCGTTTTACATATTATTATCTACAAAATAGTTTCTCAGGAAAACAAATAGACAAATAATAGTGAGTTAGAGACAAAAGAGGTAGGAGATTATCAAGAGTTGTTGTACTATACTTTGGAAGGAGATGAGTTCTGTGTGTGTCTTGTGGGCTAACAATTACTCTACAATCTCTTGTTATATGTCTTTCTTGCAGATCCCACACTGTTTAAAATGGTCCAGGTTCAGTGTAGGTCTTTAATAAATACTTGTGGGATAATGGAAAGCAGAGAACAAGGGCTGTTATTCAGGAAAATGGTTACTTACAGAAGAGTTAAACTGAAGGATTCCATGTGGTAAGTTTGAACAGCAAAGCCAAGTAAAGTTTGCTGAATTGCAATTTTCCAAATGATTTCCATTGCATTTGATTTGTCCCATGATAAGTTTAGGTGAAAAGTAGAAATGCAGAATGCTGTTCATGCAAATAAAACTTTTGGTTCCATAAACAGATGGCTTCACATTATATAGTTCCTGAACTAATAACAAATCTCAGGCTTAATCACCTCAGTACCCTGATTAGAAATTTCCTGGAAAGAATTTTTTGAGATATTTGTTGAAAACCAAGGCAATTCTGTCATCAGCCACATAAAATAATCCTCACTTTAAAAAATGAAACAAAACAAAATAGTGCTACAGGAACTGTGAAGTGGAAAAATATATTGGCTGTTCATTAATTGTCAAATATATGAATAATTTTAACTATTTCATCTTCCCCTAAATCTTCAGCACAGATATTAGTATCTTTGTTTAGAGAAGAAGTAATTGATATTTTAGAAGAATAGGAAGCTCATCCAAAATCACAGAGCCTAAGCTATGGATTCTGTGTAGGGAAATATTGTGGTGTGAATCTCAAAGCACACTATTTTTGCTCTACTTCATAAGGCAACTTCCTAATTGCATTAGATGTCAGATAAATAGTCTGACGAAAAATTAACTAATTCAATGCAGAATAAGCTATGAGGTGAACACCAAGTATGGGGCTAGTATGGGGCTATGACCCTTCCCGTTAGTGTAAAGGAAAGAAATGAATCTCCTGGATGGAGTGTGTGTTTGGGGTGAGGGTGGTAGTTTGGAAGGCAGGTGATGCAATCCCTGGCTTTTTGCTGACTCAGAAATGTCCAGCAATGGAAACTACAAACAGATGGTCCTAACTCTCTATTCCTTTTGCAAACTACGTGACCTCAACTCAACAAATCCACAGGTGTGGGACCAGATGCCCTTTTACCTTGTCAGCCTGATAAAATGACCGAAATAAAAAAAATGACAGGTCTGACTTGCAAATGTTAGAAGCAGCCCTGCCTCTGAGACATAGCCATTTTGTGCTCCCAAGGATTACGACTCCTACGCTAACAGGTGGTGTCAGAACTCAAAACCTGATCCTCCAGGAGCTGCTTGGTGTTCAGTTTCCCCTCTCACTGTAGGTGTAATGCACACCCTCAGTTTAGTATTTCTCTATGGGAAAGACACCAAGAGACATAATCCTGGAGAATGTCCTGGGATTTCCAATATCACTAGAGGAAATTATTTAATCTGTCTTAGGGCTTTCCTTTTAGGATTTACTCTCCGGACAATTGGGGAACTGTCAGGAATCGGTGTATGTCTGTCTTTACAGGCACAGAAATATATTTGTTTTTAATGGGAGGCCTCTTTACATACCCACTGCAATGTGCTTAGATGTTTGAGGCCTCATGACTAGAGAGCGTAGGGCTTCTCGGGCTAAATTCACGGTGGATGGCTTTTGTCTATCACTGCATTTTAAGGTGCAAAGTTAACAAAAATCACTACGCAAATACATTGTGTAACATAATGGCATAGCAAATTGATTTAAACAAGAACAGAATAGCTGAGGAGAGAAAAAAATGTTCTGTGTGCCTAGCTATTAATCCAGGGATGGGATAGGGTTGCTACCTTTTGTCTGAGTTTCCCAGGATAGTTAGCCAAGGGCGAGCCATGTGAATCTTAGGTGGTTTCCATAGCAACTGCCCAAGGTGCTTGTTGACTGACAGTCACAGATGGAGTTAGCATGACCAGGTAGACCCTGGGATCTTAAGTCATTTTGTAAATCTCTGTGCCAGCAGGACTGTACATCTTGAAGATATTTTTAGACCATCTCTCCATCGCCCAAAGATTCACTTCTTTCCTTTACACATCGCCCTATTTCCTTTACCCCTGTTTCTTTTTCATGCTCCTTGTTAAATCAAACCTATTAGCAGACATACTCAATGGCCCTTCAACTTTCAGTGTTTAGAGATATATCAAATGCGAGATCCCTATGAGTACCCAGTGGATGTTTTGAAAGTTACCTATCTGGAGAAAAATTTGAGATTTGACAATTTTAATGTCAACCTGTACGTCCACTATGTTCTCTTCCTTCCTTCATCTAGAATAAAGCTAGTGGACTTAGAATAAAGCTAGTGGAACTGTACCTCAGGGACCCCTAGGCCCTTAGCAATACAAACACGTGAACAGATGCTGTAAAGATAAGGTACATTAATTGTAATTGATTAATACCGAGTGTCCATCCACTCAAATTTGCCCTGGCCCATGTTTTCCCTTGGCCCTGTGTGACCAGGTGTGCATTTTGTATTTTCCGTCTCTATTGCACTTGAGTTGGAGATATATTGGTTTGGGTTTGGTACAGGGTATTTCTTTGGTTCACAATCAATCCTGCTCATGGATGAGTTTGTCTTCTAGCACAAGCCTTTGAGGAATACTATGTTGACTTCTTTTTTGTCAGAGTTATATGTTTGCAGTTTTGTATTCTGTTCATTAGAGAGGATCCTCAAATTGTTTAAATTTTAGGCTCTACCAAATCTGAATCTGCCTTTGACTTTTTTTATACATCTTTTCATATTTACCTTATGCTAATATCTTATTCTACATGGTAAATGAGACCTTTCTGTTGAGTGTATGATTGTAGGATTTGGGGATTAGTGTTATGGAATCTTCTGTCATGATCACACCTTTCTTTTTGGAGGCCAAGATAAAACTCTAGGGGCTGGGGATTTAACTCAGCAGCACAGCGCCTGCCTGGCAAGCACAAGGTCATGAGTTTGATTCCCGGTACCGGAAAAAAAAATAATAATAGGATAAAACTCTACTAAGGAGTTGTATGTCATCTAATCCCATACTGTCATATGCTTATGAAATAATAACACCAAATTAGCAATATGAATAATTAAAATATTTCTATCTTTTTAAGGCAGGGTTTCACTGTACAATTCAGGCTGATCTTGAACTCACTTTTTTGCCCAGGTTAGCCTCAAACTCGCAGAGATTCACCTGCCTCAGCCTCCCAAGTGCTCAAATTACAGGCATGCACCACCACACCTGGCTGAATTATTAAAACTTGCCAAGATCTTACCATAATATCATTTCATTGTACTTCTTCCTTCTCATTTACATCATACAAATGTTAAGATGGTATGAACATTTTGGAAAACACTTGTGTAGTGGTTTTTTTTTTTAAGTTAAACCAACACTCAACATATAATCTTGTCTCTCCACTCCCAGACATTTACTCAAGAGAAAAGAGAGTATTCTTCTAATGGGATTTGTACCAACATGCTTGTAGGATCTTTAAAATCCAAATGTCCTTAGGAGATGAATGGGTAAACAAATTGTAATAGAGGCGTCTGGTGGACTAATGCTCAGGGGGAAAAGGAATGAATCCAGGTGAACCTCAGAACACTCATGTTAAGTTAAAGAATCCAAACATACTGGATGATTCCATTTCTATACAGTTTTAGAAACGGCAGTGGACTGTGGTAGGAAGATGTCAAATAGGCAAGAGGAAACTTTTGTGGATGATGACCATGTCCACAGTCTTAGCTGCAGTGAGGTATGTCAAAATTGCACTTCTTAACGAGGCATAGTTTCTCTTTATAAATTATATGTCATTAAGGCTTTTAAAAACTGCAGCTGAAATTTTTGTCATTCCTGATATGGGATGTTATTTGCTCCCTGTTGGATGCATGGCAGGTACACTGACATACATTCCACTATGTGTTTACAATTCAGCTGGGAATCTCTTGTATTCTTTGGATGCCTCAAGTGACAGCCATTGATTTAGTTGATATTCACAGGCATTAAAATGCTTTCACTGGAAAGTTTGCTGCTGTTGCATCCATGCTATTGTCATTTTAAAACTAAATTAATTAAAAGATGGAATTTTTGTGAACAACTCACTCTAAAAACTTTTTAAAAGCTAAATTAATTAGGATGTAGTGGTTTTGTAAACAAATTTGAGAAAGTCCAGGAAACAAGCAAAGAACAAATATGACTCCTTTTAATGAAAGGCCTAAGATACTTCTTGTCCACATTCATCACTGGTGCAGTGATCAAATTCTTCTCTGTACAGAGGGTCTTTAAAGTATCCTGCCAGAGAAGAGACCCCAGTTGATATGGATGATTCTGTTTGTAATTTCACTTTTTTGTTCATTACCTACATAAAGTCATTCCCAACACATGACAGTGTCAAGAGAGTGTTATTTAAGTAATCTGGTAATCTGTAGGTAACATCACATCACAAATTCTTTTTGAATAAGTACGTGAATTAAATATGCAGATAGATGTGGTAATCTGCACACAGCCGTGCTTTGTTTTTATATTTTTACATCACTGTTCTGAGCTTAGTGCTGCATACCCTATGGCTATAATGAATAGAAACTGACTGTAATTTAAGCAGGAAATAGAACATATGTCACAGAGCTGGAACATCCAGGTTTGATACCTATATACCACCACATTCATTCATATTCTATTTCAGCATTCAGAACATTTTAAATTATTATGATTCTGATACTGAACCAGTGCATCTATAAGACAAAAAGTGAGGCTCATTTTTAATCTAAAATTCATGTGAATATTTTCTCAACTTTATGTGAAAAAGTGTGCTATTTATTGACATTTTAATTATACTAAACTCAATGAACAGCTAAATCTAGTGGTAGAAAAAATTACTGAATAGGCAAATTTGGGCTTATTCTAAAAGATTAGGTGATTTTATGCATGCTTCATCTTTGCAAAGCAAGAGCTGTTAGAATTGGCTTATTTTTAAGATTTTTTCCCAAGTGAAAATGTCTGATCTGAACTATCTATAGAGAAAGATTTAGGTCAATTTCTTCTTTGGAATGTATGGTAATTCTTGTGATAAATGTTTTAGGGCTGCTAAGTGGGTCCTCATGTGGTACCACTGATCACTTCCCAGTTTTCAAATAGAGAAGTCTGCAGTTATTGATTTATTTATACAGTAGAATGTAAAGACGCTAAATGCCAGCACTGGGCCCTCCATCAGTTCTCTCGTTGTGGAGACATTCTGACTGCCAGGAGCAGCCACCTACGTCAGCATGGCCACTTGGAATTGGCTGATTCCAGAAAGGAGTCTGGTTACACCCACAGGGCCCCAGGAGGATTTTGGCACCTTTGGATCCAAAATGTAATTGACACGAACTAATGATAAATGTGTATCTTCTTCCTTTCCTCCTGTCTTCTCTAGTTGTAATTACAGCTGGAATATTTCAACAAATTTATTAGGAACAAATGAAGTTAGGCATTTTTATATTACAAAAGATATGTTTGTGCCTTTGGATATTTAAACAAATCTTGTGATTTGCAGAATTCTATGCAAATTATGTTGTACGTAGTTTATAGAAAAGCCTCAAGCAGTAGCTAACCATAAAATCAAATTTATCCTATTGGTCTGATCCCCTCATTTTAACGATGATATAATGTGAATCAGTAGTATTTAAACAATAATAAAAGTAGTTGGCACTACCTGGCAGATTCGACATAGAATGACCTCTAAGTTTTATTTTTCTGCATTCTATGATTTTGGATAAACCACTAGTAACTCAAATTATCTTAAAGAGTATGAAATCTTCCCTGTATGCTGACAAGTTACATTCCCATGTCAACAAAACGAAAACATTGCATATATCTAGTCTGTTTGTCTGCTGCCGAACTTTACCTTTGAACTAATGATTATACAGTGTTAAAACCAAACTATTTTTTTTACCAAGTTTGAGATATGTGTTACCCATAATTATTTTGTCTTACAGAAAATGTCTTGATTTTCTTAGTGAATTAGCCAAAAGAGAAACTTCCATTTCAAAATTTTTGATGGAAAAGCATAAAAAATCTCAGGCAAACAAATGATTGAAGTAGTTAGCTGGAGAGTATGATTGGATTAAGCATTCGCTTTTGCCTACTTGTCAGTAAGGTATGTGCAAGAAAATGCTCTGGAAAAGGAAAGCATTTTATCAGTGTGATAACACAGATAATTAATATTTATCTTACCTAAATAATAAGCTCTTGAATCTTATAATTACTCCTATGTCAAAACAATGCTTAAAAGAGCTGGGGCAAGGAGAAGCAAATAAGGCACAAGCCTTCAATTCAATATTTGGGTGGGAGCACAAAATACTTATTAATTAAATAATAAATACTAAAGAAGAGGGAAAAGACAAAGGACACATCAAGTGAATGTGGAAAAAAGTTCATGGTGAATGAAATAGCAAAATTATAGAACTAGTAAAACTGGTTTTGGGGTTTTCTTTCCTTCAAGGTTAGGATATTATTGCTGATATTTTCCTTATTTAAAACTGTGATATTTTGTTCACCGTGCATGTTTTCCATTAATTTTGATTTTAAAATATGGCGTATTTATCTCCTTCTGGCCTGGATCAAGGAAAAGTATCACTTCCTCTTCCAAAGTCTATATTTGTATCTCCAGAATTTTTGATTGTGTCACATAAATAAATAGGTGAAATGCTATGAGAAAAAAGATACATGCTTGTATCTTTTTTGATATTGTATTTATCTTGGTTACTTAAGTTCTGGCACTGTTTTAAGTCTTATGTGAGAATTTCTGGTCTTGCTCTTGTCCTCACCCTGACTTTCCACAATCTCAATATCTAAGGTGAGGAATGAAATTCCAAAGTCACACAAAATAAGAGTGGAGCTGTCTGGATTCAGCACTGGGCCTCACTAAGCCCTTATTTGAGGATTGTGCTCTTATGCTTTCCAAAAGGCTGAGGAATCTAACAATTCTAGAGAAAGGTCCTTTCTAGTCTGGGGCTTCCATATGGCCTGATCTCAGAGCTGGCATTAAACTTTAACCAACATCCAGAATGAATTGAGGGCCACAAATCAGAGATATGTTTACACTTTTTGTTGCTGAGCATAAGATCCAATCCTAAAGCAACAAGATAAATGGAATTGGTAATACAAAAACAAATTTATCTAAGGAGTAAGTTTTCAGAAAGGAACCCACTTTTGCCTAACCTAATGATATAGGTTCATAGCATGTATCTTTTTTCTCATGGCATTTCACCTATTTATTTATGTGACACAATCAAAACTTCTGGAGATACAAATATAGGCTTTGGAAGAGGAAGTGATACTTTTCCTTGATCCAGGCCAGAAGGAGAAGGAAATGTGTCATAGTAAGGAGAAATGTTTACTTGCAGAAAAAGGAATACTGTAATCAAGTATTTCCGGGTACATGTAGAAAGGTTAAAAGGGAGCTCACAGGAGAGCCTAGAATTCCAGAATTCAGTGAAGGAGGACCCTGAGACGGACATCAGGGTGTGTGTGTATGTGTGTGTGTGTGTGTGTATTTAGGCTGGATAAGAGGGAAAACATGAGCAGATGGTTTTGTAATAATCTTTGTGGGCATTGTGTACTGTGATTTGGATAAGTGTCCCCTGAAGCCTCATGTATTAAAAGCTTGGTTCCTTGGTCCCCAGCCTGAGGTGCTGTTAGAAGATAGTGGATCCTACTTTGAAGTCCTCTATCATACGGAGGCATTGCATCAAAGGGAATATTGACATCCTGTCACTTCCTGGGTCTCTTCTTGCTTCCCAGAGACCATAAGATGAGCATCCTCTCTACCATGTACTCCCATTAGGGCCAGGCGAACACGGGCTGAAACCCCCAAAACTGTGAGCAAAAATAAACCTTTGCTTGTTTTATATTTATTTTTCTCACTTATTTGTTATAGTAACACCAAGGTGACTAACACAGTGTGTCCTCTAGTCAATAAAATAAGGACATAGACAGGAGTTCTCTAAATACAACGTCTCTCAATAGACATGTCCAAAATTAAATAATAGTTTGACCATTATGCTTCTACAAAACTCCTCAACCTGTCTTCTTTTTCTTTTAATTTAACTATAACAATATTCACTCCTCTGTGTTAGCTAGGCATTTCAGGGTCAGTATTGCATCTTCCCTTAACCATTATCTTTTAGCTAAAAGTCAGCCACATGTTTTATCTCTTCTTTTTCTAAAGTGGAAGATAAAGAGCCAAATGGTTTCCAAGAATCGGGCAGGTACAGGTAAGCAAGCTGATAATAGGGATCATAGTTAAAATCAAAGAAATACTGGCATAATTAAAGCTGTCTGTTACTCCTGGCTTCCAGAAAATGAAGAAAAGTAGCTCTAATGTTGCTAGATGTACTGTTGGGTGGGAAATCTTTATGTCTGCCAAAATATGGTGTCTAGAATTTTCCATGTTTATTCTACATTTTTCCCACACAAACTAAGTCCATGAGAGCATCCCATCAATGGGAATAGATCTGAAATTGCATAGTGGAAATGAATACAAATCTAACATTTACTTTACAAAAATCTAGTTTTTAATAATTTACTGGGGCCGGATGTGGTGGCGCACACCTGTATTCCCAGCATCCAGGAGGATGAGGCGGGAGGATCGTTGCGAGTTTGAGATCAGCCTGGGCTACAAAGTGAGCTCAAGGCCAGCCTGAACTGCAGAGTGAGACCCTGTCTTGACAAAATAATAATAATAATAATAATTTACTGGGAATTTTCTAAAGGATAACTCTTCTGTTCTATTTTGTGTTGTTGCACTTAGTGTTAGTATGCTGTTCACCCCAAATATTATGACATCAAGCTTGTTCATTAAAATTTCTTTAAAATCTTACATAGGAGAATCAAGAACAATATCAGAGCTTGGATATTATGCTGTGTTATGTTGGAAAATAAAGAAAGAGCAAAGCTATATCTAAAAAATAGTCACAGAACATTATAAATGGGAAAATCTGAGAAAGGATATTAGAGCAAAATAAAAAGATTAATTAATCAAATTGCTATGCACTCTATGAGAACAACTTTCAAAACATTTCTTCTAACTTCCTCAAGTGACAAACAATCACACACACCCTGGACAAAATAAATTCTCTGGAGAACACAGGCAACAAAGGAAATCCACAAGCTCAATGGCACACGAGACAGCACGGCAGTTTCCCTAGAAATTTGAGCTCGTAGGTAACTCAGTTCAATTTAGTGGGACCAAGAGAAGAATTGTCTGGCTTTTGTACGTTAAGTTACTGCTCTCCTTCATTTTTACTAATATTGTAAACGAACCTGCTTTCTCTTTCTTGACTGAGCTTCCTAGTTTTACTGGAAGAATGTAGTGAAATCTTTTTGACACTTAGTCACAGTATTTAGTATTATCAGTCATACTCCTGTTGGGGTTTCAGGCCAGCCACAAGTCCTTCAGATGTAGCTTTTATTTGGTTTGCTGACAAAAACAAACAAGCCACAAGACAAAACAAAACAACAAGCATGCAGCCACACTGACCATAGCCCTGCTGGCTGCCAAGCAACCCTGGTTGACCTGTTTTTTATTGAGATGGAACAATAGAGTAGAATAGGGAAGGGGGCGCAGTCACAGAACATAATTCTAGCTAAACTATTCAGTGTAAAAATTTTGTGAATTAGTTTTTTGGGATCGGTTTTATAGCTTGGAGGCACAGCGCCTGCCTGGCAAGTGCGAGGGCACGAGTTCTTTCCTGGTACCAATAAATAAATAAAAATAAAAATAAATTAATTTTTTGAAGTAAAAATAACTAAATACTTGAGCCAGATAGAGAAAAAAAATTAGACATTAAAACAACTTTTTCCTTTAATTTCAGATACTTCAATTAGAATGAAATTAAACTCAGTGAGTTTAAGCCCTGAGTTAAATTTAAATTTTATGAGTTGAGGTTTATTAAGCTTTGTCATTTGTTTTTATATTAGTTTACAATATTTTATTCTTAAAGAGCCATATGTCAATATTGTAAAAGGCAATACCTGATAAAAACTTTCTTGGGCAGATTTTAAAATTCTGTTTCCTATGTCTATTTCTTAGTAAAGTGCTACATGATCTCCTTGCTCATTTCTATTACGTATTTAATAAGTAGATCAATGAGATTCATATTTGAAACATTAACACAAATTTTCCAAATTATTATTTGTTTCTAGTCACAGTAGGTGCCAAAATAAGTTTTTGATTTAGGGTAGATCTTTGTATTTTCTTTTACAGGCTTATGCAAAGCAAGGATATCTTCTTTAACAGCTTTAAGAACATTTCTGGCAGTGTCAATATCAAAATAAATAGAAGTTCCATTCCTAAAAACGAACATGGAATTGAGTCGACTATAAAAATGATGTTGTCGCAACTTATTTCAACAAAGAGAAGTCCTAAAATTAAAAACATGCTTTTTCTGTCATGTGTCATACAAGAAAAAAATGGGAAAAAAGAAAATCTTAATGTGTTCCTAATTTAGATTCCTCTTCTTTACTATAAACATAACTTTCTCCAAAAATGACACACACAAATATATTGTGCCACTCTTGAGTATTGAGGACATTTCTTTTTTCTGCTTTGGTTCCCACCATTTAGAAATTTAAAAATGAATATATATATATATATATATATATATATATAAAATACAGTGGAAAGTAGATGGGTATTTAGCTATTTATGCACATGTTTTTTGAACACAGATTTGATCTTAATTTGAAAATAGATCATAAAACTTTTTTTGAGAAATTAGAGTTTGGGATATAGTCTTAGTGTCAAGATTATAGATGTTTCAGTTAATTCACAAGCTAGCGCTTTGCCTAGTTAACAATATTCACAATTTCTAAATCATAACTTTTGGTCACTTATATGTGTATCCCGCATGAAATGCTTTAGAATTTTAGTTAACAAGTTTATGGAAATTCACAAGGAAAGCGAATCAAGTGCAGACTAAATCTATGTAAGCAAATCCACAATTTTAGAATAACTGAACGGAATAAATCACTTACTCCAAAAGACAAACCATCCAAGAATGTAGTCTCATTTCTCGTGAGTAATGTGTGGTATGTGGCGCTACATGCAGCTCACAGGAAGCTGCTGGGCGATGTGCTTCGTTCTTCTTCACGCTCTGACCTTTGGCCTGGCCCTTCTCTCTCTCTAGCTTGTTCTTCTTAAAAACCGGTGTACAAACACTTGCCACTCCACTATTTTGCCTCACAGGATTTTTTTGAACAGTCCTCCTGATTAATATGTCGTAGCTCCCAGCCAATTATTTTGTTTTGATTTGTACCCAACTTACCTCCACCCAAGCTCTGACGCCTCAATCTCACTGTTGGTGTAAAAAAAAAAAAGGGAAATTTGAATTATTCACAGATGCGACGCCATAAATTCCTGTGGGCTCCAGCCAAAAGTATGGCAGACTTTAAAGCTGCTTATGAGAGTTAATAAGATAACCATCTATTAAAAAGATCTTGGCAGTAAGTAGCAGGGTGAGAATGGCCACACAAATACTCCCCCTGCTTACTCACAGAGGCACAAGATACCTCATTACCCTTAAAATTCGGAGGCACTAATCACCCTTATCAGAATTACCTGTGAGTTCATTTGAAATGTAGATCCTGACTTTTTAATAGACTCTAATGAATGAGAAGCCCTAGGGCAAAAGTTGGGAATCTATACATTTTAATAAACTGGGGGAATGGTGAATGTGATTTGAGAATTTCATAGGTCAGTTTCCCTTTATGCCATAGATATATGGGGGGACCAGCCTAAGCAAGAGTTGGGGAGCTGAGTGTGTGACTGCCCTCTCCCACACTTCCTCTGTCAGCAACCTTGCTGTCCCATTTGGATAGCTGTAGTCCTCAGCTGAGATGCCCAACTACAATAATTTCAAAGGATTAGTGGGGTGGTGGTCTCTAGAATGCAATAAATAGCATGCATCCTAGCCTATGAGAAAGATTGGGATTGGAGCAAAAATATCCCTCACACTCAGGTAGGGGTTCGTTACGGTTTCCATGGGGCTTTGCCTGCCAGTTCATGGGTTCTGGGAAAGGGAATCATGAGATGAGTCACAAACTACATCAACAGTGCCTGAATCCACTAATGAATTCACAGTTGATGGCATTATTAGGAAGTCATGGAGAGGAGCGGGAGCCTAGTTGAAGGGTGTAGTCATGGGGCCATACACCTGGGGACTATATCTTGTTCCCAGGCACTTTTTTTCTGGCTCTTTTTGCCCTCTTTGTTTTCTGGCTGCCATGAGATGAGCAGTCTCCTCTGCACACACACCTGCCACCATATTTGGCCTCATTTCAGGTCCAAAGTAAGGAAGCCAACACACCATGGGCTGAGACATCTGAAACCACAAGATAAAGCAAACCTTTCCTCTTTTAAATTGATTTTCTCAGGTATTTTGTCACCAACACAAGACCTTTCTGCTCTGTGTGTGTGTGTGTGTGTGTGTGTGTATGTGTGCTCACGCGCATCACTTTTGCTAACTTAACAGACTCTTTCCCTCAACACCCATTGTCAGCTTATTACATGTAAACCTTCAAGGGCAGAAACATGATTTCCTCAGGGCACATCTGTCAGATTCTATGAGGCAGTGATATTATAAACCTACTGTCTGTGGAGCAGGTTAGAGATAGGTAAAGTCTAGCAGGTTGTGGAGAAGCCATGAAAGGTTATAATGCTGACTTTATAGTGTGATCCCTGGTCCCTAACTAATGTTAGAATTGATTACTTCACTTTAAATTTGTGGTCTTTAGTGAACAAACATTTAAGCACAGATGCACATTGGAGAGCACAGATCTGGTATTAGATGACCCTAGTGACATTAAGCAGAGTAATCCTTTTTTATTTTAAAGAAGAAAGAAAAAAAACAACACAAAAACGATAAACCAACAGACAGTACAATTATCCTAGCTATCCTTGTATATCCACATATATTTTTTTCTTCCTTCTTTCTTTCTTTTCTCCTTTCCCTCATCCCAATTGTTCCTTCCCTTTGAAGAACTTCTTTTCCTTTCTCAATATCTATTGTACCTTTCAGGTTTTATTTACTTTTTCAGGTTCTTACATGAGGGAGACAATACAGTGTTTATACATGTGGGTCTGGTTTAATTCACTTATGAGTACGGTCTCAAGGTGCACCCATTTTCCCATAAAAGCTTTGAGTTTATCTTTTTTATAGCTGAGTAATACTTCATTGCATAAAAATACCACATCTTTTTTATCCATTCCTCCACTGATGGGCATTTGGGTTCTTTCCAAGATTTAGCTATGACAAATTGTGCAAGCAGAACAATTCTTAAGCTTACTCTCAGTTCTTCACATAGAATAGCATGATCACAATTGTACCTACTGCACACGGTCAATGTGAGGATAAAGGGAGCTATGCAATGAGAGCATTGAAAGAACAAACATTCTTATTTTCACATGCAAGGTGTTGTGATAGAGGTTATGGAAATGCAAAGTCTTGAAGACACTGTTTCTTCTCTTAGTGAATGCGCAATCTCATAAGGGTGTTGACCTCTCTAGGACTAACTAGTGAATGTCACTACTGGATGAAACCCTCAAGGAGTTCTGAAGGATTCGGTTTGGGGTCATTAGGAAAGGTTTATGGCACAGTATAACAGCGTGCCAGTTTGCCTTTGAACTTTGGTTAGGACTTCAGCTAATAAGTTCCACCAGAACAAGAAGGTATTTCTGGAGGAAAGAAGGACATGGAAGATGTGTTTTGTGAAGGGTGCATGTCATTTTGTTATCTCTTCATTGAGAATACACACGTGCGGCAGTGTGGAAGCGCAGACATGAAAGTAGAGTGACTTGTGGCCGACATACATATTTGTTTGTCTTCAATGATACTGCTATGAATCTAAAGCCCAGAATATATCTGGAAATATAGAGTCTCCTCCAAGATGCTAAAATTGGAGTAGCTTTACAACAGTATAAAAAATACATGTTGATGCTAAAATATTTCACAGTAATAGGTACATTAGAATGAAGTGTATATAGCTAAGTTGGAACTTTAAAATTTCCATTCTCAGTCTGTTGAAAATAAAAATGATCTGAATTTTCACAAGTTTTAAAATAACAATCTCAACTAATATTTTCACCTGCTGACATGTCTCTGAAAGATACAAGTTCCTATTTAAATAATTGGAGACTTGCTTTGACAAAAGGTTTGTAAAATGAGTGCCTTGACTTGTAAATTGCTACCGCAAACATAACTTTCAGAGCAAAATTGTAGCACAGTGGTAACATATTCAAGATATTGTCTACCTTATGGAAACATTTGTACTTAAGAAACTGGAAAAATTGGTCTGGGGCTGTAGCTCAGCGGTAAAGCATTTCCCTAATGTGTGAGACCTGGGTTTTGAGTGAGTTCTAGTCTCAAAGTTTAGAAATAGATATTTCTGCCTCTTTGGGGACTCAATTATGGGATACACTATTAGGAATGGAAACCTTGATGTTGGTTCTCTAAAATAAAGCACAGTTGGTTCTCTGCAGTTCCAGGTTCCAAATCTGCAGATCCAACCAAAACATTTCCAAACTGTCTAGAAAATAATTGTATCTGTACTGAACATGTATAGACCTTTTCTTGTCTTTTTTCTCTGGATAAAAGTGCAGAACAATGACTTATATAGCATTTGCATGGTATTAGGTAGTATACATATAATCTAGAGACCATTTAAAGTATATGGGAAGCTATGTGTAGTTTCTATGTATACAATATACCATTCTGTGTAAAGACTCTATGGATTTTGGTATCAACGGATGTTCCTGGAAACAATCCACCAGGGATGCCAGAGCACAACTATATTTACATTAATAATGTAGTAAACTCTTCAAAGTTTTCCACTCAAAGCCTGTAAGGCGATTCTAGAAAACAGTAACTCTCAAACTTCAGAATCACTTGGAGATTCATTAAATCACATACTGCTGGGCTCTACCTTCAGAATGATTGTAACAGGAAGCCTCGTCACATCAATAATCAATCTCTCTCTCTCTCTCTCTCTCCCTCTCTCTCTCTCTCTCTGTGTGTGTGTGTGTGTGTGTGTGTGTGTGTGTCCCTCTCTGGCAGGGTCTCACTATGCTGCCTAGTTGTGTCAAACTCCTGGACTTCGGTGATACACCTAGCTAAGAATTTGGAACTGCAGATGAGTGGCACTGTGCCCAGCTAGTTGCCTTTCCAACCATTGCTTGGGTGATGCTCATGATATTATTCATAAAATAACAGTTTGAGAGCCATTTGTAGAATTCATTACATGAGTAAAATATATTGCATTCTTCTTTTCTTCTTACTTTTTCTTATTTTAACACATTTTATTGAGATGGGTTAGTGTCTTATCTGAGTAAAATTGCATTAAGAAATCTGATATATAACAACTAGTTTTTCAGAAAGTACTTGACTTTTAGAATCCAAAAGACAAACAAAATGTGCTTCTCAAAAAGCTCTTTCTGGGTCTCTCGCTCCCCTGCATGCACATTCCTCCTCCTGCTTACCACCCCTTCTTCTTGTCCTTATTCTCCTTTTATGAGATTTTAAGATTTCATTTCACTTGAGTGAACCCTAAGAAACATCATTTTCTGCATCTACCTGCACTTTGCCTTGTAATCTATAATTACATTCCATCACCATTTGAAAGTACAATTTCTGGAATGTGACACTTTGGAAATAATTCTTAATTGCCAAAAAAAAAGGTTGCTTATCCGGTATAATATGCATTAATCTCATAGAGAAAATAGAGGGGGGAAAAAGGAGTGAGAATGTTTTCAGCCTCGGTACACAGCAGAGTTATCCAACCACATAAAAATGCGGCCATGGTTTAGGAAAAATATAAAAATATGACAAATAGCCAATGACAGATTACCAGGTTCCCTGCCTGAGCCACGCAGCTGGCTTCCTCTGCGGGCAGTGGCACCAAATGTATCAGTGCGTCTTTTAAAAGCAGAGCTGCATTATCCTCTGCGGTTTGATTCTCTTCTATGGCTGAGCCCTGAAGACCAAGTACACTCCCTGTAAATTCCCCCTTCAAAGTGACTTTCCTCTGTTCTCTTTCTCCCTGTATCTTTCCCATTTCCATTTTTTTTTTCTGTGCCTTGCTCATTTTGAAGCTGACCTCTGCCTTGCACCCTTCTGAGCGATGACTTCTCCCTGCCCCACACAGAAATGTCTGCTGAGAACTGTGGCGTTTGTCATGATGGTCATTCTTTTCTCACCATCCCTTCTCATTTGTGTGGTTTTTCTTTCATTTGGAGAAAAGAGCAGAGGATGGCGTTTAGATAAAGCTCTGGAGCTAGGAGCATAGTTCTTCTGGGGTAGGGAGTTTGTCTCACACGAGGGAGGCCCTGGGTTTAATCCATAGCTGCCCCCCTGCCTTATCCTCCAAAAAGCTCGGGGTCTCAGTCCATCTTTGAGCCACAAATCTTTATTTGAAGATTTCCTGTTTGCAGTGAGACTCAAATTATTCACTATAGGTAAAATGTTTTGTCAGCCTAACCTACATGTCAGGGCTGGGGCCAGGGTGATTCAAGGGAGGTATGAGGGTGACAAGTTTCAGAAGGCAAATACTTGACTTTCAAAGGCTTGCCCGTGCAGAGCTGTGTGAGGGGTTGCTTCTCATTTTTGCCTGTGACTAATTGTCATCTGCAACTCAGCTGTGACCAAAGGGTTAAATTCTTAGCATGAAGGACTGCATTAAATCGATAAAATACTCTTGTTTTTCGCAAAGTGGTTATACTTCACACAGACTGAAGTCTCAAGATTAAAGAAATAAAGTTTTTAGTGGAGGGCCCCTTCAAAATTTGCAATGGACACATAGTAACCTACTCTTCTTAGGAAAGAGGGCAGTCCTTGGCTTGAAGAACCAGGAATTTGTACATTTAAAAAGAATTTGCATCTAAGGAGCTCCTTCTCAGAACCATTTTCCCACTAGGGCCCTCAAAATTAGTTTTAAAGGAAGTTTACTATATTTAATTCAGAACCCACACTAAAAAAAGCAAACAAAACCCACAAAACATTACAGCCAAAAAAGCCCTTTTTACAAGTTACTTTAGAAACAGTTCTACTTCACAAGCAGATTTAAAGGAAATTTTTTTCTCTGTGCCTCAACAGAACATTAAGACAAAGATTACTCCACAGTGACAAAGCTAAATCATCTCCAGAGGATAGGGTTACTTGCTCACTAATGACTATCCTCTTGCCAAGAACTAGTATGCTATTAATACTTGTAAAGCTGCCTGGACTAGAAATCCATTACTAGCAAAAGTACAAGTCCATTTTTATTCTAGGTAATTAATCTAATTTGACTTTCTCCTGATCACTGCTTAGCAGAAATGGATGCTGACTCCCTTCCCCGTGAAGCACAAACAGATCTTAGAGAGACTTCTCACTGAGTGAGCTTAAAGCAACAGTCCTGCTTCTTTATGCTTCTTTGGTGGTTAGTGAATTCTCCAAGTGCAGGTGCTCATCCAGGACAAGCTTATCAGCAGAGGACATACCTAGTACCTGTCGCTGATGTGTAAGGCAGGAGCTGGCACTGGGGAGAAACACCAGGAAAGATACATGAGCCAGGCTCCTCAACCCCAAGAGAAAACAACAAATAACCACACTCCACACCCACATGGAGATTATACAGAGTTACAAAATTGTGTCCAGTTAGGTTTCACTCTTACCCTTCAGCTGCTTCCCTCCAGGAGAGCTAAAAAGGCATTTATGTTGCTGTAAATAAGATGGTTCTTACAGAAGAAAGTTCAAAAGTGTTGCTTTCAGTTCACTGTTCATTAGCCAATCTCTACTTAAGATACCTCTAGGAAGGAAACTATACGGTTGGAGATGCCTTTCCAGGGTTCCAGTCAGTGTTTCTTCTCTACTGAAAGTGCATTAAACTAGAAAAATGGCAGACAATAGTGGCAAAACGAAGAAAGGACTTAATATATGTCAGGCGGCAAAGCCATCCCTGGAGAATTCTTGACAACATGTGTCAAAAAGACATTTCTGGCTCAAACTCATTTTACATTCTAACAGGGTTATTTCACTGACCCTATGCTCAGGTTTGATTATTTTTTTCCTATTCTGAAGCTAACACTCTCTTAATTATATAGATTGATTAGAGAACGATTAGAAAAGATAGATCAGCAGAAATTTAAATCATGGAGAAGCCTACCACCCAAAGATAACCCCTGTTAAAATTTGCACTGTAAGTGTAAATATCTCCTTCTACACTTTATGCATGTTTGTGTAAACATGCAAATGCATGTTTGTGTAAACTCACTTTCATAAGTTTTTCCTATATAAATACAGTATTCTTATCTGCATTATACTATTTTGTGAAGATATAATCCATGGGTTAATTGGATTAGGTTGAAATGTACTATCATAAATGGCATCCTTGTCAATCCAGATACGTTGCAAAATGCCAGACTTTCTTTTTATAATGAATGAAAAACTACCTGTGCTTAATTTTGAACCCACTGCGGTAGAGCTGGAGTGAAAGTTATCAGTCTTGGGCCTGACATGCACAAGCACTGGAGCGGAAGTTGTCATTTCCACCATATTCCTTCCGTCTCCTCACCCTTCCTGTGCATTCTGCCCCGGCTCTCTAGGAGCAGCGCCTTCCTCCTTGGAAGACAGCTGTCAAGCAGCCATCTGGAACCACGGTGCCTGTGCCCACAGGTTGCTGGAAGAGTGTGAGAGCTCATTTCCTCCCAGGAGCACTCTTTAACCAATGACTGACAGGTGGGGGGGGATCAGTGTCTCCGCTCCTTCACATCTAGGCAGGGGTGTGTCCAGTGTCCAATGCCCTGTGTTTCAGTGAAGTCCCACTGGATCCGACCCATTTGACAACTGTTTGCCGGCTTCAAACACAACATTTACTGACTACTGTCCTTCCTTGATCGTTTCTCCTTCAGCTACCCTTGTTGCTTGCACTTTCCATTACACTGCCTGCACTGAAGTTTTGGCTCAGTGTTTGCTTCGGGGATGCTCAAGCTCTGGCACCTGTTGTGGTCACTGTGACAGCAGGGATTCTGAGGGTGTGGCCTGTGCTGGCTATGGAGGCATTGTGGAAAAACATCTCGCCATCAAATGGAAGTGCATTCATGTTACCATATAACAATGTCTCGGGGAGCAATGACCACATGTATTATAACCCTAAGATGGTCATAAAGCTAAAAAGTGTTTACTTCCTGGCGTGTAGCCATCATACTTTATTAGCATATCAAATCACTCACGTTTGTGGTGATGCTGGTGTCAACAAACCTGCTGTGCTGTCAGCCGGTACAGTCAAAATGCTTGATCATGATTATAAGTGACACTATCTTATGTATTTACTATATTTTTCATCATTTTAGAATGTACTACGTTTTTTAAAAAAAAAAAAGCTTAAAAATAGCACATTGAGGTTCTGTCAACGTCTCATGCTCACCTCATCTCTTGACTGCATCAGGACCACACGGAGCCCGTGACCTGACTTTGTGAAAGTGCTCTCTACGATGTCACAATGATGAAGTCGCTTGACAATGTACTTCTCAAAGGTGCCCCTGTGTTTAAGTAGCCCACAACTGTACTGTTGTCATTTCCCATCAGCAGGGCACTCTATACATCCACATGGAAATAGCATCGCAGGCCCTTTTTACTTTTCATGTGGGAAAATTGGAGACTTTTTAAGATTTTTTTTTGTGTGCAAGATCGCAAGCTAATTAGAAACATCAGCAGTCTCAGAACTGATGCTTTCTGACTAGATAACTGGACCTCTACAAAATGGCACGAATGTGCCAAAAGTGAAGTTGAGTTGGGATGAAAACATTACCTGAATTAATTGTAGGAAGTCTAAACTTTAAAATGTAGAGTACAATAGTCCCTCCTTATCTGCAGGACATATGTTCCAAGACTCCTACTGGCTGCCAGAAAAGTCAGACAGTACTAAACCCTATGTATGTTATGTTTCTATACATACATTCCTATAGTAAAGTTTAACATATAAGCCAGTCAGAAATGAGAATAATAAAAATAGTGAAACAGAACTTACAAAATATACTTCAATAAATTTATGTGAATGTGGTCACTTCTCTTGAAAAAATACAAATGCTATTATTTTTGGACTGCAGTTACTTGTTTAATACCTATCTTTCCTCCCTGATGTTACTTTCCACCCTTCACCCTCTTTCTGTTACTTTCCAATTGTTTCTGCAAGGCCCTACAGGGGATTATAAACTTAACAATTGCCAGCTAGAGGAACTTTGGTAGGTTGAATTTATGGAGGCGAGTGATGTGCAGAAACAGGTATGGTTCAAACAGAGTGTGGTAAGTGCTCTAAGACAGGTGCAAAGTCCTTTGGGAGGACAGAGGAAGGAAAGATAAATTCTGGCAGAGGGAGAAGGGAAGGCTTGCCGGAACAGGTGGCCTTTAAGCTGGGTCTGGAAGGGTGGGTAGGATTTCAACAGGCGGATGTTGATAATGGGGGAGGAGGAGGAGGAGCACAAGCACAGAAGATGCAATTTTTTTTTTTTTTTTTTTTTGCAGAAAAATAGAAACACAGAACATTCAAGCAGAGTGCAGGGGATTAGTTCACAGGCATGTGGGTGGAGGTGCAAGAGATGCGCCTGTGCCTACGAAGGAAAGGACTTTCCTTTCATGCCTGGGAGTTCCTTCGATTTGATGAAAAATGATCTGTGAGCAGAAAAGTGTCATCATTACAGCTGCATTTTAAGAACATTTTTTCTGAAGATATTATTAGCTGTTCTTCATTGTGCCGTACTCATCCATTCATTTACTACAGAACAGAATTTAGACAGAGTAACACAGAGGTATGGTTCAGACATACCATACAGCCCTTGCCTTCTTTCTGGCCTCCAAGTGGGTTATCAGATTGTCCCACTGCCATTTGCACATTAAGCTCTGGGTACACTTGTCTTCTAGAGGTTCCTGAAACACACACCTGGTGCTGTGCTTTTTTGGAGCAAGGATTTTGTGCTTGTTCTTCCCCTAGGCTCTTGTCATGGATTTCCTTACTGGACAGTTCCTCCAAGGCGATTTCTCAGCCCACTCTGTCTAAAGTGACATGTATGCATACTCTTCTCTACCGAGCAACTAACAGCATTAAATATGGTTATTTAAGTCTTTATTTTTCATTCTCTGCCACTGTCATTGGCTCCATAAAAGCATGGATCACATAGACCCCATCCTCTCAGTCTGCCCAGAGCTTGGCACTGGGCAGTCTGCCCAGTGACCGGCACATAAGGGCTCAATATGTACTTGTTTGAATGAATAAACTGAATGAAGTAGAAATAATTTTTTAGAAAACTGGAAGGATGTTACATTGCTTAGTGCTATACCTGAATAATCAACATCTGCTGACAGAGATTGGGACTGAGGACTCTGGAACCCACAAGTCCGTGTATATAGAACAACTTACATCTTTGGCATTTTTTACTTACTCATATTAGTTGCTACATCATTTTGAGGTGGAATTTCTTCTTGGTTCATTTGTTTTTTTCTTTTCCACATCTCCTACCTCCAACATTTTCTAGCCATTATTTCAACTAAGTGTTAGGCTTGGTGATTTTCCTAGTGACTTGGAAATGGATTACTCTTTTGCAGTTGGTCATGGATTGGGTTGCCCAAGACCTGGTCATAAGTCACAATTTGCTGAAAAATGAGGGAGTTTTTTGAAGTGCAAGGGGCCTTTGGAGGTCATCCAGCAGCTTGTGAAACAGCTCTAGCAGCCGAACTAGTAAGCCAGTACCTTTCCTGGCAGTCTGGTTTCCTGATTTACTGCAAGGTATGGTGCTGTTCATGATGCTTTTGATGGGAAATAAATGTCGCTTAATTCTCCTGTAGGATAAAGCTCATATTTGAAATGCTTGAATATGGTTTTCAGGCCATGGTTCTTCAATTGGCTATAAAATTTTATTGTCTTAGTCCAATGATATAAAAGCCACTGGTAGGAGCCTCCACTTAGGCTACAACTGAAAGAATTTGAAAGACTGAGGCTACAGCCAAGAGACACTCCTTTTTAACATTTGGACCAAAAATACCTCTAAATAGTGTGTAAATTATTTATACAATATTAATGCATAAAGTTAGGGAGGTTTTTTTTTTTTTTTTTTTTTTTTTGGTTTTTCTCCGGTACCAGGAACCGAACTCACGACCTTGCGCTTGCCAGGCAGGCGCTTTTTGCCGCTGAGCTAAATCCCCAGCCCGTTAGGGAGGTTTGATTTGAGATAACTTTTAAAATTCAATTTCACCCAGAGGATGAATGAAATATTATTAATTAACACATCCCATGATTACTAGCGTGAAATACAGTCAGAACTATGAGATTATACTTCATCACCTTGGTTCACTTTTTAAGAAATTGTCTTTTAATTTTTTATTGTGCCAGTGAATGCCACACAATATCATTACAACAACAGTTTTGGATATTTGGGGGATTCATTTGCCTACTTTTTGAAAATATTTGTACCAAAACTATTAAAACTTCATTAATAGTCAAAAGTATGCTTTTTTGTTATCTTCAAAACTCAAATATGTGGAATTCTAATATTTGATGTTATCTGACAAATAGGATTTGCTAATGTCTTTCTTGATGTATTCCTTGAATGGATGTTCAATATGGAAAATTAACAACTCTGAAGAGTGATATAAACTGCTTCCTAAGAGCAGCATAACTCTGCATATGATCATTTGTCTATGTGCCTCAAAAATGTCGACCACCCTGGGCCCTCTCCTGGTGCCTACTGCAAAGTCAGGCAGCCTTCAGCACACCGCCCCGTTGCTGTCCCTCACATATTGGTGTATCAATGGTGAAATTTGCTCCCCTTTGCCTGTCATGCTTCTACCTGCTTCTCAGCTCCCTGAGAAAATTCTGGGTACTTGTTAAGGCCCATCTGAATTGTCATCTCCTTTAAGAAATTTCCTTCCTCTTGGGCGCCCCATGCATGACTGGGAAGGGCATGGAGCTTCTTAGTGATCCACTGTCGCTTGGCTCTGATTTCTTCCAGGCATAGATCTTGTTCTCCTCTCCCTGGAAGCAGTAAAGTATGGTGCTGTGAGCCCAAGCTTTGGCACTTGAACCCAAGGAAAACTCACCTAGCTGAGTCTCAGTATTGTGATTTGAAAACCCAGCACAATTACACTACTAGTATAATTTGTGGGATCTGGTGAACAGTGAATGAGACAATGAACAAAAATCAGTCAGCAAATTGTGTGTCGATTATCGAAAAGTTCTCAATGAGTGCTGCTTAGCACTTTTGCTATTATTAATGTACGTCACTTATGCGTCTTTTTGTACCGGACTGTGGGCTTCCCTGGGGCATCATTAACAGAGCTCAACCTCATCCTGGGGCTCAGTGGATTCTGAGCTCTTATAAGTGAATAGATGTAATTGTCCTTGATATCTGTTAAGTGACATATGTGATTTGATAAAGACTGTTACCTGAAAGGGCAGATGCTACTGTAATGACCAGACTTGTCCCTTGTTCTGTGTCCTTGTTTGCCCTGAGGCGGCCTAGCCCCTGCCTGCCCTCCAGTGTAATTATAAATAGCACTCACTTTTGCTCTCTGAAAAGCAGTCTAGTTTGGATGATGAATGTATGGTCACCAGGGTTTTGAGAGGAGTTTCATCAGCTTGATTCCCAGAAATTAAGCTCCTCACCAGGCAATGCACACCCCACATTCAGCAGGCACTGCTAGGAGCAGCCAATTTCTGCATGGAATGGAAGGCCTTTGTACAGAGAAAATGTTCTATCAACACAGCTGATAAAGGAATGAAAAGAGGAAAAGTGGGTCATTCATTTCCTTTTTTCCCTTGAAAATAGCTAAGGTTGAGTATTGTGTATGAGTCTAAAAGGATAGGAAAACCGAATGGAAAACTCTGCCTCCCACCTACAATGAGTGTTGGAATAATCCTGGATTATAGAAGAGGTGAGAATTTAGCAATAAATCCAAACCAAGGTATAACAGAAAGAGCACAAGAAAAAAACAAATATTGTATATGTTCTTTGCGATGTAACTAATAAATCATATCATCAGGGAACACTACAGTAAAATTCTACATGTAGATTCTGATATACATGTGTGTGTGTGTGTTGTAGTATATATTGCATATATAAGGCATAACCTATTATATATATATGAGATTAAGTAGAATATATATTATATATCATAGGTCCATAATGTTTATATGGCATAATCTATTTATCTAGCCACACACATAAGGGATTTTACTATGCACTGAGTTAGCCCTGGACCAAGGTGACGTTGATGCTTTCATCATCACCTCTAGTGTCCTCTTCTTAACTTCCTTCCTTTACTAAGGCTGTGCCCTTTCCTTTTCCGTGTGCCCTTTTCCTGGCACCCACTTCCTCCTCTGCAGATCTTGGCAACATGAAGCTCTTTGGGCCAGCGTTCAAATATCCCAGCATTGTGTTCTTTTCAGGTTAGATTCCACAGTATGGAATGAAGGTTTTATTCCTTACTGAGGGAATTTCAGGCACCAGAAAGCCCACTAGGGAGGCAACCTGGGAATGAGGATAATGTCCTGGCATTGTCTGGAGGTGGCACATGGGGTGGACGGAAAGCACAAGCTTTGGAGTCAGGCCGAATTGAGCTTGAATTCGGGCTCTCGCTATTGACAGTGTGGCTTTGGGTTTTCATCTGTATGAAGGTGGTAATAATAATACCCAACCCTCAGGCCTGCTTTGTGAATTAAATGAGATCATCTCTATAAAACACCCAATGGGCTGGACATGGTGGCTCAAGCCTATAATCCCAGCACTCAGGAGGCTGAGGCAGGAAGATCACTGTGAGTTCAAGGCAAGCTTGGGCCACATAGTGAGACCCTGCCTCAAAAAAACAAAAACAAACAAGCAATAAACACCTGGTGGCTTGCCCGGGTCACAGGGTAGCATGAAGCTGAAGAGTAAGAGCTTTGGTGGCAGACAGACAAAGGACTTCATTTTGCCTAAGGGGAAATAACTTGACACCCTGTGTTCTAAAGAGCAGGGATCATAACGCATTGTTCACAGGACTGTTGTTAAGGTTTACACACACTTAAAAGATTTACCTCAGTTCTTGGTATCATAGACACTAAATATGTTTTGGCTACTATGACAACAGTTATTATTAGGTTGTTTTCCTCTCTCTGACTTGATGATAAGCATTACTTTTGCTGTCATTGTTACTGCTGCATCAGTGACATTCCTGAATTCATTTGGGAGATGGATCCTTTTTAAATTTAATTACAGGTAGAATCCTGAATGCAATCATTTCATATAATATTTGTCATGTGGGGAAAGATTAGTCAATGTTTGAGAGATACCCTTTCTCCCCCAGTGGCAAATTAGGAAAATGCAAAACCATAGGAGGCTAACTTAACTTTTACTGTCCCATTTTCTACTTAGCAAAGGTCACCTGCCCAATATAGCAAGGTGATAACCTATTTTTAATGCCATCTCCGGCTGTTGAGCACACTGGAAAGCCCTCAAGTAAGCCCCTGTTGTGAAATAGGATTTCAATTCAGTCTCCTCTAGTCACGTAGATGTACCCAAACGTATGCTCTGGTTGGAAAACAAACATTTGGTTATCTCCTTGTGCATATTTGGAGGAGAGAAAAAAATCAGAAAAATAAAGACTAACCTTTCGGTAGTCACTTTCTCCATCCTGTGTTCTGGCTGGTACACAAGTAAATAAAGGCTGGGAACTACAAGCCTACTCTGCCATTCCTTCCTGTGACCTTAAAATTCAGCCAATGCCAGCTACGAGACCAGAAACAAAGAGTATTACTGCTCTACTGCGGCACATTCCCTCCCTCAGATTCTATTTTTCCAAAGAGCAGCACCTGAATGTGACTTGTCTGGATTCCAAGAATCTCTTTTTATGATTATAGTTACAATCCTTCAGGAAAATCTAGGAATGAGACCAGAGTCTCTGGTGTGCAACAAAACGCAGAAGCCAAAGCTTACAGGGTCCAGTGCCAAAGGCAACTCTTGAGCCCCAGGCAAGCAAGTTAGAAGGATATTCTAGTTGCCATCTACCGCATGCATGTACTAATACTTCAAGGAAGAGGGAGAAAACTGCACTGCAGAGCTGCCATACCGTCACAACCAAAACACCTAACTGCTGAAAGCATGATGTGTGAGAGCTGTAAATTTCTAAGGATAACAGGCACCGCGTGTCTTCCAGGACGACATGTGCGTCACAGTTCCTGCGAAAATCAAACGAGCCGTTCAGATCCCTGTTTTCACTTCATTTGCTCGGAGGTGGACCTCACTATTAAATGTTGCTGTTGCTTGTTTACATGTTTATTTCTCCTACTGGTCTGGGAACTGTTGGAAGGAAGTGGCTACACCTTATTTTTTTTTATATTCCCGGTACCAGGTTTACTGTAGAAACTCAGTAAGTTTGTTGAACGTATAAAAATCAGAACTCTGACAAAATAGGAAACATGTTCTAAGCTGATGACCAACACATGGGCACCACCTCTGACTTTGTGATATCTAAATAATTAGAGATCCTCATTTTCGAATCTACATGCTGTAATTTATCATTGGGATTGTGTATGTGTCCCTCAGAACATTTTCTAGGCAATTACTCAGTGCCAGCTACCCAGGGAATTACATAGATGGAAAAAAATCTTTCCTGTCCTCTAGTGCTATTGCTGAGTCTATGTCGTGCATCATATTAATATATTCAGAAGCCACCTCAATAAATACTTCGGAGTTTATTTGATAGTTCTGGCTGTCATTTGCAACTAAAACTCAATTCAACACCCCTGCAGTTTAATGTTAGCTATACAACTCCAAGCCTCAGCCAGCCAATGTTTTAATCATATGGATGCAATCTGAGGTTTACTGCCATCAAGAAACAGCAGGAATATCTAGTGTAAGAATTAGGAATATGCATCAATTTTCACAGTGCAATTTGGAGATAATGAAAGTACACTTCTCAGTTGTCATGAAAGGGACTTCTGGTAGTCAAACTATTGTTTTACTATGTAGTGAGTCTAAAGACCCCAAGGGGCTCTGAGCCTTTGATCTTTTGAATTTGTAAAGTTATGGGATTTTGCATGCTACACTGATAATCTGGGAAAATGTACAATCCCTATAGAAGGAAATTTTCTATTAGTCCAAGAATAATCATTTATAGTAAAACCACCTGTGGGTATGTATCACCTTTATGAATACCAAAGATATTTTTGCAATTGAGGATTATTTTCTTCCCTCTCTGCAAGTCTGTGTATGTATAGAGCCTATTCAGACATCAGTCAGCAATAGTGCTCTTTCATTCAACTCCAAGAATAGAGATCAGAATTTTTGCTCCGAATTTGGATAAAAAGAACTTGGTATTAGAAGTTGTTTTTATCCCCTGCCATCCAATCACTTGAAGCCAGGGACACATAAACTCAACAGGACTAGGCTGGCAAGCAAAAATGAAGTACCCATGGAATATAGCTTTTCTGCCACGGATGCTCTTTGCTTGATGTATGCCCTATTCCCTGATGCTTTCTCCTCTGGAGGCAAATGTCTGCTTATCTCTGTAGGGAATAATACTTGCTCCAAAGTGAATAGTCCATCTGGCTACTAACTTTCATAGTCCTCTAGGGACACCATTTGTGAAGATACTGTCACCCATGCATCCATCCCTCCAACCATCCACTCCTTCCTCTATACATCCATCCATCCATCCATCCATCCATCCATCCAATAGAGAGTAGTTGAAGGATGTATCTACAATTTGTGAGGGAATCATCCCAGGTAAAAGATCTGGTTATGTGGATGCATATTTCTAGAAATTAAAAGCAGGAAACAGTGTTCAGAAGGAGCACCAGACCAACATGATTTGGCTAGGGGCAGGATGTTTCCAAAGAATGACCTTCCTGTGACAAATGGAGAGGAAAAATTCTGGATGTGTCCTGATACAGACTCATTTCTATCCCTGAATCTTTTCCAAAGGCTGCATTTGCTGATTAAAAGAATTCAAAGCATGACCAAATGGACCACTCCAAATGGGGCATTTGGACTAGAAGAGACACTAGTTTGGGGGTAGAGAAAAATCTGAGCACATGTATCACAGCGATGGTCCATCTTAAGTCCATACCAATCTCTTGTTCCAAAAGGAAGGAAAGGAGAGTCATTGCTGTTACATAGATCAGTCAAAATGCACCACAATACTTAGAAATCAGGGAAGGAGAATCAAATACTACAACTGCTATTTTATCAGTCACACAGACTCGATCATGCTGGCCTTGTAGAAGTGATTCAGACTATTTTAATGGACCTCAGTCACAGTCATCCAAGCTGGGCAATAATTTGGCATTGCAGTGAGCAACAGGAAAAATTATTCAAACTAAACTACAACAACAACAAACTTTGCTGCATTCATACGCAATTGTTCTGTTCTCCCAAAGAGAAGTGATTTCTCCCCCAATTTGTACATATCCTGTAGCCTGCACCTTGGACTTTTGTGAAATCAGTCTTGCAACAGTTTATGTATTATTGATTTAGGCTCGGCCTCAGGGCAGATGATTTAAAGGAGCATGGCACAGCAGAAAGGCTTGAGGAGGAATTAGAAAGCCTGGTTCTAATGCTAGTTCAATAAACTAGTTCAGCTAGCTTTTTGTGCTATTGCTTTGTAAAACGAAGGTATTAAATAAATTACTTCTTTAGACCTTTAACACTCTAGGAGTTAGAAGACATCAAACACATAACAAGTGTCAGAGGGTACAAAAGCCAGAAAGAAAATCATGAAAAATGGCATATTGCGATTGCCCAGGCCCTACAGAAGCATGTTGGAATCCTCCTTGGAAGTCTTTCCTCCTCCCACACTCAAAGTATCTTCTGTGTCCACATTTTTACCACTGTTCTCGAGTGTTTCCCTTGCTTATTGTTTACATAGCTGTCTTGCCTTTCCCATGAGCTTTAAGCCACTTAATGGCTGTGTGAAGTTACAAATTTAACTGAACCACAGTGAGCCTCACTTTGTTGGTAAAACGTGGATAGTAGAACTTACGTCCTGAAGATGTTGGAGAAATATAATAAAATGCATTAAAATATCTATGCTAATAGTAGGTGATCATAAGTCCTCTCTTACTTCCTACTTTACTCTCCCTTCTAGCATAACCAATGCTTTTCAAAACAAGTTCCATGATGAGACCAGAATAAAGGAGACGGTTGTAGGAACTTCTTAGCAGCCTTTTATAAGGAGATATTCTCTCCCTGTGAGAGTAAGTCACAATTAAAACACTTTACCTACCTAGAAATCTTCAGAGGCTGCCAAGACTCCAGAAATGCTGAAAGCTGTTTGCTGTCAACATTTCCATTAAGTTGAATGGGAGAGAGGCTGCTTGTTTTATCATCAATGGGATTTTTTTCTGAGGTTTTTATTTGCGTACTTGGTAGTCTGGAAGGCAACATTATGGCATAGGATTAATGCTGTCCTTCACCCAACCCCATGATGATATTTAAACTGAATAAAGTCGGAACTATTATTCCTCACATCTTTCTTCCTTAATTTGTTTGAAAATGCATAAATCCATTGATTTCCTAATAATGGCAGCCTTCACAAAGTCATTCATTCATTGATTCACCAAATGTTAAGGATCTCGCAGCACAAAAGAGAAGCAAAGAACGTGGAAAGAGAATTCCAATACAGCATGAAGGTATGAACGAAATCCCATGCAGGCAGGTTCTGACTCTTCAAGATGCCATCTACACCTGATCTACTGTTGCCTTCAGCCATCTGATTCACTGATTCAACAATAAGTACTGATGTTTGAGACCAACTGGTTACAAATACAGAAATGTGTTGCATAAGGTATGCCCCAAGGGATTCTTCCTTCCTTAGGAAGCCATGTGTCTCAACCCAATGCAAATTCAAGCTCTTTTTCTCTTGTCATGACCAGAGAGAGCCTCAGTGTTGGGTAGTACTGTAACAGCTCCACTTTATAACAGATGGACGACTCTCTTCAACCAGATCCATTCATCTGATTCTCTATCACAAACCTTATTGACTTACATGGTGACCCATTCCATTCGGGGCAACCTCAGGTATTATAAAGGTTGCCATCTAACAAGCCAAATTTACTACCTTGTTCAGTGAGGTTGTTTACATTTTATACCTCATGGACGGACACCTTCTGGATGTGATGAAAACTCTAGATTTCTCAAAATAATGTTTAATGTTTAGTTTTGCGGTATTGGAGATTGTTCCCAGGGCCTTGCACATGCTAGCATGGGTTCTTTCACTGAGTTGCATCATCAACCCTCAAAATAATGTTTTTTGAAAAAATAACTAGACAGCATATGATATTACAAAGATATAAATGTACATATATGTATATATATAAGAATAAGAATTTTTCATGTATGTGTAGAAAAGTACGATATAGAATTATGTGGGGTTTTCAATGTACTAAATAATAACATCTTGAAACAATATGATAATTGCCATAATTTTGAAGTTGTAATAAGTGTGATATTTTGAGATATCTGCATAAACCGGAATGTGAAACAAACATAGCTTTAGTTTCCATTGATGACAAAGCCACAGTTCTGCTAATGTTACTTAGTTTGTTTCATTTATACCTGCAGGGAAAGTGACACTTCAGTTTCAGGTTATTAGAACCTGCAACATGCAATTTTTTTCCACATCTAAATTCACAGATTCTCCTGAATTCTTATAGATCTCACCCTCAAAATAAAGAGCAATTTTTAGAGGGATTTTTTAAAAGTCTGCCTTCTGAAAACCACATAGAGGAAACTTTACTCCTGTTAAACTCTCTTGCTTCACAAATAACCTTGTCACTTTGCTCTGCATGAGCAGGAATTTGGTGATTTTCAATGATCCCATAAGGTTAGCATACATTCCAGATTGTTGTGACCAGCCCACATAATCTCACAGGAATGAAAAATAAACTTGCAGAGACACCTTGGCATCCTCTAATAATGAATATATTTTCTTTCACTTGGGAAAAAAAAAATCTGTCAACATAGTTGCTTGAGTATTTTAAAGCCTAAACAATAAGACTTTTAAAAGAGAATTGATTTTAATAAATTGACTTTATTCCCAAAACAGCCATTTAAAATAGTGGAAGGGACATGACCCAAGAGATAAGTAATACAGGGCAAAAAGAAAAAAATTCTTAGGATAAATGATTGAGTTCATTATTTGTTTAGCCTGTGATAGGTGTGTGTGAGTGTGTGTGTGTTTAAAGCTTGTTGAAGATCATATCCTCCAGCAGGTAATAAGAGTCTCCAATTTTAGCTCTAAATTAGGTATAGCTGGATATCTGCAGATTCAGATATGATAAAGTTCATTATCTACTAATTTTGTGCTGAGCAGTAAAAATATGACTATGAAACAATCTGTTCTCAAGGAAAAGTGTGAAATGTAGTGAAAAATGTAAAAATAATTAGACAAGGAAGAGTAAAACCACACCAAACTGAAGGGGGGAAGTTCATGAAATGATGTAAAGATTTTGGCCATTGTAATGAACAATGGTGTCACCAAGACTTCTGGTGACAGTAGGGTAAAATGACAGTAGGTGACAGTAGGGTAAAAATGATAATCTAGATTTCCAACATTGTTTAATTATTAGGTTATTGTTGGTGTTTCTGGCTAGTGTTGAGCTCTTTAAGATAGCCTGTCCTCTTTACTATTATAACTATAATATTGCACAATACTTTGCACATTGTACAACATTTTCTTAATAAATATTTATGAATAGGTGAATGAAGGCACACTATGTCATAGAAAGGAAAGGGGAAATGGGTTTGAAACTCACCTCTGATTCCTCAGAGGACTAATATCTAAAATATATAGAGAACTAAAAAAAAAGATCTCCTAATCAAGTGAAATAGACACTTCACAGAACACAAAGTACAAATGGCTAGTAAGTACATGAAGAAATGCTCAACATCCCTGCCCGTTAGAGAAATGCAAATTAAAACAAGACCAAGTTTCTATCTTACTACAGAAAGAATGGTAATCATGAAAACTCAAATAATGACAAATGTTAGTGAGACTGCAGGGGAAAAGAAACTCTTCTACGTTGTTGGTGGGAATGCAAACTAGTAAAACCTCTATGGAAATCAGTATGGAGATTTCTCAAAAAATAAAAATAGAAATTCTATTTGTCCAAGCTATTATCTTTATAGGTATCTTCCTGAAATAGTTAAAGTCATCATATTGCAGTGATGCATGCACATCCACATTTATAGCAGCATAATTCATATTAGCTAGCTTTTGGAAGCAGACTGCGTCCAGCAACAGATGAATGGATAAAGAAATGTGATGTTTACACACTATGGAGTACTACTCTGCCATAAAGAAAAACTTGAGTCATTTGCTGGAAAATAGATACACCTTGAGTCCATAATGTTAAGTTAAATAAATCAGACACACAAGCTTAAATATTACATAGTTTCTCTTATATGAAAAACCCAAATTATAAATAATGGGTAAAATAAAAGATAAACAATAGGAAGTAAGAAGATAGATCTTTCTTAAATAGGGAGAAAGTCAAGAATTAGAGGGAGTAGGAGGGGAGGAAAGGGGGATGAAAAAAATTAAGATGTGTTGTGTACATTCACCAACTCCACATGTACAAGAAAGAAAGAGAGAGATAAAGAAAGAAAGAAAGAGGAAGCAGAGAGAGAAAGAAAGAAAGAAGAAAGAAAGAAAGACAGAAAGAAAAGAAAGAAAGAAAGAAAGAAAGAAAGAAAGAAAGAAAGAAAGAAAGAAAGAGAAAAAGAAAGAAAGAAAGAAAGAAAGAAAGAAAGAAAGAAAGAAAGAAAGAAAGAAAGAAAGAACATGAAAAGAAACCCATTTCTGCAACATCCTTGGCTGTGTGACTTTTTGAAAACTCTAAATCTTAGTAACCTCACCTGTAGAGCAGGAACAAGAATGATGATATCGGTTAAGATTTTTGTAGAGATTAGATAATACTATAAGTGTTTGGCAAGTAGTCATCCTTGAGTCCCCTGTTTTCACACGTGGAAATGTGCAGACCTAATGCTAGTGCTGGAATGAAACACAGTGACCTGTTGCCAGCTTCTCATTGCAAAGAGTGAACTGGGGAGGGAAGGCAGCACCTGAAGGGTGAGAGATATGGAAATAGGTCCTAAGTGGCTGAGTTTTTTAGGTTCAGAGTTTTCCATAGTAATCAGATAACTCTTCTAGCTAAAAAAAAAATTATAGTAGTATTTAAGTCTCTAGCAAAGCAACGTTTCTACTCTGCTGCCTCTAAAGTTTATATTATCTGAGTTGACAGAAGTGAGATACGTTAAATGTATTTTCCATATTATTTTTTGGGTTGAAGACTTGAATATGTATGTTGAACCTCCACATTTCTGTATTGCTCAAAAATTTTCATAAGGATCAATTGGGGGTGGTCTCTCTGGGGGGTGGATATGGCTCCAGACATCAAGCATGCCATTATCAGTGGTGCAAAAGCTGATGCAGACCCACTTTGCTCTCAAGTAGAAAGAAGCCTTTTTATGTGTCTATTGTCTATCATATGGATAAAAACAATTGGTCATTCATACTTCTCTGAATATGAACCTAAGTCAAACAATATTCAATCGATCAGGACTGAAATTACATACATAATTTTAATCATTTTGTGATGGGTTGCTGTATTATTATTATTATTATTATTATTATTATTATTTATGCATATGGGAATGATGATTACACTGGAATTAAATGTAAGAGTGATTATGACTATATTTTTATATATTATGCTAGAAATAACCACGATATTTATTATTATGACACAAAAAGAGGCTCAGTCATATTAACATATGCTTGTATGGTTGAATGGTTATATTCTCAGCTATGCGATGTTATGGTTATAACAAAGTCTCAAAATAAAACTTTCAGGGTTGTGGCAAAGACTGAAGCAACTAATAATTAAAAAGTGTCTACTATAATTTAGTGCATGAAATGCATTCAACGAAAGCTAGATGAATCTTAGCTTTTCAAATAACTGATAAGAGATAATTAAAGATCACTTGAAAATTTGCTAAAACTTAGATTACTATTAAAGACAGTTGGGAGAGAAATCTCATTATAGAGCTGCTGGATTTTTATTAACTCTACATACTACGTCTCACATCTGTCATCTTTCCCCCAATGTGGCTACTATAATTAGAACACAGAGCACATTAACCAGCGTTCATGTTATAATTGCATTCAAGCAAAGAGGCATGGCTAGTGTTCCATGGATGATAAGATTAGCTTCCCCCTGGCCTTGCAGTTCCAGCTGTACAGCCAGGTTGAATAATATTTTTAATGCAGACAATGTTTGTACTAGACGAAGTCAACTTAGCATTTCTCATGAGCTGGCCAAGTGTTCCCCTGTGCAGCCCTCTGTCTTCCTCCCCATCTCTCATTGTTTAAATAAATTGTACGCGAGGAGAATTTTAGCTGGGAGCTCCTGCTAACCCATACCATGAAAGTCCTGTTTGGGAATGTTTGTGTTCTTAGCCTCATGTCCTTCAAAACTCCCCATCCAAAAGAACTTTTCCAGAAGTCATTTATTTCCTTTGTTTCTAATTCTCTCACACTCATATAACTCAAAAATGGCTTGGGAGTGAAACATGACCTCAAGTTTATCTTCTTATAAAAGTTATTGTATCAGCCGGGACACAATGATCTAATTTACCCTGTTTTGATACTCCATCAGCAACATACTTTCCGATGGAGTTTTCCTTCACCTATAAGATTTTTTTTTAAATTGGAAAGAAATCTTCAAACACAAAAAAAGGTAGATAGAACCTGAAGTTACTCTGATTATGGGAAAAGAGTTCAGAAGTACTACAACAAAAACGGAAAACTAGCTGAGGAGATGCTTGGCCTTACACGTTAGGTGATACATTGTACAGTGCCCCAACTCTCCCCTGCTCCAGGCTGTAGGACTTCTTTTTCTCGCTCTTATTTGCTAAAATCTTGCAATTACAGCAGAGTGTCGCTTCAGCGGTGACCTTGGGTGCATCTCTCACATTCGCCCCAGCTTTCCCAGCACTGGGGCCTGTGTAGTCCTAGATAGTAGAGAATGGGAGGGCAGAGGAGGCTAATCTGGCCGAAAATGAGGGGGACACACAGGCCTCCCTTTCCTCCCATACACCAAAGAATCTTGACTTTGTCCTGGAAAAGAAACGCTTTTCTTCGAGTCAAGGACACTACTCCTCCCAGCAGACTACAGTAGCAGCAGAGAAAGGAGAGATCAGAGTGTTGAAGGCCTCACTCATGCAGACAAGCCGCTGACCCCTGGGGGCAGCTCCCTAAGAGCCCTGGAATCCACTACTCCATAAACCCCCAAATCACTCTTTTTCTTGACACAGTCCTCCTGGTCTCCCTCTCCCCTCAGTGACCACTCGCAGCCCAAAGTCCCTTTTGCCTTTTCCTCTCGAGGTGTAACCTCAGCTCTCCCTCCCCCAAGAAAGTTGTTTCTCTGGGTCTCTCAGATGTCGTTTCCAGAGCCCAGCTCTGAGCATTCTCCTAGGGGCCTCACATTCCACAGTGTGAAGTGAGGCAGTGGGACTAAAGACAGCAGAGACCAGGGCGCCCCTGAAGCGAGCATGTCTAACCAGCTAAGTGAGAATGGACCTCTCCGAAGCTATCACTGCCACTGTAAGGACTTCGCCCTTAAGAGTGTTAATTCTTACTTCTGTGAACACTACAATTTGTACTTCAGAGACTCACCTCTGAAGATCACAAGAGAACAAGAAAACAACCCATTAGCCATGATAAGAGAGGTGGACTGGATTTAAGATGGACTAAGTTTAATCATCTCTGAGCTCCTAAGAGGTAGACTTTTTATTCTTATTTTTCAGCACATCTCAGACTCCAGATACCACTAGGAGAAACTATGCCAGCCCTCCTCTTTTGACATCCAGTTTGTTAGGATTCTGAAGGTATAACTGATGGCTGGTGGCTAAAATGTATTCTGGTGTCCGTAAATTTGCGTCTGAGACACGCTTCAAGGCTAGATTTACTGGCAAAGTAGCCCATAAACAATTCCCCCTGGAGAAGCAACTCAAGAAACCCCATTCTTTTCTTGTTTTCCCTATATTCCATGTCCCCTCTCACCCATCTCCTGACAAAGATGAAGCCTGCTTGAATGGGGTCAAACAGTGAAGCTCATTATAAAGAAAGGGAAGTAGAGTTCATCAGTATTAAGTAAGTTGCTGTTTTCATTATTTTGCCAGGCATAAACTAGAAGTAAATCCTTCTGGATGGTGTATCCCTTTCTAAAACCCTGGACTCTGCTTTGCACAGAGCGGAGGTTACAGACAGTTGGACAGACATTTTTGAGTCATTTGAAAATTGGACTCGCCTCATGGTCAATGAGGAGGCATCACTTTTTCAAAGTCTGCATGCTGCCCTCTGCTGGCCGATATGTGCAGGAGCGTGACATCACAGCAAAGGCATTTATTTTAATCCCACATCTCTGTGCCGTGTACCTGTGAACACAGGAATGTATTTGAAATACCCTGGACATCTCAGCAAAAGTTTGTAATTGAAGCTAATTTGAGGAAGTCAATTCATTACTCCTTTGGCTCCAGGATTTACGGATACCCATCCATCACAATACCATCCCACTTCAGATCTTTGGGCTTCAAACCTCTCATAACCAACCCATTGTTCTGGAGAACCATCTATACAAACCAGTGCTCCCCCAGGGACTGGGTCCTCATAATGTGTTGGCCAGTCAAAGATATCTTCCCTTCTAGCAATGGTGGTGACAGGAGTTACGCTGAAATTGTGCATCCGTGTTGAGACAAAGGGTCTGAAGACTTTATTTTAGCCTGATCAAAATTAATTCTACACACTATTAGGTCAGGCTGTTCTATTCACAAAGTCAAGGGAACTATGAGGTAGGAAGAAAAGCAGCTAACCGAAGAACTGGATGACACCATAGGTGTGATTTACAATTGTGCATCTTTTCCTCTGAACAATTTATCTTATGTTAGTCCTTTTGGGACTTGTCTTAAGCTCAATACAAGGCACACTTTTGCTGGTTGAAATAATTCATTACTTATTCTCCTAAATCCTTCAAGGGCCCTCATACTGAGATCATGTCTCCAGCCTGGCACAACTTCTGGAGTACAAATGTGGCTGGCCTAATCTGCTGCGTGCCTGCCCTTCTGCAATCTCCCAGCGTCTGCCCTTGACCCAGGAAGAGCAGTCCTTTCCGTATCAACAAGAACTCAGGGCCCAGACTCAGGCTCCCACTGTCCCTTTTCATTAGAAGAGGTTTAAGGAAGAGTTATTTACCTAGAGGAGATTTAAAGGCATGTACTGCATTTAAACATTGCCAAACTTATAGCCTTAAAGCTCTGGCTGGCTATACTAAGATATGTAGAGAATGAACCTACTTCTGCCAATGAAGAATGATACCAAAATACAATGTATAATCATGGTTCATATCTACCCTTGAAAAGCCCTGTGTAGTCCATACAAAGTACATACATTAGCCTTACAATCACTCAGTCAATACCAACATGCCCAACATTGCTTTAGAGTTTGGATGGTAAGAGAGAAGTGGATTCCAGTGTACTTCAGATATTTATAGAAGATTGGCAACTATTCATAATAATACAAAACTACTCTTGTTACTGCTAATAAAATTTGGTAGGGTCAATTGATTTTTATTTATTTGAATAGGTAAATGCATTACAAACAGTTTCCTTTTTGCTGTTAGAAAAAGAAAAAAGCATTCCTTTATAAAATTAAAACACTCTCTCCTACATATAATGTAGTTGCCATGTCTTGTCTTGGACAAATTTTTAAATACCCTCTGCAAAATAATTCACACCCGAGAATGGGCAAAAAAATGATGTTTTTGTGCCTCATTAGTAGAACTAGCTACTTTTACCTGTTTTGCATTTCCCTTAATGACAAAAGAACATATTAAACTGGCAAAAAGTAAGTCAACATAAATCTTCCATTGTGATACCTTGTCTTCCTTGGCCAGGTACAAAATTGCTCTGGAAATCTGGTAGCACTGAATGGTGAGTTGACTCTGAGTCAATGAATGGTGTGGGTTTGATCCACTGAGAGCAATGGTATAAATCCAGACTGAAGATGCTGTGCTTGATTCTCCTGCACCTGCTGCAGAGAATTGTCTTCTTGAACTAGAATCCCAATCTAGGCACAGTCTCCACTGCAGAAAAAGTGCTATTTATACAGTTTCAGAGCAATTGAATGCCAGGATATGGGGATCGCCCAAAGCAAGACCAATCTTCTAACTGAGCTTTATTCCGTCTCCTCTGGCTTCTCCCAGGGAAAGATCGAACTCGTTAAGCAATATCAATTTAATCACAAGCAATGATCATGGGAGAAACGTTATATAACTGACTTCAAAATTATGCATTGAACATGGTGAAATCCCATGGAAAAGATTTGCTTTTCTTTCCCTTTTAAAATTTTTTAACAAAATCTTCACCTCAAAGATAAAAGAAATAAAGCAACAGGCAGAACTCTACCAGTTTAACAAAATCAAACTAAAAATTGACATTTCCTTACAAGCATCAAATTTACTACATAGTTTTCCAATTCCTAACTTTTTAACTGAGTTACATATGAGAGCTAGAAACTCATCCTGTTTGGTGGTAAATCATGAAATGCATTTTTCACTCATAAAAAAAGGCAAAAAAAAAAAAGTACACAGGGAAAATCGCCACAGTCACGTTGAAATGTGTCTATCTCCCGTGTCTTGTCCGCTTTCACCACAGCGAAATGATCCAGCGATACTGGCCCACGGTGGCCTTATATCTTAAAAATCAAAACCATGCCCACGTCCACAGTAGCTGCATTCCTAAAGGAAAGCGTTATCCTGCTAGGAAAGCGGGAAGTGTGTGAAGACTGCTTTCTAACAATCAGATGGTGTCAGATTTGCTATAGGTCCTCATTATTAACGGGAGTCAGCAGGAGGTATTTCTGGGTCGCCTGACCTCCCGCAGGTACTGGTGTTATTGGAAAGAAAGAGCACACAGTCAAGTTTAAAGGTCCTTGCTTTCCACCCACGCATAATCCAATAGGTGTATAAACCTTGTGGCCCCCGGAACACACGCTAGCAGGTATAATCACCCGAGGAGAATCCGGGGAGCCCATCACTCAGTGCTTCCTACCCGGACCCGCCAGGGAACAATGTCAATTCAGTGGAACCGCCTGCTGAAGGCAGCAATCAGAAAGCGTGTCTGTGTCAGATTAGTCCTGACAAGCTTCGTACCTGCAATGACGTGATGGAGCCTCTTCCTCGGGTCCCTGCTCTCTCCCTCTGCCTCTCCTCGGGGTGATATAGTCCACAGCGGGCTCCAAGTTGGGCCCCCCGCGGCCGCGCTCCGTGGCACCGCAGACGGACCCCAGCAAACGCCCATAGGAGAAGCGCGGGGCGCGGGGCGCGGGGAGGCGCGGGCCCAGCCTGGCCGCGCCTGCAGATGCGAGCGCAGCCCGGGAGACTTCGCTCTGACTCCTCTGGCCGCTGCATGGGGATATTATCACGGTCTGGGATTTCTATTGGCTCTGAACACCAAACAAATCACACCAGCCTCCCCCGCCTTCTCTGTTTCACTCAGCGCTTGGTTCTCATCTAACCCACAAACACTGCAGCCGCACACACTTCAGTCGCTCGCAGTGTTTCTCTTTTCCTCCTTCCAGTCTGTGGATTTACAACCTTGTGGTCAGCTCTTAACATTTTTTTTAGCAGACTTCCAATCCAAACCTTCTTGTTTATGTAGAGAAATTCTCCATTTCCTAAACCCGCAAAAGCCGCTCACTGCCTTCAGAGCTTCTTCCTCTTTTTTGCAGAACCGCTTGTAATGTACAGAATGTGGAAAACCTGTGTGTGAGCTCACACACACACACACACACACACACACACACACACACACATGCGCGCACGCACACACCCCAAGTTCCTTTTGTTGTGAATAACTGAGACCAGTGAAATTAAAAGCAAGCTGAGCCTCTTAACCTAAGTGAGAGTGTAGCTAATAAAATCTTGAATGAATTCAGGGCAAAACAGTCATGGCTTAGGTTGGTCCCCTGCCCCAAATAGCGTGTCAGTCATTATTATCCTTATTTTTGTTTATTGAATGCAGAGGGTTCTAATGCAAATCAGATTCCTCCGTGTCCAGAGAACATGGGACAATGACGTGAGACCAGTTTTTGTGTTCCAGCAGGCTTGGTGTGCTCTATCAGAACACAGAGAAGCCTGCTTGCTTCCCTGCTTCCTTATTTTCCGGTCTTTACTCTCCCCTGGCCATCTCCGGACTGAGACTCTTATTGTTATTCAGTAGCCAAAGAGGACTGACTGTTCATATTCTGCGTGATAAGGGTTCCTGGATGTGAAACTGTCATCTGTACACATCTACAGAGATAAACACTGCGCTCCTCCGTGGGGAAAGGACCCAAGAAAAATCTTCCAAGATCTTACCTGCATGGCAGGGAAAATTTAGAATACAATGAAGTCTCACTGTATTTGATAAAACAGAGCCTCCCTTAGTCCACCCTGCCCCAAATCCATCTCACTGGTGCTCCTGGCAATTTTAATGACAGTTCTTCTTGAGCAGAAGCCATTGCTTCTGAAATCACAGAGCTCTGTTTTGATTTTTTTACTTGAATTTTTTCCCTAGCGTTATTCTTTTTGTACCCTACTTTTCATTTGATACTCTGGTTCCAGCCAATTCATGGCACATTTTGTTACAAAATCACAGGACATAATAATTAATTTTTGAAATTTCTTAACACCAAACAGACTACCTGTTTTCTTTTCTTACTTGAACTCGTTCCAGGAATTCTGAAATGCTGTCTTAGTTCCAGAATGGATCAACCTACAATCAGCTGAAGTTGACAAAAGAAATGCAAAGCAGAACCGTATTTGGCTCGTGGTTCCTGCTCCCCAAGAACAACTTCAAATGGCAAATCCTTATTACTTACCAACTCCAGTCCATCCATTCTCTTCAGGGAAGCAGCTAAAAACTGGTGGTACTGTCATATGTCTTTGACACTTCTTCTAACCAGTCCAATAGTTCTAGAAGGAAGGATTCACAGGTAAGATTTTCCACACTGTACAGGTGGAGAAAGAGTCAGAGAAAAATAAAGAGACTTGCTTACGGTACACAACAAACAAAGCCAGGAGATTGGATGACTGTCCTCTTTATCTTTTAGAGATTACCTTTTTCATATGAACTATTCAAACCAAAGGAAAGAAAAGAGTTAAAAGCAGCAGATTTTAATTCCTACCTCCTTTGCACAGAAAAGCTAACAATTCACTAGATCATCTGTTCAACCTGACGAATAGTCATTTAAAATAGTAGTTCAGAACAAGCCATGATATTTTCAGATAAGTGACCAATAATTTGCCTCAGAATTACCTTTCTAGAAAATAGACAGCGACTGGTTAAAATAAAGCATAGCCAGCCAGGTCATTATATTTTCTGTTTCTTATTTTCAGGGTTCATTATAGCTCTCCATATCTCTTGGAAGGACAATGTAAGTACAGACATGAATAACTTAGAGTTACAGATAAATCTTAAACTTCGTTTTAGGTAATAATTCAAGTTCTTTCCTCCAGTTAATGAAGAGCAAAACTAGATGATTTAAGAGACATTTTCTTATACCCAATCAGTTGCATGATTAGGGTGAAATAAATCATGGGTATATATTTGATATCCTTTTGATCATTTATTACTTTAAAGATACTTTTTCAGAGACATTTCTGAAATGCTATGTGTACTTCATTAAGCCCTCCATAAACAACATAGATTTTGGTAATAATAAAAACGTTTGCATCTAAAAATGTATAGTAATGGGCTGCAATATAGTTTAATGACAAACAATCTTATGTTTAACTTCTTCAGTCGCACCGATATCACCCCATTTACCTCTATGGAGCACTTCCACAGGAAATAGTCACAAATTGGTATGTATCTAGGGGAGCTGGTAAGACACATTCTGGATATTATAATTTCTGAGAGTTGCTGGGGAAAATTGATCTTGGAAAGAGAATTTGGAGTGAAGTTCACTACATATTCTCAAATATTAAATGTGGAGAAGAAAATATGCTTTAATCGATATAATGCTTCAAACATTGGTCATTTTTGTCAATACTGTCACAGTTCAATCTTTAAATGGCTGTAGGAGAACCAGAGGATATTAATAAAGGCAATATTATTTATTATAATGTTGATAAAGACAATATTATTTCTTATAATTATTGATGAGTTAACATTATTGATAAAGAAATATTGACTAATAACATTACCTTATTTAGTCACGTACACAGTGTGAGAGACTAAGAAGTGGATTCCGAACCTCGAGCTTTTAGGGGGAGAAGATAAAGTAGGTGAGAAAAATTCACCATGGGAAAGGACTTCTTACAATTAAAGTTTTTTGGCAATTGAAACAATTTCCTGGCAAACTGATGACTTGGAGTTTTAACATAAGTTACCTAAGTGGTCAAGAAAATACAATCATCTAAAGAGGTTATTAAACTAGTAATATAGAGAGGCTAGACTAAATGGTGCAATATTTATTTAAATGTGAAAACATCTTTGATTTTATTATTGGCCTTTAAAATATGATTAAAGAATTTCTAATTTTATTGACTAATCTTTAGTAAAGCATAAAAAGATCATGGTTATGATCTTGGTATGCATTAGGGTGTTTATAGATGATTTTTTGCCCTTGTTTTGACATATCTACATTTTCCATGGTGAGTACATATAACTTGCAATAAAAAGCAAAAAAGCTTGTAATTCTGTCTCTCTCCACGTGACTAGCATGCTGAAGATCAACTGTTATAAGCATTTCCACCATTATAACAACATCTTCTTGATCGTGTCTGCATCCTTTCATTTATTTTCTTTCCAATCTCAATTAGATGCCATCCTAATGCTAGTATCTTCCTTTTGCTGCCTCTTTACTCATCTAAGTGTTTCCCCTCTAACTTATCCACATGTTGAAAACTTATAATTTTAGTCCTTTTATAGCTATCATTGTCTTCCTAGGATTATCATAACAGGTTCAATTTAAAATTATTGAATGATTCTGATATATATATACAGGATAAATTTGTTTCATTTACTGGTTATTAATTATTCCTCCTTCAGCTATTAACCTTTATTTTACAGAAAGTCAGAAACTTTATTGTTAAAGTTCTAAATTTACACCAGAGTCTCAAAATGGAATATTTATGACTCACTTATATATATTAATCTATACTTTTATCCTTCACAAATTTCAACTGTTTGTATGGAATAATATTTACTTCCCTTGTGTCACAGCAGTCTTGCTCAAAATGTACAAGAATGATTTATAAGAGTTTTACAGGAAAAAATATGGCCTTTACTGCATTGCAGAATAAACTCCTTGCCGTAAGAGTACCATCTGTCATGTTTGTGTCACCCCAGTGGAGCAGAGAGCACAACCCACAGATGAGCTTGGGAAATTAATAGGAAAGGGAATGACCACATATTCAGCGCAAGCCCCATATTTTCCCTTAAGACCCAGGGAGCAGGTGGTGGTGAGATTTTGTGATTCATTAACCCATGCTTATTAGATGTCAGCAAGGCCTCTGCTCTCAGACATGGATGGAAAGACGCAAAGAAGGTGAAATCAGAGCAGAGAGAACTCAAAGCCTATAATCTCAGTACTCGGAGGCTGAGGCAGGAGGACTGCAAATTTGAGCTCAGCCTGGCAAGTTAGTGAGACTCTGTCTCAAACTTTTTAAAAAATATATATAAAAAGGACTGGGGATGTAGTTCAGGAAGCAGGTCCTAGGTGATTCAGTCCTCAACACTGCCAAAAGAAATATAAAGGATTATAATCATCCCTTTCTCTTTGTGAAGGATTGATTTCAAGACCCCTGTGGATACTAAAATCTGAAGCTGCTCAAACCCTTATGCAAAACGGTATATTATCAGCAGAGTACCCATTTGCATTCTCCTGGACACTTCAAATCATCACTAGATTGCTTGTAATACTGAATAAAACATAGACGTCATGATAATAGTTATTATAGTGCATTGTGTAGGGAGTCATGACAAGGAAGAAATGTCTGTACATGCTCATTATAGGCGTGATCTTTAAAAACATACTTTGCGTCAGTCTTTGGTTGAATCCACAGATGTAGAGTTCAAATACAGAGACCGAGCTGTGTCCGCCTCCTCCTCTGACTGAGGTTGGCAGTTTGCCTCACTCTGGCCATGAGAGTGAGCCCAAAATTTACATGTGTGTTTCCAAAGCAAAGCTTTTAGAGTCCTTGTGTGGTCTACCACATCCCGCCTTCTTCTCTTCCAGGAGTTCAGAAAGTCCTGAGGTCTCCGAATGAGGACACATAAAGCAGAGCCGTAGTCCCTCTGAGACTGACACAGTATAATGGGAGGGGTGAGTGGGCTATGAAGATCTCTGGTCATTTCTTGACTACCGTGCAACACCATCTAGGCTGAGTGAAAGCACACTTTCCTATGATCACTTGTCAGGGACTAGAGGGCTTTTGCATGGATAAGATCCAACTTGATAATGAACAGGTAAATATTCATTCACCTTAGTTATACTGGGTAGTATACTATGCAATGAATTTCCCATTCAAATGCAAACAAAAAATATTTCAAATTGGGCTCCTAAGTCTCTCTTCCATGGTTAATCTTGCCTCATTTTAGAACCAGATCTTTCTGAACATTAATATGCACCTGGTAATCACTTGGCTACTGTTGTTAAAGGTAATTTCCCAAAAAGGACTCACAGAGGATGCTCTGGGGTGATAACACCGAGGTGTGAGACAGTGGAGGGAGCCTGTGGCTGGCTGAACATCCAACCTTTGATCCCTGTGGGTGTATCTTGCTTCACCCCTTTCTTTCTTCAGACGAGTTCTCCAAATAGACTTTTAACCCCTAGGAAGTCCAATAACAAAGTAGACTCGTATTTATCAGTCTGTTCAGCTTTCTCCCATAAGTCAATTTCTACATCTGTAAAATGGGAGCAGGGATACAACCATCTACCATCTAACTGTGTTAAGGAATTAGTCATAATGCATAAGCAAAATGGTGAGCAGCAGCACACACAGTTATGTGTATTTATGCCTCCGTGTTTTCCTACACGCGCTTCCTTTCTTTTTTTGATGTAGTTTTTTCTTTGAAAATACTTATCATTCCTTGTAGGCTTAACCAGCACCAGCATTCCCTGCACCTTGCCACGTCTCCAGTAAGACAGCCTCTCCCTCTTTCCCCAGCCCTCTGCAGGGAAATTCTCCCTTGTCCTGTTGTTCTCAGGGAACTTCATCTGTTTGCCACCCCCTGTTTGTCAGCTCCCTAGGAAACAGGGTTGATATCACCGTGGGAGATAGAGTAGCTGTGCAATTAAATCAGAGGATTCCAGACTCAGATGGCCCAGGTTCAAAGCTTGACTCCATCAGTGTCTCTGCCTCTCTTTGCCTCAGTTTGTACTTCTGTAAATTAGGATTATCAGGGTTTCTTAAGGATGTTTGAACGGGCTTTTTTAAGTAGCACCACTATTTTACTCAGCATAGTTTTTGGCAATGGGTATGAAAACTGGTTTTGTTCAGTGAAAGAAAGGTTGAGGGTCCCACTGCAGTGAGAAACACTACTTTCCTCTCTCTTCTAACAGTCAAGTTGTCTGATCTCTGCGGCACATGCACTGACTATATCTCAAAGCAGTTGTGGACATGCGGGAAGACGCTCTGAAGAAAAATTTTTTACCATTTGTGCTTTTGAATAATAGGAAATGTAAACTTTTAATCAACTCTTGTAAACAATGATAACACATAATGCTACCATTTCTTAAACTCCAGTCCAGGTTATTTATCAAGTAGGTCAGGTTGCCTGCCTCCAGCGCAGAACCAGAATTAAAATAAAACAATCCTCAGTGCAGCTTCTGTTCTCCCACACACACATTCCTGCCTTCTGGAAGGACCCAAAGCAAACGCTCTGATATATTTGGAAGAGAACAAAAGTTAGTACGGAACAGCATTTGACCTCTGTCTTCTATTAATGTGAATCTTAGGCTGTCCTGCACGAACTTCCGAAAGTGACATATCTCCCTGTGGGATCAGTGACAGGGGGACAGCTGGCCAGCCTCAGAGCGAGCTTGGCCCCATAAGGACTGCAAGGCTGTCCTGTTACAAAAGCAAGGGTGAGGGGCTCCTCCCCAGCTGGTGCCTTTGCAGGGCTTTTCTCATCAAGCGATGTTACATAGCCAGGGTCACAGAGTCACGGATCCATGGGGATTTGGTAACAATAAGATTATTTCAGAAATTCATGAATATTAAAGAAATGCATGTGGTTCACCATAGGAAAATATTGATTAAACTTCTCTAACCAAGTGTCAGCATATTAGCGGTTAATAAAGTGAACTACATTGATAGGTAACATTGGTTTCTAACTCAGGCAGCAGAATGAGACCTTGCATGGGTAAAGAAATCAAAAGCAGGAAAAACAGCCTGTGACCTTGACTAGCTCTGAAGTCAGAGTTTTCTTTGGTTTCATAGTTTCAAGAAGACTCTGAAATTTACTCATTTGCATAGATATATTTGCACTTATTGACGATTAGCCTTAAAGGATGTAAGCCAGTCCAAATTAAGGTGAAATTCCAGTCTTCATTTCAGTCCCATGAGAAGCCCAAGCACCTTGGTCCCTCTCCATTCTGCATCATTTTGAACATAGCGAAATATTCTAGCTCCTTTCCAAGCCCTGGCTTATTTCTGTGCAGATTTTCTTAAAAATTTCAGACCTTATTGATCTCCCCACTCTGGACTCATTGTTTATATGTATGCAGTTGGCATTTTACTATTTCCTGTGTCTTGGTATTATTTTATTTTTAAATATTTGCTATTGCATAAGCCTGATATTAGTATGCAACCCCCACCTGCCTTATTATCCCAGTATTCAATGACCCCCAGAAGGCCATGGCCTCGCGTGCCAGGTGGAGTCTCCATGACACAAATTAATAAGCCTATTCCCTAAGCTTGAGACCATACCAGCTGCCATAGGACGCTGAGTACGGCAGCACTAAATCAGCGCCAGGGATCCATCTTCCTTTCTCCGTTGGATGTTTCCCAGCTTCCCTAGCAAATAACACAAACAGGGTGGCTGAACCACAAGGCTTTATTTGCTCACAGTTCTGGTGAATAGATATCCAAAATCAAGGTGCTGGCAGGGCTTCTCTGCTTCTGAAACCCCCAGCAGAATCCCCCTGTGCCTCTTTCTGAATTCAGGTGCCGGTTGTCGATCCTTGATGCTCCTCAGTTTCCGCTTTGGCAGTTCATTCTCTGTCTCTGTAGCCATGTGGCATGCTGCTCTCCCCATGTTCCTGTCTTCTCCTCTGCTTTGAAGAACCAATCATATTAGATTCAGGTCCACTCAAATGACCTCTTCCTAACTTGATACATCTGCAAAGACCCTGGTCCCATACAAGGTCACATTCACAGTAACCAGGGGTTAGAACTTCAGCATGTGTTTGTGGGGATGTAATTCAAGCCTACCAGCCAGTATCTGCCGTTCTGTTACCATGTCTCCCTGGCTCTTCCCAAGGCCTTCTCCAGTGTCCTACCATCTTTCCCTTGCATCTGCTCCCAGACCTTTAGGAAATGCAAATCCTCTAGCTGTTTCTGGACCTTGTTTTTCCTCTGATAAGATGCATCTTAGAGGATGTCTGGGAAGAGAAAGTAGATTACCATAACAAAGTTAACTCCACCAGTGGGGCTAGCAATGTAGGATGGGATGGGGCAAAGATTAAGGTGAAGAAAAGAGTTCTGACCCCTGGCCTAATAGTCACCGTGATGGTCACAAGGAGCCACTGACAACACATTTCTCAGTGAGAAAGATTGTCTTTCCTCGGCTATTGGAGAAATGCAAATAAAAACAATGCTGAGACTCTGTCCTACTCCAAAAAGAACGGCCATCACCAAGAAATCAAATAGCAAGAAATGCTGGTGCTGCAGGGGGAAAGTAGCCCTTCTACACCGTTGGTTGGAATATAAACTAGTACACCATTACAACAATCGGCATGGGGATTCCTTGAAAAACTAAAAATAGAAATTCCATTTGAATTAGCTACTCCCCTTCTAAGAGTCTTCCTGAGAGGGTTAAAGTCATCCTATTACGTGTGTCCATGTTTATAGCAGCATAATTTATGATAGCTGAATCTTGGAAGCAGCCTATATGTCCATTAACAGATGAATGAAAAAGAAAATGTGGCATTTATACACAATGGAGTACTACCCTGCTGTAAAGAAGGATAAACTTGAGGCATTGGTAAGAAAATGGATGCATCTCAAGACTATACTATTAATATTAAGTAAAATATACCAGACACATGAGTTTAAATATCGTATCATCTCTTTTATATGAGAAATGCAAAATATAAGGAAAGGGCAAAATAAAGGATATGTAATAGGAAGCAGGGAGATCTTTTTTTCCAAGGGGAAAAGGGAAAAGAGAAGGAGAGGGAGGAGGGAAGGAAGAGGAAATGTTTTTAAAAAGAATCAAAGAAAAAACGTGAAAGTAGAGCTTTTTCAAATGTGAAGGGGATTAGTATTTGGAGGAAGCAGGGAAACATAGGAGAGGAAAGGGACAAAAATAAGATGTGTACAAAATCCCCTCAATAAACATAATCATTATGTACCGCAAATATACACTAATAAAAATATATTAGCAAAGACACAAAGATTGTCTTTCTTCTCAGCCTGTTATAGTGTGAGATTATTTTCTGTTAAGGCAGTGCCGAAAGATGCTATCTTTAGATTGGTCAGCCCTGTGTTGATTCCACTGTGTTTCTCTGACGTCTCGAGATCTGTGTTCGGTTTGTAGTTTCTCCAGTTTCAAAAACATTCAAATAGACAGCTGGAGATGTTCAGTGAGTGTGTTTGACTTTGATATTTAGCAGGCATTTTCACCATCACCACTCTTATATCAAATGCCCAGCAGGGTATTTTGTTAACGAAATGCACTTTAAACCTAGAGTTTATCAGCTGGAAAACAGAATCAAACTTTGTATTTCCAACTCTAGCTGATATTTACCCGGACTCAGTGTCTATTAAAGTTTTATGTTAAGGGAGATTTATGGAAGAATATCTCAGTGCATAGTTGCTTGAATGGGAGTAAGTTAAAGAAAGAAATAACACGATTAAGAAAAAAACGCATGTGTTAAAAGGGTCTATTGAGCCTTATGTGTTTTCAGTGAGCTCACTTAAGCTCAGCACATAGGCCTTCATGTAATTCTTCCCATTTTATAGGTAAAGAAATTAGTCACACAGACTATAAGTTGAAGAACTATAGATTCAAGATTTCCATTCTCCGGAATTCATGCTTTCTTTTACAATAAACTTTTTTATTAGAAAAATAAGGCATTCTTACTGTTAAGCACTAGATAATATAGAAATGTAAAGTTGAAAGAAAGCATAACAGTCTTTTTTAGTTTGTTTTTCTTTTTTTGTTGTTGTTGTTGTTTTTTTTCTTGGTACCGGGAATCGAACTCACGACCTTGCGCTTGCCAGGCAGACGCTGTGCCACTGAGCTAAATCCCCAGCCTCCACAGCAGTCTTTTATAAAAGGAAAAAAAATAACTAAATTCTGTTAAGAGTTCATTTGAGCAAAGAGCTACCTGGCCAACACTCAGAGCCAGATGTATGGGAAGTTTTGCTCTGACACATGGACAATGCTTCCGGACAGAACTTGGAAGTAAAGAACCCAAATGGCTTGATTGGTTACAGCAAGGTGCTCACCTCATTTGGACAGGGTATGATCAGCTAGTTGCCATCACGGGCTAAAGCTTGGCTACTTGTGACATGCAGATGTTTTCATATAACTCTGTTAGGTTTTCAGTGCATTTACACACTAAAACTAGTTGTAGTTCTTAGCTAGGAACTCCGTGTATGGGTTTAAGCTGAGGACAAATTTAATTTTAAAGTCACAATTCCACCGCTGATAACTTTCTAGTATTAGCTTTGCTGCTTCTTCATTTGTGCTTAGTTGAGGTTATAGTATGTATAAAATGTCCATATTGCTTTTTATTTCATATAACAACATTTCAATGACATGTAAATGAAATCATTTATAAATATATTAGTGATTATACAATTATGGATACAGTTTTTCCTTCTTTTGGTATACTGGGGACTCAACTCAGGGCCTTCCCACTGAGGTATATCCTCAGTTTTTTAATTAAGCAATTAATGTTTTTGAGTCAGTGGCTCTCTAAGTCACTAATTCACCCAGGTGGTACTAGAAACTGCAATTCTCTTGCCTCAGCCTCCTACAGTGCTAGGATTATAGGCTTGTGCCACCACATTTGGAAAATCATGGACACATTTATCCAACTCCTCCCATTAGACACTTAAATTATCGTCATAATTTTGGTGTTAAGAATGTGGTGGTTCGGATAGAATATCCCCCAGATGCTTGTGTTTGGAAGGTGATTGGATTATGTTGTTCTATGCTTATCAGTGGAGTCATCCACTAAGGAGTTCAGTAGCTGAACGTGCTGCTAGGGGGTCGGGCTGTTTGTGAGGAGGTATCGGGGCATGCCCTCCCTTCTCTGCTTCCTGCCTGAGGCGGGTGGAACACCTTGCCGTCCACCATGCCCCTCTGCCATCCAGTTCCTGCCCTGGAGCCAGCAGAGTATGAAATCACGGTGAGACCAAAACAAGCTTCTCCTCCTTTTAGTTCTGGTGTTGAGTATCTTATCCTAGTGAGGAAGTGACTAACACAATAATATATAAAATATTTCACCATGGAAAATATGCATAGTACAGACATTTTTAAAGGTAAATTATGAGAGGTGGCTGTAGATGGTTGCACAGGCAACTTTTAGGTAGTACTAATTATCTCACGCTGAGGTCCTTCATCACTTATTGTAAACAAAATTTAGGATTTCATGTGTCAACTGACAAATTTTCCAAGCGCTAATTCTTGGCAATGCCTTGTTTAAAATTTATTTCTTTGTTTTCCTGTTCTCTTATTAATTGCTGATCAACATCAGAAGAATGCTCAAGACAGAGTCAAATACACTGAGAAACCCCGTGTTTCTGTCAATCAACTAATTCAATCTATACTTTTTTCTACAAGCCTGAGTGATTATACCATTGTGCATCTTCTTTGCTCTGAAAAGAAAATTCCAGATATTTTCCAAACTCAAGCTTATTTCTGCGAGAGATTTTTTTTTATAACAGGAAGTTTTGTGAGCAGTGTAAATATTTTATGACATTTATCTTAATTATTTTACTAAAATGAAAAGAATACACAGAAATGAATAGTGATCGCTGGGAAATAGAAAATGGAAATTATCCAATATAGCCAAAATAGCAAAATTTTGCCCTTATTCTGATCTTTCCCCATGTTCCAGTTATTTGTGCTTAATCAGAAAGGAAGAAATTAAAACACATGTGTGAAATGATGAAAATGTATTATAAAAGATAGGATCTAAAAACTGAAGTGTAGTTGGAGGTATTTTGCAATCTAATGATGAAATTAACAGAAACTTCCTCTGTAACTGTTTGTTAACATGTGGTCTCTGGCCTGTCTGCATCAGAGAAAACTGGAGAGCTTTTCAATAAGGTGAATTTCTCTGCCTCAACCAGAGATAACAGCTGGCAATGTAATGACATTGAAGCAAATTCTTCAGAAGAACCTTAACCACTTTATAATCTAACAGTAACTGCCCTTAAAACTTATTTTTCCTACTGGCCAGGCTTTGCATGTTTGGCAATTAAGTGGGTTTTTAAAAATGTGTGATAATGTCAAGGAAAGGTTCCGGTACAATGCTGTGAAAGGCTAGTCTTGTACAGATCCGGAGAGCACTTATTTTCACACATGGCCATTCCATAACATGGGAGATGACATTTCTTTTTAGCAGGGCCCTTCACTGAGTGGCAGTTTCCTGTGCCCAGGCTGGAGTTCGTGTTTGTTTATGGTTCTCTGTTTTTAATGAGAATGACTGAACAATTAAGAGTGTGTGTTTAAAAGAAAAGTTATGGATGTTTCCTACCATTTGAGGTGTTACAGTTGCCTCTTGTCATCTGGCGGGGAGGGGAGTGTGGGACTCTGAGGGTCAGATGCACACACACTCCAACGGGAGATCCTGGACTGATGCCCCAAGTTAGATGGTGTTTCCATTGGCATGACTGGTATATTTTCTCCTGTGTTTGTTGGAACTATCTGTGCTTATTCTGCAAACAGTTTATTTGTATATGTCCTACTTCTTTAACTTTTAAGATCTTAATATTTGTTCTGAGTCTAATTTCATAGCTATGGATATTGTACTATTAACTCTTTGTCACACTGATCATAAAATACCTTCTCAGTATATTGTTTTCCTATAACCTTACCTGCACTATCTGGGAAATACAAGATTCATGTTTTAAAGTATATGTTATTGATCTATCAACATTTTTCTTTACTTTTTCCATAGCTTTACAATTTCCGATCCATTTTCCATTTACACATAGAGTTGATTTTTACTGAATTTTCTTCTATTAAGTATAGTAAAAATTGTAAGCCAGGTGTGGTGGTGCATGCAATCCCAACACTCAAGAGGCTGAGGCAGGAGGATCACTGTGAGTTCAAGGCCAGCTTAGGCTACATAGTGAATTCAAGGCCAGCCTGAACCACATAGCAAGACCTTGTATCAAAAAATAACACAAAACAAAAACAATAGTAAAAACCATAAAATTTAGCACTTTAACTTTATAAAAGTAATTTTTAATGCAAAGTAAATTTTACATGACATTAAGTACACATGGACTAAATTTAATTTAGATGAGATGTATTTTATTATATAGTAAAGGAAATGGTGTATGGTGGATAATATTTCACCACTGATTTAAGTTAGAGTTTGCATATATTTAGATTTTATATATATCTCTTTATATATGCATACATACATACATACATAATCATATCATGCATACATGATTCTCTGGATTAATCAACTCTTAATTAACAAAATTCTAGTCCTGATCTTGCTGCCTACAGTGGCTTTCACAGCAACATTGACATTAGTACACAATTTTGGTTATTTTCTTCCTGATTTAATGGTAATAATCCATTACCATTACATAGTGTTTTCCCATTTAGTGTAGAATGGGTTATTGGTTTAATACAAGTAGTACTTTTCAATTATAGGAAAACTGTTTCCATGGGTAAAAAAATAGATTGGAGACTTAGCCAATATGATCTCTTTCTCATACTCCTCATATATAGTTGTAACAACAGGTTAAACAGAGAAAGAATTGATTCAGTGCTCAGCTTTTGAGTTTCAAATTAGACTTTTATCTGCCTTCTAAATTAAGACATTTCTGATTAGGAAAGGAGGCACAATAATAATTATGATGGGATGAGCCTGGTGGCACACACCTGAAATTCCAGCATGTAGGAGACTGAGGCAGGAGGATCCCCTTGAGTTCAAGGTCATCCTGGGGTCCCTGGCAAGTTCAAAACTAGCCTGGATTACACAGCAAGACTCTGTTTCAAAAAAAAAAAAAAAAAAAACACAACACAACAAAACAAAACAAAAAAATTGTGTTGGGATGGCAGGCATAAACCTGAATTGTCTCCAGATAAACTGAAAGGATTAGAGTGACCTTACCTGTGAACAATAAAGTTGGAACAACACATGAAAATGTGAGAATTTGTTTTTCCATTGAAGGAGAGAAAAGTGTTCTCCAAACTGGCAAGAGGCAGGCTTAGCCTGAAGGAAAGCAGTTAAGTTCGGGACACCTCAGTACCCTTCAGCACAGGTCTGGAGCAGACGCCTCAGTTCCCTTTCCAGGCTGAACAGCCTGAGTTTGGAGGGCGCTGCGCTTCATCCTGATAAACGCAGGAAGGCAAGCAGAGTCAAGAGTTCATCTTATCCTCTGAGTGGCAGCTTGCATGGCTGTAGGCAGAGGAGGCTCCGCGGGCCACCTGGGCTGTGCCCACCCCGGGTGACACGGAGAGCGGGCGCAAGAGCGAGGGCTGCAGGTGGAGAGCAGAGCACCCCGATTAGAGACCCGATGGATAAAGCAACAAATGGCACAGCCACCCGGAACAAACAAGAATAACTACCTTTAGGCAGTAACAGGCAGGGGATGACCATGAAGCCGGGATGTGCGACAGAATTCCACTGCATTTGGATGATAACTCTGATCAAGCTGCAGATGTATTGGGCGAGAGATGGGCACGGCGTTCTCAACCACCCACCAACCCTTACAATGTCATCACCTTTGCCTTCTCCTTCGCCCTCAGTTTAACTTCCTGTAGAGCTGGTGACTGAGTCCAACTGGGATGATTTTAAGTCCCATTTTAAATCTTTGTCCTCAGCGCCATTACTCTAGCTCAGACTAGCTCTCCCATACACTTTAAAAATAATCCTTTCAGCCACTCCTGTCCCCCACTTCGGCAGTTCTTAATCCTTTGGTGACCATGAACCCCTTGAAGAGTTGACTGCATAGGCAGCCATGAGCTGCTCAACATGGCCCCTGCTTGTGGCACATGGCTCTAGCGCCTTTGAGCCATGGCTCATCCAAATGGAGGTCTACTGACGTGTGCACCCCTGATTTCAAGGGGGGAAAAAGAGTGTAAGGCAAGCCATTAACTTTTAAATAATAATGTTGAAATGATGATGCCTTGAATAGATTGGGTTCAACAAGCTATTAAAATGTTATTAAAATTAATTCCACCTTTTGTTTTAGTTTCTAAATGGCTAACAGGAAGTTAAAGATGACACATATGACTCACATTATATTTTTTATTGGGCAGTGTGGGCATTCACCCTTTCTTATCACATAAGGTAAATATATATTGCAGTGTTGATGTCCATTACCTTATTCAGGACTGGTGGAATTGAGGTAGAATACTATAGCTTTATTCTGTTCCGTAGCTCTCTGACAAGTCTGTTCAAAAAACAAGTATAAAAATGTCATGATCACAGCTTAAAATATTGAATAAATATGTCATTGCTTACAGGTGAGGGATATGTTTCTGTAATATTATACCCAAGGTTTTTCTCCATATCACCTAACTTACTGTTCCAGCTCTTTTTCCTGACACATCCTGACCACACACATCCATCCGTTCTCCAGCTCCCCCAAACAATCTGACCTCCTCTTATACAGGCATGCACATCGCTCCTACCTCTTCCTCAGCCTCTGCCCTCAGCTTGGTATGCCCTGCTTTTAATTTTTCACCTGTCTAAAACCTCATCATTCAACAGGGTCCTGTTCAAGTATCATTTCCACTCTTAATCCTTTTCTGTCATCAAAGATTGAGTCAGTCGCTCCTCTATGGTGGGTCCCCCGGCAGCTCACTCACAGAACTCTTGTGCCAGCTTGCTTCATGTTGTGCCATGTACACATTCAAATGTGGGTACTTCACAGAGACACATGCACTGCCTCCCGTGCTACAATATGAGCTCCTTTAGGCCATGATCCTATAGATTCCATTTTTGCTTCTGCTGTGTTTTACTTATGGTGGTTATGCCATAAATGTTTGTCCACTGAATGCAAAGAGAAATCTTAGAACAAGTAGAACACATGAGATCCTCAGTAAGTTAATGAAGGTACAAGTGGGGTCAAAAGAATAGTAGCAATGGAAAAGGAGACCTAGTTCAGGATTTATACAGAGGAAATAAGAAATCAGAGGACCAAAGGGCCCTTTGAGTATATATGATGGATGTAAATGGTGATCCTGGATATGGGGGGCAAGGTAGAACTGTTGGGAAAATTGAGCTGAAGCAGGCAAAGGCAGATGCTGAGATTAGTTAGGTCTTAGGTGATGGCAGTGTCTGTAGGAGTTTCCAGCAGATAACAAACATTTGACTTTGGAGCCTGAATAATACTCAGAAACAATTATGTAAAATTTGTGGATGAAGCCAAGGAAGAAGATGAGATCAAGGGAGAGAAGATGTGGGGAAAAAATAACCATATTATCCTGGTTTTTGTTACTATGTTAAAATACTAGAGGTTGAGTAAGTTATAGAGAAAAGAGGCTGGCCAGGGAAACAGTTCAGCAGCACAGCACCTGCCTGGCAAGCATGAGGTTGTGAGTTCAATTCCGGATACCACAAAAAAAAGAGGTTACTAGAGCTCACAGTTTCAGAGGCTGAAAGTCCAAATAGCATGGTATCAATCTTGGGGAGGACCTTCTGTAAAAGACAGAAGTAGCATGATGAGAGTGGAAGCCAGAGACCAAGGATGGGCCAGTCTTGCTCTTTTACAATGCAATCTCGGAGAAACTGAGCGGCCCCTGTGAATTATCTTAATCCCTCCCAAATGCAGCACCACCAAGCAAGACCTAACCATGTCCTACTAGACTCCACATCATCAAGGTCACCCACCACCTCTCAACACCAGGACACTGGGTATCAAGTCTGTAACACACAAAACCTTGGGGGATAAATCACACCCCAGCCACGGCACTAATAAAGGTCAGAGACTTGGGCGACACACTCAAAGGCTGGAAGCAAGAAGTGAACCCAATGGCAATGAATACTAGAGATTATAATTTTAATCCTTTTATCCCTTGCAATACTGAGGGGGCACTGGAGAAGAGAGAAGGAAGGTATATCAAGTGTCACTGGACCCTACCCGATGCTTTGGAGTTAAGAGGTTGCATTGGATTCTTACTAGTTTTAGTAAGGTAGTAAGATCTTAATGCAGGCTGAATAGGTAAGAAATGAACAGGAAGGGTGTATATATATATATATATATATACACACACACACACAATATATATATAATGTGTATTCTTATATATATTCTTATTCTTACCTTTGGGGAGCACTTTTTTCTTGCAGAATCTAGAGAATCTCCCAATGATTAGGCCTCTAGGTGCTAATTCTAGTTCTACCACTTGTTAGCCATGTAATTCTAAGCAAGCATTATGAGCTGTTAGGTTCTCTGTTTTCTAACTTGGAAAACCAGGATAACATTACTGTCCATAGGCTTTACTGTGATCTCTCTTCTTAGTGTCTACAGTAGTACTTGGCCTACTGCAACACACGGGGCGGGGGAGTGACTCAGCATTCATCCAGCTTCATGATTTTCTGAATAGGACTCCTCTGGTTATTGATGACACTGATTTCTTAATGGAGTGAGATGTGTTAGTTTGCTTGAACTCCCATAACAAAATACTACAGACTGAATGGTTTAAGTGGTAGGAATTTATTTTCTCCCAATTCTGGAGGCAGATGTCTGAGTTCCAGGTGTCAACAGGCCTGCTTCCCCTCTTCATGGCTTGTAAATGGCTGTCTTCTTGTATCTTCACGCAGTGTCCACTCTGTGCATGTCTGTGTCCTAATTTCTTCTTCCTACGATGACATCAGTCATGCTGGATTGTGATCCTAGTGACTTCATTTTAATGTAATTGCCTCTTTTACAACCCAAATGCAGTCACTTTATGAGGTACTTCAAGTGAGGACTTCAGCATGTGAGTATGGAGTTCATAATTTATCCCATAACAAACAAAAAACCCCACTACTTATATTTTATTCATTAAGGAGACAAATTCTGAAGCATGGTAGAGGACTAAAAGTAAAGTCTCATCAGAGGAAGAACTCAGAAACTCATACATGTGAACTGCTTCCTCATTAGATTAGTGAGTGCCTCTTGGAGACTGAAAGTCCTAGATATTCATCCTAAGCACTTCTCCCCAACCCTACACTCCCTGGGCCTATATGTGGGCAGGAGTATATGCACTACCCAGAGTGTGAACCCTCTGAGAACCAGACTCCAACCATAGTGATCCTCATGTCCTCCAGCCCCTCTGCTGCCCAGTGACTTTGCAAGTTAGTGTGCACAAAGTGTGCATTTCACTAAAGACTTGTGTTTGCAGGACACATGGGCGATAAAGGATTCCAAAAGCTCGAACCTAATGTTCTTATCTACTTGATACACCCCTCACACAACTCCTCCACAGCTCTTTTCAAGTCATTCTGAACCTCACTACCTCTCCCTATACCAGAATGACTCTTACAGATTCTGGTATTTGGATACTGTATTAAATTGTTCTCTTACTTTACTGGGGTAGAAAGCCAAAGAAGTAGGTGGTTTTGTAATAGAAATTGAAAAATAAAAATACAGTGGGTGGAGCTGTCCCATGAGGACAACTTGCTACTGTATACTTGCTCCAATTCTTTACCAACTCCTTGTAAAACCTGGGGCTGGGATCTTCCAGTCTAGGCCCTGCAGCTGCTATCACAGCAGCCTGTACCACACATATGCCTGACATATGTGGCTGGTTAATAACGTCTCTCAGTTTTGCAGACTGTCTAGAATATGCCAGATTTCCCCCATCTCCTCTATCTGCTGGACTCTCCCTCACCAAGTCCCCAGGGGCTATAAACACAGCCATCTCTGTCTGACTCCTTAATGACCAGGTGTGAAAGATTCTGAAGGTGGAATGCATTCATTCTCCACAGGTGATCTATCAGAACAAGGGCCCAAATTAAATAGTAAATCACTTCTTTCATCGTTGTCTTCTGGGAGGCAGTAGCCTTTGGAAGTTAAGGGAAGAGCTGTAAATTTGATCCCTGCCTCTGTTTGTCATTCCTGGGTACATAACTTTGCTTAAGTTACCTGACAATCCTGCTGCTATTTTCCTTATCTGTACAATGGGGAAAAGAGTAACCTTAAAGGTTGGTATACTGATTAAGCAAGAAAATGTAGGTGACACTATCTATATAATCTGTGACACATAACATGTAATTGACATAGTAGATATTATTAGCATTATATTAACATTATTAGCTACTATTATATCTCTTGGAGGAGGGTGGGAATGAATGTGGGAAAAATAGCTGAGAAATAAGCTTTTGGTTTCCATAAAATAACTGATGTTTGGGTCTTAAAGCTTCCAACTTGATATGCTGCACATAAAATTCTTTTCAGATGTCTCATTCTTCTTTTATAGCTCATCCTTATTATATAAAGGCACTCAGTACTTTCCTCATTTTTCCATTTGTGTTTTATTATTATGAAAAAGTTCTTGGGTATTAAAAGTATAGAGAAGAATATGAGTTGTACCACGTAACCACAAGTCCCATTACAAGGCACAGCTAAAGCCTACTGTACAAATGTGCCCAATTCCCTAGACTTCTCAGTCTCACTTTCAGGCCTTTGATCTTAAATCCTACAAACCTTTATTCTACATTAAAATCAAAATTCTAGCTAGAGTTCACCATTCAGATAAAACTTCGCCAAAATGGTGGTTTCATGCAATATTTTGCAAAGGAAGGAGGCAAAGAGGAGAAGTGAGGCCTCAAACTCTGAAAGCTTTATATTTCCCTGACTGGGATTGTCCATTTATTCTTTGGTTAGGGAGAAAATTGCTATTAGTTTTCTCTCTCCCACTGTATTCAGAGCAATATTTTTCAAACTCGATTCTAACCCATTAGTGAATCATGAAATCAATTTATGAGTTATGGCCAGCATGATTTAAACTAATAAAACAGAAAAAAGTAGAAACCAGAAAAGCAAGGAGAAAATATCAAAACCTGCACAGTGAGGGTAAATGTTATGGGAAGCTCATTTCATACTTGTTGATGATTATGTATTTATATATGTACATACCTTTGCTGTATAAAATTGCATTTCTTCCCATCGGAACTAGCTGGGGGGACGCTGTGAGATTTATTTCTGTAGAACACTTTACACTGGAGCAGCAGAGTTGCTATCTAGTCTTGACTTCTGGGGAGAAGGAGGGCAATATTAAAGCAGTGCTTCAAGATCAAAGATAGAGCCTGGAAGGTGGAGGCCCTGGATATGCACCCTAAGAACTTCTCTGCTCAACCCCACTCACTCCCAGGGCCTACACAAGAGCAGAAGTATATGTACCAGCCAGAGTGTTAACCCTTCCAGAGTCAAGCTCCAGTCCCAGTGAACCTTCGATCCTCCAGCTCTTTGGCTGTCCAGCGACTTTCCAAGTTAATACCCACAAAATCTCACTAAAGGCTTACATTTGAAGGACACCTTGGATTTGTTTAAAGCAGGTGTCATAAGACAGGCAGACATAGACACAATTGTCATGCAGGAAAACTTCATCGCATTTACAAATCTCTAGGAACAGGGGACAAGACCCACCACGCAGGGCCACACAGAAAAGCACTGAGGTCAGTCAGGAGGCACAGGGGTGAGGGTGGAAACATGGTGTTTGCACAGGCAGAGGAAGCTAAGCAGGTTTAGAATTTGATGGTTTGAAAAATTTCAGTGAACTCTGGGATATGGGGCCTCTTCCTGGTTGCCTGATACAAATTCCTGGGGTGATTAGGACAGTGGATAATGGCTTTATGTGAGAGCCCTGTAAAAGAAGTGGGTGAGTGCTTCGAGGTTCTGATTCACTGGTTTGCATATGAAAAGTAGGCTCTGGGAATAGCTGTGTCTACACCTGGGAATTGGTGAGCCCTGAATCAGCAAATTCCAAATGATGTTCAAATATCCAAAACACAAGGAAAAAATGATTAATATAATTTTTGAAGTGGGGATGGTGTATCTATCTACAAAGTTATTCTATGGTAGTTACTTAGAATAGACTGTCTCCTGTGGATATGCCTACCTTGGTATTTGGTGTATGGTAGACACTCAAAAGTATTCAATTTCTTCCCTTCACATTAAAATATAATGTGAATTTTGAATTACTAGATATAAACTAGAGTAGTTCATATAGAAAGATGATTCATTAGTACATAATTCTCCTCAGACCCAACAGTTGTAATATTATTTAATGAATGTCCCTGAACATATGAAAACAAGCTTTCTTGGATTAATAAGACAAAGAAATATTAATGGTTTAGACTTGTTAAGGCTGCCAGGTAAAATATAGAATATCCAACTCAACTTGAACTTCAGATAAACAACATAACTTTTTAGTATAACTGTGTCCAAAATATTGCAAGAGATATAGAGTAAACAAAAAGAAAAAAAAAAAAAAAAAACACTTTTCTTAAAAGATCAAACTTAACTGAGTAGCCTATACCTTTATTTGTTACACCTGACATATTAGAAATGGTGGGAGAAACCTAAAAATGGCCCCCATGATTCTACACCCTCATCTCTGGAACCCAGGAGCTGACATTTTCACGGGCATGTGTTATATATAGCTTTGTAGGCCACAGTTATCTTAAGTAGGAAGGTTTCCCTGGGTGAGCCTTTAGGAGCTGAGAGATTTCTCTGGCTGATAGAATAGGAAAGCCGAAAAGAGGATAGACCAGAGAGTCAGAGATTTGGGATGTTCACAAGGACTCCAGGCTCCTTGGTTGGATTTGAAGATCAAGAAGGCCCAAAGAGAAGGAATGTAGACAACTTGGAAGAACTAAGGACAGCCCTTAGCTGACAGCCAGCAAGGGAAGAAGGACTTCAGCACCAACATTGCAAGGACCCAAGTTCTGCTGGAACGACAATGAGCTTAGAAATGGATTCTTTCCCAGAGTCTCCAGATAAGAACTGAGCCCAGCCAACCTGCTGGTTTTGGCCTTTCGATATCTTGTGTGTAGTGTCCAGCTGAGTCTGGGTGGACTTTAGACCTACAGAACCAGGAGATAATACTTTGTATTATTTTCAGCTGCTGTGTTTGTTACTTTCCTAATGCAGCAAGAAAGCATGAACACACCTAGTATTTATACACAGTGTTTTTCTCAAAGAACTACATATACATGTTTTCCAGCTTGATTTTCAAATGCTAAAAGGGAAAAGGTGGGTCTTATTGCAAGTTTTTGAATTATATTCACTGATATTCAGCCACATTAAATGACTTGCCTGAGGTCCTCTAGCAGTGGAACCACAAATAGAAATGAGGTTATCGGTAAGGTTTTGTTTGTTTTTAAATTTTTTTTTTTTTTTTTTTTTTTTTTTTTTTGTCTTTTTGAGACAGAGTCTCACTATGCAGTTCAGGCTGTCCTTGAGCTCACTTTGTAGCCTAGCCTAGTCTCGAACTCTCTGTGATCCTCCTGCCTCAGCCTCCCAAGTGTTGGGATTACACGCATGCACCACCACATCCAGCCTCGGTAAGGTTTTTTTTAAACCAATAAATGTTTAAATAAAATACCTGAATATTTACAAATACAGATATTTGTAAAAATTTACAGGGCTTTTCTGCTCCTTCATTCCATTTTCTTTTCCTTCACTTTCCGGATATGGAGTCATCTTTTCAGAGCAAGGGTTCCCTTGTTCAGAGACTTTTCTCAAAAAAACAAAAAAGTTTTCATAGAGATTGAAGACTAAAGAGAAAGTCAGCTTGTAACCCCAAAGTTGAAGCTATATAGAGCCTTAAAGACTATATACAAAGTATGACTGGAATATTTCCAAAATTATTCTGTCACTTTGGTTATAGAGATAGTTAAAAGCTTTGTATGTGTTGTACAGAGTTCTATTGAAGTAAATTTCAAAAGCAGCCTACTCCACTTTTTAATCTGTGCTACAGTGAGAGTCTCAAGCGTCCTCCAAAGGCCCATATGGTAAAAGTGTAATCCACAAGGTGATGATACTGTGTGGTTGTGGCACCTTTAAGAGGCGGAGCTTAACAGGAGGCCCTTAGGGCATTGGGGTGTGTCCTTGAAAGGGATTGGGGGACTTGGCCTCTTTCTCTTTCTTTTCACTCTAGGACCAGAAGGGGAACAGTTTTGCTCTGCCACTTGCTGCTGCCATGATATCCTGCCTCACCAAAGACTAAAAACAATGGGGCCAATCTATCATGCCTTGGAGCCTTTACTGTGGGCCAAAGTGAATCTTTTCTCTACATTGATTTATCTCACGTATTTGTTTCAGTAATGGAAACTTGACTAACAGTCTACATCTGTGCATGGTTGAGGATTAGGACAGGGGTAAGATGCAAATAATATTCCAGACTTTGAGGCATTGAGAAGATAACCTATGCTTTCATGGGAAAAGCAGAAAGTCTAAAGCCTGCTGGTACTGGTCTAAGGATTCACCTTGCTCAGACAGTGTCATCTGCCACACCATAGCACATGGTTCAGACATAGTGCAGGCTGGTGATCCACAGGAACCACCTCAAGTGGCTTCTCAGAGAGAAGTTCACAGCTTTTACCATGACCCAGCTTCCTCTGATTCAACAAGCATACTTTCACTAATTACAAGATCCAGTTCCTGATCCACAGGGTCAGAACCCCCTTTGTTTCTGTGCTTCTTTTGATCCCATAGTTAAAATCATAAGCTCTGGTGGTCTCTAGGACATGGGTTGATACTCAGCATGTAGAATTAACTATCTCTAATTTTTAGAAGGATGCTTAGCTTCTCCAAGTCTTAGTTTCCACATTTGTAAAATTGGAATTACACCTAAATTCATAGTGAATTGGGCAAGAATTTAAATAATGCACAAATAAAGTTAGCATTATGCTTGGTATGTGTTCTATTTTCAATAACTGCTACTAACTCTATTGATATTATTATAACTTTTGTAATTATCTTCTCATCAACATTTCTTTCCGTCCAGGCTAGGAGCAACTTTGGAGAGCAAAGACCATATCTCATTTGTATGAATTTCCCTTAGCATTTGTCATGATACCTGGAACATTGTAAGCCCTCAATAACTATTTGCTAAATAAATGGATCTATGAGTCAGCAATTGCTTTGAAGTTTCCCTACTGGAAAATATGTTTGTATGTATTTTTTAAAAAGGGAAAGTATGCAGTGGGTTTGGGGTAAGGCCAGAAGTTTTTCCGTTTTGTTTTGTTTTAGTTTTTTATTTAAATACAAGTCCAGACATCACGTCGTCAGAATCTACAAGAACTTCAAGAAAAAGGATTTGATGGCATGCCTTCTAGATATATCATATTAACTGACAGAAAGCCAGCTGCACGCCATTTTATCCCTGTGTACAGTGTTTTATTGACCAGTTCTGGCAACTGCCCTGTCCCAATGCCTTTTTGCCTTCTCTCTGCCCAGCGTCTGTTTCCTTAATTTTATCTCCACCACCAACATAAGAAAAATTGCTGCCAAACTCCTGGCCTTGTGGACATGCCAGTGTGGTGTTAGTGGATATTTTGCCTGAGGTGTCAGAGCCATGTGGATGCACTTGAACAGCAGGAAAGCCAAAATGATTCTCAAAAGATTCCAGAAATTACTTTTGGAAGCACATTTTAAAAATTTCAAATTGGACGTACAGGGACAAAGAAAAGCCTGTAAGCATGTGCACCCACCTTCAGTGTCAGTTGCTCTTCTCTCAGTTGTAAGCTTGTGACAGCATTTATGGCTTCCAAATATTTAGTGTGATGTCCTAAATTGTATGTGTACTACTGCACATTTCTACATACTTCAGTGCAATTTTCTGTTTTAACTCTTTATCTTTGAAAAGTGTTTTTACATGTATATACACTCATGTGGGTGTGCGTGTAGGAAGTTGTGGGGTTCATGGTTGACTCGTCAAAATATTTCACTGATTTTCTTTTCTGATTTCTAGAAGCCACTCATGTGTCTTATGATCTTCATGTTGAAAAGGTTCTTTTGATTCCGGAAAAATCAATCATTTATGCCCAGAAAGATGCTTAGGTATATTTGGTCAATAAATGTTCATTAAGCATTTCTATGCACAAGACTATTATGAGAGTGTTAGACAAATGTACAGGGAAATGAAAGGATATAAGGTGAGTTGTGTATGAGTATCCAAAATGCAAGCAAAGACAGAAGTCATGCAAGTTCCATAGCTTTACAGTGATAATTTCTGGCTCAAATGAGCTACAAAGATACCAGGAGGAAGTAATATTTGAACTCAGTCTTTTTCTTTAGACTTGGTCTTGAACTTGTGATCTAACAGGCACATGATACCATACCTTGCATTGAACTCAGTGTTGAAGTCTTGGGAGGATTTGACTGATGGAATAGAAGAGACATGGTGGAAGAACATTCACAGAAGGTAGATCACCACAAACAGAGACAAGGCTGGTACACAAGCAGAATGGCTCAGGGATACCTGCAGGCTTATTTTTCCAGAGTAGACCTTTTATGTTGGGAAATCACAAGGGAATATTTACAAAGTGGATGAGGGTCACTAGGAAAGGACAAGAATGACAGCTGTAATAATGAAACCTCATTACTTTGTAAGTGACTAAAAAGAAAACAATGACTTAGGAGCTTTCAGGGAAGCCAAGACCAAAACCAAAACAAAACAAAAGCAATACCCCCAAGTTTCAGAAAAATAAGTTGGGGAAAGGTTCATTCAGTTTAGAAATGACCTGAGGCAGTTCAAAGAATCAAAAGAAGGGCCTGGAGCCAAAAGAAAAGAACAGGGATTCAGTGGCTCTAGGACTCCAAATCCCAGTCCATTTCTTTTATATTTTCCCTTTGTCTAGCTTCACTATTTGCTTCTAGTGTGCAAGTCTTTGCAGATTAGAACTGGAAACCATTGTAATCCTAACTATTCCTTCATATCATGATATTAGTAGCACAATTGCTTCTTGTTCAGCTCCAAATGAAGGAATGTAAGGGTTGGGCTCTGAGTTACTTGGCTTCAATCACATGACCATCCTAGACCAATCACATAAAAATGAGAAAGGTCTTCGTGATTGGCCAGACCTGTGTCACATTCCCCCTTTGTGAGCACTGAGAAAGCTGTCTGGCCAAACAAATACAATAACTTCTATGATTCACTGCATTGCACTGAGATCTTTATTCATTCATGAATTAAGTCACTCATTTATTCCTTTGACTTTTGTCAGACAGTGGAGAACTGTAAAAGACTTTTCAGCTACAAAGTAATCCAGGCAAAGCAGACATTGTAGTGATCTCCAAGATGAATTGGATAGAAAAGAGACAACTATGTGACTACTGAACAAAAAGTGACAAAATCTAACCAGGATGGAACAATATGGTGAAAGAGAAGGAAAGCAACAAGCTGGATACTGAGAAGGTAGATTAATCACAGAATGGATAAAACGGAGATTGCTAGAGGAACTGAGGTATCAAAGATGACACTGGTTAGCCGAGACAGAAAAGACAAGTAGTATTAACTGAAATTGGAAAGTCACCATGAAAATGAAATTGGATCAAGAAACAGCATTGTAAAATAATCCTGTCCTGGAAATAATGGGTTTGAATTGAGGACAGTGGGACTTCCTGCAGACAGCTGTAGCTTGCTAAAGGGGAAATTAGAACTGAGGATTTCCACTGGAATCATCCAAATAAAAGATGCAGGTTGAAAATATGAGAGGGGATGGAAATTCCATGGAAAAGGATACAGAAAAAGAGGAACAATGACAGCAACAAGACACAGAACAAGTGGCAGAAAGAAGAAATAAATTGTTTTTGCGCTGCTGAAGGTGGATCCTAGAACCTCATGCAAACTAGGCCAGTTCTCAGTCACTGAGTGAGATATACTCTAGCACTAGAAATTCTTATCCAATATGTTCCTTGTTAGAGGCTGAATTCTGTTTTCCTCAAAAGAGAGAGAGAAAATCTTGTTATGTTGCCCAGGCTGGTTTGAACTGGGCTCAAGGAATTATCCTGCCTCAGTCTCCTGAGTATCTGGAACTACATGCATGGGCCCCTAACCCTTAGTATCCGTGAGTGAGATATTATTTAGAAATAGGGCTTTTGCAGATGAAATCAGGTTAGAATGAGGTCCTTAGGGTATAATTTTAATCCAATATGACTGGTTTACTCATAATAAAAAGTATGGCATAGACTGACAAAGAGGAATGACAGGTCTGTATAGAGGCAAAGGTGGGAGTTATGCTTTCACAATCTAATAAACACCTGGAACCACCAGAACCTGGAAAATACAAGGAAGGATGCTCCCCAACAGTCTTCTTAGGGAGCATGGGCTCTACAGCCTTGATTTTAGACTCTGGCCTCCAGAACTGGGATACAATGCATTTCTGTTGTTTTAAGCTACTCTGTCTGTAGTAGTTGGGTATTGCAGCCCTAGAAAACTAACACAGCTGTTTTCATACATTGTACTCCCTCCTTTCCCACCTTCACAGCACTACTTAGTCTTCAGAGAAGTAGGGAAAAGATAAACACTACCTCCAGAAAGTGGATTCTGATGCTCAAGTGAGCATCTTGCTATCCGTGGGCAACCAGTGCCTGCTGCTATGTGAGTGGGTGACAGCCCAGAGGTCCAGAGAGCTGTCTGGGTTTTCTATTTTCTACATACAAGTTCAAGGTGAATGAAGCCCTCTTACCTTCCTTTCTAGCTCTACACTCAGAAATGCACACTCCAAAAATGACCTGTTTGTTCAAGAATTGTCCCATGTATGCATACTATAATAGAAGGGGTTACTTTCTTGCTAACACATAAAGTCCTCATTATGTACAGAATGGAGGATGTATTTGCCTGAGAATGTTGCCACCAGCTTCAGTGCCACTAATTTTTTTTTATTAGCTTTTTTTTTTTTTTTTAATGACAAAATCTGACTATGTAGTTCAGGCTGGCCTTGAACTCAATATGTAGCCCAGGGTGACCTTGCACTTGTGATCCTCCTACCTCAACCTCCCAAGTACTGGGATTATGGGCTTGCAGTACAACACCCAGCTAAAGTCATTTCAATGCAAGTAAATTAGGAAATATTGCAGGTGCTCTGAGCTCCTATATAAGTTTTGAAAAAGGATGCAGAAATCCTACTGTGAAGAAGTTCTAAACCACAAAATTTGGAAATCAGTTTTCATCTACCATATGATAGGATAGAATATTATAGGATAGGATAGGATAGATACGGCAGGCAGTAATAACTTAGACAAGTATGAAGATTCAGAAAAGAGAGGTCTTCACATTGGTAGGCATCATTATGGGGCTGTTACATATTCAAAGACAAACTGTAAGTGGAATTTAAAAGGCCAAGTAAGAAAAACTTCCTGGTCTTCTATGTCCACCATAAACTGAAAAATTTTGCTCCACCATGCCCTTCTGCCAGGATGTTCCTGCCTTATGCCTGCTGTCTGTGGAATGAATCCCCTTAAAATGTGAGCCAAATTAAACCACCCCTCCCTTAAATTGTGAGTTTCAAGTGTTTGCGCCCAGCAACAGGAAAATTTATAAATACAGTCAGAGAAACTCCTATGTGTATTGCTTATGAATTTTGGGTCTTCCCCTGAACTCTAACATTTAACTTCTGTACTAAGTTATTGTAGGGACCAAAATATTATGTAGCAAGTAATGGGAAGTGTTTTGTACAAATAATTTTTTAAATATCTGTAAATGTCTAATACACTCATACAGATGAATTCAACATCAGCAAATTAGTGAAGGACCTGAAGCCAGAACACCCTACAACTAGGATAGATACAGCAAGGTCCTTAGGGTATAATTTTAATCCAATATGACTGGTTTACTTATAATAAAAAGTATGACATAGACTGACAAGGAGGAATGATAGCTCTGTATAGAGACAAAGGCGGGAGTTATGCTTTCCCAATCTAATAAACACCTACGGATCTGATGAGCCAGTTCTAATATTTGCTATACAGACAGTGGTGTTCAAAACTTCTGCAGTGAAAATTGTGTTCATATAGCATTGTCTCTCATTTGTGGCAATGATAGCCATGATTACTGCACCAGTATGCTAATTATTGGAAGAATTACTGGAGTTTGGAAGGGACCTCAGAGCGGCTTTCCTTTTGTTACCTGCATACTGGAGGGAAGAGTTGTAATTTTCAATATATGACCTACCATTTACTTATGACCACATTAATTCAGTCAAGAATACTTAGTGCTTAAGTATCAAATATGGTATAGGAAATCTAGTATACACTGGAAAATAGAGAAGTGAAATAAGTGGTCAATCAACAATTACACTAGATCGACATAGTTGATGGAATAGAAAATCTCAACAAAACAATAAAAGAGTACATATTATATTAGTTACTTTCTGGTCCCTGGGACAAAATACAGGCAACTTAAAAGAGGAGAGATCTACTGGGGACATGGTTCCCATGGGTTTAGTTCAAGGGTGGCTGGCTCTAAGGCAGAAATGACATGTTGGAAGGGCATGGAAGTAGAAAGTTGCTCCCCGCATGGCAACCAAGAAGCAGAGAGGAGGAGTGCAGGAGCCAGGGACAAGAATACGTCCTTACAAGTCATACCCCCAGTGACCTATCCCTCCAACCAAGCTCTAATTCCTAACAGTACATGAACTGTCAAACTAATCCATGGATGAATCCACTGATAAATGTTAACACCCATATGATTCTATCACCTTCCAAACACATGAGACTTATGGGGGACCTTTTATATCTAAACCATAACACACATTTTGTAAAATGGTTCTTATTTTTGTCCTTAAAGTGTTTTTCCCATCTGAATCATTTTAATTACTTCAGTTCATTAAAATGCAGTTCATTATCCCTCTTGTCATCCAGTTCCACCATGCTTTACAAACAGAAGAGTTTTCCCATACTAAGCATGAATCTCTTCTTGGTGGCATTGGATTGACATGCAATGTAGTTACACCAAAGTGACATCATCTATGTAGAAATCCCTTTTGCTGGAAAGAATTTCAGTTTCATCCATATTTTTTTTCCCTTCTCATTTCTTTCATTACTTTTCCTTTTCTGTTCTTTCACACACACTTAGTCACACACATGGTGCCACTCTGACACTTTTCAATCCCACTTACTCTCTCACATGCTCGCTGTCATGGGCACATGCACATCTGCATCACTCATTCTTTCATAGTCTCTTTCACACTGAGCTTCTCCCTCTTCAATACACATGACCTCAAATTTGTAATTTTGTACAGATGCACAATGTCCCCGGAGACACATTCTCCTTCCTTTGAGCATATAGCCTTTCTCCAACAGTCTCACTCTTGGGCACACACACCCACATCTGCAGGCACTCAGCCTTTTGTTGCTGGCCTCTCCCACACCTCAGGCGTCTCAGTGGTGACCCAGTAGGGAAGGGAGACAGGAAGGGTGGGGGACAGACCAGTAAGTCATCTGTCCTCCACCCACACTTGCTTTGTAATTTGTTTTCTTGAATTTCTTTCTTTCTGGTAAGCAGAGAGAGAACTCGCTGAGTAGCTTGGTATGGCTCTTTCTAAGTGTAGTCGGGGTGGTACAGATGAATGGGCATGAGAAGGCATTCCAGGGCCCCTCAGTGTGAGGTCAGAGAAACATTGCATTACCTGCAAAGAGAAAGCTGTCTCACTAAACAGCTGCTCTTCTAGGAATTCTTACCACTGGGAATATTTTTGAACTAAGGTACTGTGACTCTACAAAACAAACTGGACCTCTAGGACAGACAACATATCAAGTTATTAGAAATGATTATTGAGTATTGATCTATGCCATAGGTTGGTAAACCCTTTGTGGAAAGGACCAAATAGAAGTTTTTAGGCTTTGAGGACTCTATAATCTCTGTTGCCATTATTCAACTTGACTATTACAGAGTAAAAGCAGCCATAGACAACATATATATAAATGTGAAGCTGTGTTTCAATAAAGCTTTATCCATAATAATGAAACAGATAATTCAGCACGAAGTGAGCTTGTGGTCTCACAACATTGGGGAATGAAACCGTGAACCAAAAGGAGGAGGTTAGGAGAGTTTCTAGTGGAAATAATAAGAAGAAAAAGGGCTCCTGGTTTCTCCATGGAGGAATCTGAAAAGTGGAAATTTCATGAGGTGGGTACAAAATCATGAGGTGGGTATAGGTGGGACCAAGCTATGATCAACCAATAAGATTATAAGCATAATTGCTTATATAATATTGATGCAATGGGGGAGGAAATCATATAGGAAGTGTACAGCCAAAGAACAAGGACTTGAGATGGGTCAGGAGGTCCCAGTCACCCACTCGGGTGACTGATGTCTAGTTAGAATATCCATCTTTATTGTTTATCCCCTGGGACTGTGTAGGTGTAGTCATTCCATCTTTATCTTGAGGTCTGGCCTTCAGTGAATGCACCTCCAGCCACGCTTATAATGTGTTCTCATCTTCTGCACTGACTCCCTGGAGCGCCAAGCCCTGTCTGATGACCTATAATATTCCTACCTCACTTAGCTGTCTATAATAACCTGCCACAGGTGGCTCTGTGATTTTAAAATAACCAATTGGCACTCAGGTTCTCCGACCCTTCTCAGCATGGAGAGTTTAAAGGAAACTGGAATTCTAAAGAAAAACTGGTTATTTTGCATTTTAAATTCCTGAAAAAGTAGATGTTTAGTAGTTAGGGGCTGGAAGTCCCTGTAGTCTGGAGAGGGCTGGATCCCATGTGGCCTGAGAAAGTTCATTCTTGGTCCAAAGATATTTTAATTCTTATCAATGTGGCTGATCACCCAGCTGTCTCTCAGGGCTTTTCCTTAGGTAGCTGCCTTATTCATAAACTAACTAAATAACATTATTTATTTATTTATTTAATTTTTTTACAAAAATAGGATTGGATTTGGACAATGGTCTATAGTTTGTAGGCTCCTTTTCTGTATAAATATTACTATGTTTTCTTCTAATTATTTCTTTCTTTGGATTATCATCTTACCTGAAAATGGTTGGATGAATGTTTCATCAAGTGTGGAAGATTTATGATGGGCAGACATAAAGAATTCACCTATACACCTTGAAAAAATTATATTTTGGTGGCTTTGCAACCATGGTAAAAGGTTAAGAGACCATTTTCTAAAACAGTGACTGTATCAACCCATGACAACCACTAAGTGATTTATTCAAATATGAGTCTCAGATGGATTTTCATGAGAATCAGGATGCTACAGCTCTGTAGGAGCTGCACATATCACATAAAGCACAGTTGCCTAGGAAGTATACACAAATTTTAAATGGGGATAATTTCGGGACTGTTTGGGACTCCCACACTAATGTACTTTTTTTTTTATCCATTTCTCTTTTGCTCTGTCTCTTTCACTTTTCCTACATGGACAAGTATTAGATTTATAATTTAATAGGTCAATGAGGATATTTCCATTTAAAATAGTACTTGGGTATGGTGATGTAAAATAATAAAACCCTGCTACTTGAGAGACTGAGGTAGGAGGATTGTAAGTTCTAGGCCAGCCTGGGTAAGTTAGTGAGACACTTTCTCAAAATAAAAAGGGCTGAGGATGTGTAATAGTTGATATATTGTGTAAAACTTAAGAAATCTAGAAGCTTAACTAAGTAACCCAACAGTTCTATATCCTGGAGTGTAAATGACAAGCCCTTACTGCTCTAACATGTTGTTCATTGTGTCAACTTGAGAAGTTTAGAAGGGTAACTAAGTGACTCAGCAGAGGACCAGGGTCTTCACTTTGCAAACATCCTGAACCTGTGCAAGAAAAGGGCAAGGAGATGGTGTGAGTGCTACACCCACCCCAGGGCAGGGAGCCTGCTTACAATATAAGAGAGGAAAAGAATTTTGTTTCCCAATCCCTTGTGCTGTTGTTGCTTTTGCTGTCTTCTGCCACCTCAAACTGTTGCCCTCACCATGCCACCCTGCCTTGGAAGCAGCTGATTATGGACTGAAACCTCTACAAATTATGAGCTAAATAAATCTTTCTTTCTTTAATTTGGGTGTCCAGTATTTTGTCCCAGCAATGAGAGAAAAGTAACCAAGACAGGATGTAACTTGGGGGTACAGTGCTTGCCTAACATGCACAAGTCCCTGTGTTCAATCCTTTCTACTACAAAGTAAATAAAATAAAATAATTACTAAAAGTTTAACAGGCATAAGTTCAGTTCTGAAAAGAGGAATTTGTATGTAGAGACCAAAGAAGAAAAAGTACTACTGCTATTTAGCTTACCCTACCTTCTTTGCCCCCTTTTCAGGTGGGTTCTTTGGACTATAGCTCACCTCCAATCATGATGCAAGAATGTGTTTTATCAAGCACAAGCGTAACCTTGTCTGTGCATATAACATAGACTATGGGTGTATGGTTGACAGTTAAGCAGAAAGAAAGTTGATTTTGGAAGCAATGTCTTGTGCAATTTTAGGCAAATTACTTATCCTTTCTGAAATCTTGCTTCCTCATTTCTGTTACAGAATAATACATACTTTACCAGTGTGTAAAGATTAAATGACAGTTTATGGAAAATATCTAGCAAAGCCTGACATATGGTAAGTGCTAAAAAGTTAACTCTCCCATTGTCACTTGTTAATTCACCTCCAGCAACAGCTTTATTAAGTAAGAAGAGAAGAAATGGGTCAAGCTGCCATCATCAATATTTCCCATTCGGTATTTTCCTCCAAGTCCTAAGCCATTTGCCTTTTCTTTCTCTGTCTCTTAAAAAGCAAATACCCAGACATCAAGAACATCCTGGAGTAGGAAACAGATGGCAATTCCTTCTGTACTTTGAAAGGCCAATATAATTTAATGTTAAAATGAAACTCTAGAAATAACATTTGAAATACTCCAATTACTCTTGATAATATCATGTTTAAGAAGGAAACTTGGTTCAGGCAGGTTTCATTTTAAAGCAGAAATTTGGCTTACTGTGTGTAATATCATTTCCCCCTATTTGCATTTCCCAATGAATCACCACCCCATCCCTGCCTTTTTATACCCAAAAGACCACCAGTACTTACATGTGATCCAGTTTCTTCCTCTGGAAGGTTGCCAATCTAATGAGCATATTCCCTGTTTCTTGGTTCTCAATGCATTACACTGAGCATTGGTTGGCTCACTGTGTAACGTATCATATCCTAACAAAGGGTATCGGGATTTTAATTGCAGACATAGGTATTAATACAGATTATATAATTGTTTTCTCATATCAAGGAAAAGCATTTCAAACTCAACGTTGCCCAAGCTACGTTTTAAACTCTATTTTCCTATACGTATTTTCTCTTGTGGTACCACATTCCACCATGTAACCTGCCATGTAACCTGGTGTTATGGTTTGGGTCAAGAATGTCTCCCAAAGGCCTCATGAGGAACATTTGGAAGGTGATTAAATCATCAGGCAATATAGCTCGCTGCTGTTAGGAGGTGAGCCCCTGGAGGTGTAGCCTGGGAAAGTATATCTCCTGCTACGGTCCTCCCTTTCTTCTCTGCCTCCAGACCTCCATGATGTGAGCAGTTTTCCTCCACTGTGTCCTCTGCCATGCTGTCCTTCCTGGGAGCCAACCAACCATGCCTCTAACTGTGAGCCAAGACAAACCTCTCTACTTTACACTGTGGATGCTAAGTATTTTGTCCCAGAAATTTGAAAGTAATTAAGACACCCAGGAATGAAATTGAGCGTGGTGCTTTGTTGTCTCTTTGCTCTTCCCCATATCCACATAGTCACTCTGTTCTCTCCATCACCGTCACCAATGCCTAGTTCAGACTCTTTTCATCTTCTCTCTGACAATTGCAAGATCAGCTTCCCAACAAGTATCCTTGCTTCTGGCCTTTATGCCTTCAAATTCATCCTTCATGACCATTCTGTTACCAAACGCAAATTTGTCAGTGACAGCTTGACAGCTGGGTGGTTATGGCTCAGAATCTCTCATGAGTCTAGCTGTCAGCTGGGGATGCAGTCATCTGAAGGCTGGCCCAGGGCTGGGGCATCTACTTCTGGGCTCACTCATGTGGCACTTGGCAGGAGATTTCAGTTCATTTCCGTAGGGCATACCCACAAAGGGGCAGCTGGCTTTCTCCAGAGTGAATGATCTGAGAAACTGGGAGAATGAGATCCAGATGAAGATGCGGTATCTTTTACAACTTAATTCCAGGAGTGACCTAGCATCCTTTCCACTGTATTCTATTAGACACAATGATCAATCCTGCTATCGTATGGGAAGGGGTCTACATGAGGATGCGAATATCAGGAAGACAGGATCACTGGCCTCATCTTGAAGTCTTGGAGCAGGCATTCTCAATGTTCCTAATTGCTTCCTGAGTAAATGTGCCTTTTTGCATATTCTTAAGGGTATTTCTGGACATAAAAGTCATTAAAAGAGTGACAATGGGTAAATCATAGAGTCTGGGGAAGACCCTCTAATTTCTGAAGACTGTCTAGGGTCAGTATTTTGGTTTTTTACAGGGGGAAGATAAGAAAATTGTGAGACACTAGAAAGCAGATATTATGGGTTCAGCAGCACTGAGCAAGTTGTACTATGGACCAACAATAAGGTGTGTATTGTTACTATCCTAAGGGCTCATACTTGTGATATTTAGGCCCTCTATCAATGCATAATCATCAGACATGTAATCCATAAATCCCCTGAAAGACTAGAAAGGAAGGTAATGGCACACTCACTTACAGAACTGGATTGTTCTATACAGGAGGTTGGAAAACAGTGAAAAACAACAACAAAAATAGTTCACTAGGGTTCCTGAGGGAGTAATACTGGGGTCAGGGCTACAGAGAAGTTCCTTGAAGAACACAGCCAACAGATGCAGTATGAAACATGCTCTTGACAACTAACAACAGTTCTGCTAGCTGAGCTCCTAAGGGTTTTTTTGTGTGTTTGTTTGTTTGCTTGTTTAACATATGATTTTTTTCCTCATTCTTATACAGTATTAACCATAAGGCAAAGGGTAGAAACGCTTTTCTGAAGATGAAGATACACCCACCGATGGGCAACTTGTCTCTCTCCCTTCCTTTCCTCTCCTCTCTTTTCCCCTTCCTTATTCTGCCCCACCTTCCCTTTCCTTCTCTTGCTTTTCCCTTCCACTTCCGCCCTCCCTCCCTCCCTCCCTCCCTCTCTCCCTCCCCTCTTCCGTTCCAGGATCGATGTTAGCCCCTCTAAGTAGCTTTCCCCATCCCACTGTACAGCCTGTACCTTCACTGTCTCTCTAGTCTCTCTTCCCCTTTCAGGTTTATTTTCTGTTTCCAGTTCCCATCTTGGTAGCTCTTAATCTCATCACTCAAACAGTCTATGTTGTGGTAAGATAATAAACATCTTCCATGTAATAGAGGTGAAACTTCTACCAGCAGATTTTATAAATGTCTCAAAAAAGTTTTTCCCTCCAGAATATCTTAGAATTGAGAAAAAAAATTCATATTGTCAGGGAGTTTCCCCTTTTACTTAAAAACTTCTAGCTATTTTGGAGAAAATAGAATTCACTTACTTATCTGATTATATATTCAGGGATCCAGATTTATTTGGTGTCATCGGATAACCACTTAAAGAACATTTTTGAAGATAATAGACAATTCTTGGCAATAGATACAAATAGTTTCTATATATGTGCCTTGTTATTTTCCACCACAAGTATCATTTATATACACTATCTGCCAAGGCACTGTTTCCTGTATGAACTAAGAAAACAAAGATAAATAAGACACAATTTATGTTTCTAAGTATGGAAGATCTTTTTCTTTGTTTTCCACAGCTCTTTTAAGTACACTTTTCATCATTTGTTACAAGGCCTGAAAAATATATCAAAACAAATATCACTTGAAATTATTAGTTTTTAAATCTAGTGTACTTCTAAAATCTTCTAGGCTGCCCCCTACACACACCTCACCCCTCAAGGTAATTCTTATATATCCTCCCTGGCTGGATGCTTATTTCCTATGTCTCTACTCTTCTCTGCTCTACTCTGCTTTGTTTTGCTTTGCCTTGTCTTGCCTTTCTTTTCTTTTCTGGCTCCCCCTCCCTCCCTCTTTTTCTGCCTCCTTCCTTCCTTCCTTCCTTCCCTCCTTCCTTCCTTCCCTCCTTCCTTCCCTCCCTTACTTCCTCTTTCCCTTTCTCCCTTCCTTCCTAAGATCAAACCCAGGGCTTTGTGCATGCTAGGCAAGTGCTCTACTGTTGAGCTACATCCCTAGCCCCATGACTCACATTTCTAACCAGGGTCAACACTCTCCCCCAGGAGAGGAAGATATTTTCCATTCAGTAGCTTCCTGTATTCCTTACTGTCTTATCCCCAGGAGGCATAACCTGAGCAAAAATTTTGGTGAAAGGGTGACAGTGTGGAGCTCCTTGTCTCTGGCTTTCTCTTGTGTGGCTGAGTTATTCGTGAGTTATACCTATTAAAAATTTCTATTATCTTTAGCAACAAAGCCTTAGGGAGGCTTTTGTTTAGCATGTCTATTTTGAGTAGGTGGGTAAATGTGATTTGGAATAAGCAGGAGTTGGAAGTCATTCTGTCTTGGAGTCCAAACCCATTTCTCTTAACCATTTTAAGTAGGAATAAAGCTGACACATGGAAAGCTATCTGGTTGCTAAGTCTGTCCCTCACATGGGTCCAATAAGCTAGAGAAGCCCAGGTCCAGTCGGGTTCCAGAGTTACACACTCTAGTTACACCACAATTCTTCATGACTCTCTTACTCTATTACAATCTCCCTCTCTCTTTTTGACAGCAGAGCAGTCGACTTTAAAAGCAAGGAATAAGGGAGCCAGACATTCTGGATTTAAATTCCAGCTGTGCCATTTACTACATACGTAAACGTTGGCAAGTGACTTAGTTTTGCAGTGTTTTTTTGGTTTTTGAGACAGAGTCTCACTATTACAGTTTAGGCTGGCCTTGAACTCCCTGTGTAGCAACAAGGCTGGCCTTGAACTTGTAGTGATCCCCCCTGCATCCGGCTCCTGCGTTCTGGGTTTACAGGTATGTTCCACCACACCCAGCTACATAACCATTAAAAAAAATATTTTACAGAAAATTTGAGCAGAAAGTAGTCACTATACTCCTTCGTGTCCCCCACCTTCCTCTACAGTTTACCCTATTATTACCACCTTGCATCAATGTGGGCCACTTAATTTAGAATTCATTCTTTATGTTGTACAGGTCTTTGAGTTTTCCCAAGTGCATAATTTCATGTGTCTGCCATGAAAGTATCAGGCAAAATACTTTCCTAACTCTAGTCCTCCCTGATGCTTCTCCTACTAATGCCCCCACTTGGCCTCCCTCACACCCTGGCAATAACTGCTCTTTTAAATGCCTCAAATAGATTTGTGCTTTCCAGAATATCATATGGTCAGAATCATACAGTGACTAGCGTTTTCAGACTGTTTCTTTTCACTTATTAATAAGAGGCACTTAAAGTTCCTTAATGTCTTAATGGCTAGATTATTTCTTTTTAGTGTGAATAATATTCTCGTCTATGAATGTAGCACGGTATTTATCTGTTCACTTATTGAATAACGTCTTGCCTGCTTCCAAGTGTGGCAATTATGAATACAGCTGCTATAAATATTCATGGGTAGATTTTTGGGTGGACATAAGTTTTTGGCATATTTGTGTAAATACCCAAGAAGCGATTACAGGAATGTGTGATTCTAAAAGCTTGTTTAGCTATCAAGCTGTCATCCACAGTGGCTGTTAGTATTTTGCATTGCCACCAGCAAAGAATGAGAGTCCTTATACTACAATCGTCAAAAGTTACTATAGCCAGTGTTGTAGATTTCAAACAATCCGATAGGTGTGTAGTGACATCTTATTGTTGTTTAAATTTGCAATTCTCTAATGACATTTGATGTTTAGCATTTTATATGTTATTTGTTGTTTGTATATGTTATTGGGGAGGTGTCTGTTCATATGTTTTCTTTTCCTCTTTCTTCCTCCCTTTCTTTCTTTGTTTGTTTCTTTCTTTCATTTGCATACAGCTGTTCAGTTGTTCCAGTACGATTTGTTGTAAAGACTACCCCTTCTTCTTTAGAGTTTCTTTGCTTTTTTGGACCTCACTTGAATATATTGTACAGGCTGAATTTTGTACCCTCCATTCAAGCACACTGATATATTTGTCCATTCTGACAGCAATATCACATTGGCTTGATTAACGTAGCACTTTATAAAATTTCTCAGTCAGGTGGCTTTAGACCATCAACTTCTTTCTTGGTGTTGAGTTGGGTATTTGTGTTCTTTTGCTCTTAGGTATAAATTTAAAACTACTCACAAAGTATTGAAATTGCAAACCAGCGATTTTTATTGCAATTGCATTGAATCTAGAGGTCAACTTGAGAAAAACTGATGTGTTAGCAATAAACATGGATTATCAAATTAGCTTTTCTCTTGTTTGATTTACTTCAACAAAATTATGCAGTTCTCATGTAAATATTGTACATATTTTCTTAAGGTTATGCTTGTTTCTTCCTTCCTTCCTTCCTTCCTTCCTTCGTTCCTTCCTTCGTTCCTTCCTTCCTTCCTTCCTTCCTTCCTTCCTTCCTTCCTTCTTTCACTCTTGGTGCCAATATAATTTGTGTACTTGTAGATGTGTCTGCAGTACTGGGAATAGAATCCAAGGTGTTGTAAAACTAAGGTACATCACAGGATTTTTTTCTACTCTTATTTTGAGACAGGTTTCACTAAATTGCCCTGGCTGGTCTGAAACTTTCACTCCTCTTGCTTCAGCCTCGTTTGTAGCTGTAATTACACAAATGCACCACCATGCCCAGGTGTGCTGTGCTTTTAGTTTCAAATTCAAATGCTTATTGCTAGCATATAATAAAGTAATTGACTTTTGTGTATTAAGCCTGTATCCTAAAAAATTGCTATAACTGCTTACTAGTTCCAGGAGTTATTTGTCAAATTAAAAAACTTCTATATAGTAATTTCAGCAGTGAACAGGATAATTTTATTTTTGTTGTAAAAACAACCTTTATTTTCACTTTATCTTATTGTATTAACTAAGATTTCTAGTACAATGTTGCATAGTAGTCATGAGAGGAAACATTTTATCATGTTCCTCTTAGGAGACAGTACCAAGTTGCTCATAATTAAGTGTATTGTCAGCTATAGGCTTTGTTTTTGTTTTTTCTTTTTTAGTAAAATGTTTTCTATCAAGTTGAAGTGGTTTGTTCTATTCTTGCTGCATCAGTTGATAATGATCAAGAGAATTTCTTCTTTAGTCTATCGATGTAATGTAGTACATTAATTAATTTTTGAATGTTGAACCAACCTAGCGTACCTGAGATGATTTTCATTTTACTATATTATGTCATTCTTTTCATCTGTTGTCAGATATAATATTTTGTTGAAGATTTTATGTCTATATAACAGGAGGTATTGGTCGAGAGGTTTCCTCTCTTGTGACATCTAGCTGGTTTCGGTATTATGGTAGTGCTGACCTTATAGAATGATTGGGAAGTATTCCCTTTATTTTCAAAATCAGTTGATAGTAAATTGATGTGATTGTTTCTTTACTATTTGGTGGAATATAGCAATAAAACTATGTAAGTCTGAAGTTTTCTGTTTTGAAAGGTTATTAATTATTGACTCAAGTTCTTTAAAAGACATGGGCCTATTGATATATTATGTAGCATATGTCTAGATTATCAAAATTGTAAGCATATAATCACAATATTCCTTTTATTATTTTAATATCTATGCAGTGGCGATTATCTCATTTTTTTCTGATACTAGTAATTTTTCTCTCAGTCTAATTTTGGTTTCATTTATTCTTTTCTATTGTTTGTTCTTAGCTTCATTCATCTTTGCTCTAATATTTATTACTTTTGTTTATTTTGGATGTAATGTCATGTTCTAGTTTTCTAGGGTAAAAACTAACATTATTAATGTTTAGATTTTTCTTCTTTTCTAATATATGAATTGAATATTCCTATATGAATTCAATATTCATATATTAGAAAAGGTATAAACTTTCCTGTAAGCTGTTTTCACCAAAGTCCGTAAATTTTCATACTTTTTGTCTTTAATTGGTTCAAATATTTTAAGAATTTCTCTAGAAGTTTATGGGGTTTTTTAATTTAGAAGTACATTGTTTAGACTTCATTGATTTGGTGTTGTCCTTGTCTCTCTGCTCTTGATTTCTACTTTAATCCCATTGTTGTGTGAATGCATATTTTATATCATGTGTATAATTTTAAATTTGCTAACATTTGGTTTGTAGTTCAGAATGTAGTCTATCATGATAAATATTCCGTGTGAATATAAAAAGAATATGCCTTATGCTGTTGTGTGAAGTATTCTACAAATGTCAATTAGATCAAAGTGATTGATGATGCTTGCCAATTCCATTGTATCCTTAGAATTTTCTGCCTGCTGAATCTGCCAGTTATTGATAGAACAATGTTGAGATCTACACCACAGCATTGGATTTGTCCCATTATCCTTGCATTTCTATCAGTCTATGCCTCGTGGGTTTTCATATACACTAAGGAATATATCTTCTTGATACAGTGATCTCTTTATCGCTATGCAATCCTTATCTTTATTCGTGATAATTTTCTTTTCTGTGAGGTTGGCTTGATCTGAAACGCATGTGACTGTTCCAGCTATGTTTGATTATTGGTAACCTGATTTATCTTCCTCCACACTGTTACTATTAGTCCAGCTGTGTGTTTATGCTCGTGATGGGTTTGTTGCACAAAATATATAGTTTCATCTTATTTTTTAATCCGCCCAATTTAATTGGCATATTGAGCCCATTCTTATTTCCAGTGGTTATCATACATTTCTATCTCCACCATATTTGTCACTATTTTCTGCTTGCTACTTTCTTTTCTTTCACTTCTTCCTATTTGTCTTTGACTCCTCTTCTATCATTTTTGGTTTTAATTGAGGATTTCATGTACTCCTATGTTCTCCCCTTTCCTAGAATATCAGTGATCTCTTTATAAAGATTTTGAGTGTGTGGTTGCATTAAGGTTTGAAGCTTAAATGTACATTTAATCTAAGTCCATTTTCAAATAACACTGTCCTACTTCATGAGAGTACAAATACCTGGCAACAGATTATTCATTTGTTATTATTTTCTGGTCTGTAGTAAGCTGTAATCATTAAACATATTGTTGTTATTATTATTTTGAACATGATTTTATCTGTTAGATCAATTAAGAACAAAAAAATTGATTATATCTTCATTTATTTCTTTGGAAATACTCTCATTATATGAAAGCAAATTTTCAAGCTTTCTCCTCACTGAAGGTTTTTACAGCATTACTTAGAAGAAAGTTTAATCGAAATACATTTTTACAATTATCATTTAAGAAATTTTTCATTTCTCCTCCACTTTTGAAGAATAATTTCACTAGATACATAATTCTAGGTTGGCAAAAATTTTTCCCCAACACATTATTTTCCCATTCTCTTTGGCTTGCATAGTGTTTGGAAAGGAGTCTGATCTACTGCTTATGCTTCTTTCTCCATGAGTACATTTTATTTTCCTCTGGCTTCTTTCAAGGTTTTTATTTTCTGCCATTTAGATATAATATTACAAGTACTTAGTGACCTTAGTACCCTCTGAGCTAGCTGGATCCCTGGACTAATGTCCATTATCAATTTCTGAAGCATTACTTCAAATATTTAATCTTTTCCTTTCTCTCCTTCTTCTCCTGCTAGTATTCCATTATGCATGTGTGTGTAGTTTGTAATTCTAGGTACATATTTTATAATTTGTAACTATTTAATATTCTATTTTTTTCCTATGTGGAAGATGGAAATAATTTTTGTTATAGTTTGTATCTTAAATAACCTCCCAACTCTCATGTGCTAAAGGCTCAGTCATTAGCCTGTGAGATAATGGGAAGTAGTAACCTTTAAAATGTGGGGCTTGCTTACAGGAAATTAGTTCATTGTGAATGTGCCCTGGAAGGGTATATTGGGACCTCATCCCTGTCCTCTATCTCTATTTGTGTCCTGGTCACCATGAAATGAGCAACTACTCTGTCACCCACCCTCATTATCATGTTCTGAGCTGCCATGAACTGACCGATCATGGACTGAAACCTCTGAAACTCTGAGCCCAAATAATTCTTCATTTATTTCAGTTGACTTCCCCAGGTATTTTGTCACAACAACAGAAAGTTAACATAATTTAAACTGTCTTCTGTTTGGGAATAGAAAATGGAACTCAAAGTTATGGCTTTCAAGTGTGCTTTACTTTCTTCACCTCTGAAATGAGAATAATTCTAACGTCTACTTCATAGGATGGTATGAAGTTTCAATGAGTGAAGTAAGCTATAGTGATAAGAACTGAACCTAACATGTAGTAAATTCACAGTATTGTTAACACACAGGAGAGCAGGTCCCAAGTCTGATGTTCTTTATTCCTCCCAAGCATAAACCACATAGAAGGGCACAACTATTTGTTGACTAAATGACCTTGGAGCTCGGTTAAAGTATTAGTATCTCTATCATATTGCATATTTTCTCTAACTTCTAGAATCATAGATCCGTACTCATGTCTGAATCCTTTTGACTTTGCATTGCAGTACATAAAAAAGATACCATGAAAGAGAAGAGAGGTCACTGTGGCTAGTTTTACTTTGTTTGTTTTGTTAAGTTTCTGAGACAGGGTATTGTTTTTGTTTTTTCTTGTTTTGCTTTGCTTGTTTTGTTTTGTTTTGTTTTTGAGACAGGGTCTTGCTATGTAGTTCAGGCCAGCTTTGAACTCACTATGTAGCCTAAGCTGGCCTTGAACTGGCAGTGATCCTCCTGCCTCTGCCTCCCAAGTGCTGGGATTACAGGCATGCACCACCACACCTGGCTGTGGCTAGTTTCTATATCTGTTCATTAGGGATATGGGACAAATGACTAAAGAGATTCACAATGTAATATTTTATTTTTTTATGAATTCAACAGATTATATAATACAGATATGAATCCACTATTAACACATTATGTAGTATAATGGCTTCCTTCATGAGCTGTCATGAGTTCCCATGGAATTGAGGGCTATCCTCATATTTTGCTGTGTAATATCACTGAAACAATAAAGAATTTCACCTAATTCTTATACAAATGTTCTGTCAGTCCAGGAAATTATGAAAAGAACAAGGAACATATCTAGAATTCCTTATCTGAATGATTTTACCATGTCAGTATGAACATTGTACTACATTGAAAAAGGGTTATTCTCACCCTTTCATTACCAGGCATACATTTTTGGCACTACTCCATCTAGTGGTTAGAATCAGAAATTTTAAAATCAGATGTTTTATCCTTTCCTCCCTCTAGGCTTATTTTAATTCTCACTGCTTTTAAAATTAATTTCTCTCCTAGTGTATAACATTTTCCATTGCCTTCTATAGATGGTGAGAGTTGTCTGAAATTGCAGATCTTTGGTTTTACAATTTTGGCCTTTTGTTGAGATATTTTTAAAATGGCAGACATAAAATAAATGGAAACACAATCTGTAATTTTTTTAAAGAATTAGCTCTTTGCTCCTGTAAGTTTACCTTTAAAATTCCTTTCCATGATGCAAAGGGAAAGGTAGCCTAGAAAGAAAATAATTAAGATTTACTCAGCATCTCATTCTACTCACTTAATTACAGTTACTTGCTGTAGAGACTAGTGTAGTTTACAAAGCATTATAGACTTCAGGCAGATTTTATGCAATAAGTAAAGGAAAAGCAGAAAGAGCAAAGATTTAAAAGGGCATAATGTGGAGGTTAAGGCACAGAAGTAATTAATAAATGTGGACGCACTTACTATAACTGGCCTTAAGTTTTCCAATAGGAATTCCTGGAAGATAAACTCAAGTAGTCACCAACGTCATAATTATCTATCAGAATAACATAAACCAAGTGCTCTGAAGAAGCACACCATTATGAATATTACTAAGAAACTAGAACAAAACACCTGCCCAGGATTACCCTCAAGATGGCCAGCATTGATGTACAAATACTCTTAGTACCAACACAGTGGTGCAGACCACCAGGCCCCCTCACTCTCATCAGAGGTATCCCCTGAAAATGAATTTCAGTTCATGCACTTGGGTGGAGGTCAGGATGTCATCCTCAAAATTATGCCTTCTGGCTGGTCCGCCTCCTTAAAGGAATAAATTTTATAATAACCAGAGAAATGGTTATGTGTGCTCTTCAAACTGTTTTTCCTGAAAATTGCTTCTCTCTGCAGTCATCCATACATGTTGCTTGGCACTGAGTTTAGATCAATGACTAGTGACCATACAGTGGTCTCTATTTTCCTGGCCTCACATGCAGTTCCCTGTACTACCCCTGGATAGACCCTGTTCTGTCCCACTTCTGTTCTATTGCATTGGCTTTCTCACTAGTATCTTTCCCTCCAATCTGTCTCATATAGTCCTCCCGACAAGCTCTAAAACTTTCCATCATACTGCTATCTGCCTAGGATGCTTAGGTGGTTTTTCTATTGCTTGAATAAGAGAACTCATGAATCTTTTATTACTATTCAAGACGTTTCACAGACTCACCGTTACAAATCACAACACCCTGCACAAGCGTTTGAATTGTCTGCGATTATTTGCCATTGTTGAGAGATTTTTTTGTTTCATTTTTTGGATGTCAGCCTTACGCATCCCCTTTGTACAATTTGTCATCTACAGAAAGCGCGTCGTATGTTCAAATCCCATTTCAGGTACCAGCTCCTCCATGGATCCTGTTTCATCCTTCATCGTCTGCAATCTTCTATAGCTTGCACTTTTCAAGGGCTTGCTCTCACTCCACCTTCCCTGTCACCTCGTCTCAAGTGGCCCGCCCCATGCTCAGTGTGCACCAGCCACGTCTGCTGCCAGGACCACCTCACTCTTCCCTACCTGGGAGCTTTGCCCCACTCCTTTCCATGTGAAGGGATGGTTGGCCCTTGACTCTTCACAAGGTTGTAGCTTCTCAACTCTCAGGATAGCCTTCTAATCATCCTCCTCTAATAAATCTCATCTACGTGGATGTTTCTTGTCATTCTCCAATAAAGAGGTTTCTTTATATATTTGCCTATATCACCTGTCTGTCTTCTCTCGACTGTGAATGACAAAAGGCAAGCGTGTTCCATGAAGGAGTAACATATATCATGGAAGCTGTGTGTTGAAATTGTTTTATTAGACATTACTACTTTTCTATACCTTACATAGTACAATAAGCCAAAGATAATTGATAAATAAAGACGACTGTTGAATTCATTTGACTGGCTTTTTCTTCTTCATAGTTTACAAGAATTTTGAGGGCAGAGATAGTGCTTTTTCTGCCCTCCACTAATTTCACAAAACATTGCGCATTATAGTGCTAATTACTTTTATTGAATCAACAGATAAAAACATTTTCAATTAATTGCATTTATTGGTATATTTTAGATATATGTAATTATCACATTTGTCATAGGGAATTTGTACCTGTACATGATAAATCTTGATTCTTTTATTAAATTATGGAAAATACTTAGCTTTTTCTTTCTTAAAGGAAACTAGTATATTAAGTGCAAAAATTAAAAGTATGATATTGTAGGATAGATTACTACAGTGAGTTGTAATGTTACCCATGTACAATGAAAGTAATGATTTTAATGCAGGAAAAAATAATGTGCATGTTTATGTACTACTGTACATTTTTTGGCAATAACTCTGTAGTAGTTTTCTCTCATTGCTGAAACAAAATACCTAACACTCAAAGTTAAAGGGGGAAAGAATTATTTAGCTCACAGTTTGTACAGGTTTGAGTCCATAATCAGCTGGCTCCAAGGCAGGGTGGCACTGCAGACAGGCACTACAGAGGAGAAACAGTTCATGACAGGCAGAAAGTAGCAAAGCAACAAGAGACCTTCGCAGCTTTATTCTGCCCTTTTATACACTATCTAGGCTACTAGGATTAGGGTGGTGTCAAACCAATCAGTGGAACAATTTAGTAATCACACACCCTTAATCCAGCACTGCACCCTGAATCAATCACACACTCTAGATCCAGCCACCTCTGAGAAAGCCACACCTATGACCACATGAGGCTTTGGGGAAACATCTAGACACAAGCCAGAACAAACTCTGTAAAACTGTTAGACCAATCATCTTCATTTTCTTCTCAAAGGAGCATATGTCACTGCTACTGCTTTGTTGGGAATTCAGTGAGTATTATTTTTTGGCCACATATGTCACACCCACAAAGTGTGTATATTAAACAGGCATTCTTTTGTTGTTTGGTTACCACAAAGTCCAAGTCTGAACATCAGTGTAGTTAACAGATCAATTAAAAGATGTAGTGGAAAGAGTTTTGGAAGGGGGAAACAACTGAAGTAATTTCTCACTGTGACTTTACAGTGTGCAAGTTTTGACCCCAAGAAAATAACGTGGATCTTTTCACCTATAGTTTTCTTCTCTCACTCTTAGACTTGTAGAGAGGATCATGTATTTGAAAGAGTATCATGTACATTGCCTGACTCCCAAGTATTCAGTACTATTTTCTAATAAATTTCCTCAGAAGGAAAATAAGTTATTATTTGATAATACTTTTCCAATTATCAGAAATGAACTCACTGACATGACTCAAAAAGTAGCTCTTTTCTATTCTATGTGCTGACTGTTTTGCCTGAAGATACAGTTGTTGCCTGGTTTGATCTTTTTTCTTGATTCTTCTTTCTAGCAATACTCTTGAGCATACAGCTCCATTTTAAAGCAATTGAATATCATGTAAAGAACCATCCACACCTCTGTTCTCATCTCAAATAGAATATATTTTGACCCTATCAATTACACCTACACATGGAAAAATCCACTTGATGCTTAAAAATAGCTCTTTGTGATATGATCAATTATTCGGAATGGCCAGCAAATGTCAGATATGTGGTCTAAACTCCACCCAAGTGGAGTGAGTAATTTTCAGTCACTTGTCCAGTAACTGAGCCAAGAAGATAGTAAATATTTATAGGCTTATCCCAGGGTGCTAGCTACAGAGGGCCTGGGCTGCCTCTCAGAGAAAATAAACAAGGATCTCCCACAGTTTAGACCTGGCCAGGCTTTCTCAGCCAGCTTCTCTTTCCTCTCCACAGTGATTACACAGCACTCATGTCTAGCCACGTCTAGATTGTCCCGCTGTTAAGTTATAACAAGATTTTTAGAGGACACAAGAGTTGTTTCCCTTTCTTTTGACCGCATGTTTAGATTGCGTGAATCATTTTGTTTAGGCCAGCTTTTGCTCCTCTGTTTGCTTATCCCAACTCAAGAGGCCACCACACTGTTTGCTTTTGTTCCTTAAGCCTTTTGGACATTTGCAAAGCATTAGAAGAGAAAAGTATTTAAACAGTGGAATAGATAAAGCCATGACAAGTAATTTCATCTGAAATCAAATGTGTAACTTTTAAGAGTTGATGCTGAGAGATAATAGATTTCATGAGATTCTGAGAACTTACAGAGTTTGATTTTTCTTCTTTAAGTACTTCATTGATTATGTTAATGAAATCATATCTGTTTTGATGATTTGCTGTGTTGTTTGTTTATTTTATTGTTTTAAAGTTTATATGAGTCCCTGTGACTTGTCTGGCAGTTTGACAGCTGGAAGTGATCTTAGAATTATCTTTGTAGTCCAAACTCCTCAATGTACAAATAAGGAAACTAAGGTTCTGGGAGGTTAGGAAGGGACATATACTGGAGGCCAGAGATTGTTAGTGATAATGTGGTGTGTTTTTCCCAGAAGGAGCCTCCTGGTTTTCTTCATAGCATTTAAATCTGTTTCATGGCACTAGGTTCATCATTTCTAAGCAATGTGACGTATGAAGGAAAACTACTATCAACCAAAAAGTTTTTCTTAAAAACCTTAAAGGGTAGTTTTAATCTTCTTTAAAAATTAGTTTGTTTTTGTTTTTAACCTTATTTTGGTAATAAATTCGGCTTGAGAATCTGTAAAAAAAAAAAACAAAAAAACAACTCTGGATGGTCTTGGTAGAAAAATCCACATATACACGCAGAAATTCACAATCAACTTGATGGAGTCCTATGACTCCAAATCCAGGTTCATTTATACAGTGGATCAGATATGCTTATCAGAACAATAGTTGTCTAATGATACGTCTGTATTTGAATCAATTTAGATATTTACTGCAATTTGCAATAGTGTGATAGCTATTCAATAAATGGTAGCTATTATTGCTAAGAATATTACAAAGAAAAACAGCTGACATAACAGGAAACTGAATACATGTTGCACAAAATTAGTTTTGATTCCTATGATTCCATTGTCAGAAACAATCCAACTACTTCCTGTCAACTTCATCTCATTCAAGTAAACAGATATCATTTGCCATGATGGGATGCATTGTACACAATATAGAATAAAGATTCTAGTAATTCCCTAATGTATATCTAAAAGAAATTGATAGCAAATGTTGCTGACCAACAGGGGGGAATAAGATATTAGAGCAATGTGTGTTTTCTGATGTTCAAATGAAATTTTTTTCAAATTGTAAAGTGACTTCTTGGGGTGGGAAGCTGAGTTGAATCTTTCATAGTGAGGCTGGGTAAATCAAGTTTATATTGACTGCAGCTTCATACTTTAGATCTCAGTGCTGCCATAGGCGAAGCATTCACTGTTAAGGACATAAAGAAGTGTGATAGATCAGAAGTACCTCAATTAGCAACCTCTAGTCTATTCCCTCCTAATATTTGTCCTATCGTTGTACTAAGGGAGACAGGAAAACCAGCATACTAACAAATAAAAAAATACAGATGACAGTTTTACTACCTAAAAAGCCAGGTAAGTTTAATTTAGGGATACTGAATCAAAAAATTCAGATGAGAGGAGTCCACAAAAACAGAGCAAGACTAGTTGCCAGAAATTAGGTAGGAAAACATTTCATCTTTCAAAATACCAGTTCCTGTCTTCCTACATCCTAGAGACTAGCTCAGAAAGGAAGCAGATAGGAAGAGGAAGGCAAAGAAAGTGTTAAAGTATTGTTGCCTCAAGGGGAACTTCTCACGCCTGAGGGAGGATGAATAAAGGTGAAAGTCAGTGGAAGTATTTGTTGATAATTGTGGTTTGAGAGTCCTGTCCAGGGATCCACCCATCTCCCAATAGCCACGGTGGAATTAGCAGCCATAAATCCATTCTTGGAGAAATCTCTAACTCAAGCACAGGTGCAGAAATCCCTCCAAGTGTCCAAAAGTTACCTCCAGCCACCTATAAACTCATTCTCTACTCACTCACATGGGTTGTATCTCATAGATACAATTTTATAACAGAGTGAATTATAGGAAGTGACCTGAGCAGTTAAACCAGAGGATGTGACAGCATCAGCTGTCAAACACTCTAGGGACAGCCCTCTGTCTAGAAGGAATCCAGAATATTCACCAAAAATATAAGATCCCTTTCCCCATCCTTGAGGTCCCTGTGAACCTTTTCACCTGTCCACAGAGTGTACTTCTATTCTGCCTTCAATAAATGCTGCCTTTCCTGTGTGTCTTACCCAGTTCTTTGTCCGGGATACCAAGAACCTGCAAAGAAGCGTCACAGTGCTCTCCAGAGAATAAAGAGATAATCAGGATGTTGAGCATCCAGGAGAAAAATATCCCCACAAATCATAAGCACTACTCACAGATAAATTTAAGGAAAGTGTCTGTGCTCCCTGAAAATCTGTATTAGGAGACTGAAAAACTGACATTTCTTGGAGGAAAAAATACATCATAAGGGAAGCACACTAGACAAATTTAGGAAATGGTATAAAAATAAGATAAACTGAAAAATTTTCCAAGTGTTTAAGCAGAGACAATAAAGTGTTTACTTTGAGCAGGGCACATATCAAACTGACTTCAAACCGCTCTATGCAATAGAGGGACTTGGAACATTTTTAATTAAAAAATGCTATGGCTTAGAATTTCATTTCAATCCAAATTGACTTTTATGTAGGAAGGACCCAAAAATACATTTTTCAAGTATACTACCAGTATACTTGAAGAATACTTGAAAATATAGAAGATGTTAAAACACAGAAATAACTCCAGTCAGAGTAGCTATCATCAAGAACACAGAAAAAATAAATGCTGAAGAATTTGGGGCAGGATGTTCCCTAAAACACTGTCAGTGGGAAGGTAAATCAGTACAGCCAATATGGAAATCAATCTGGAAGGTTCTCAAAAAACTGAAATTAGGAAAAACACATGGTCTATATCCAAAGGAATGGAAGTTGGAGATAATAGTAAAGTTAGCATCTATCAGTGAAACAGAAAACATAATAGAGAGCAAAATCAATAAAGCCAAATATTGGTTTTTTGAAAGTTCTAATAAGATATATAAACCACTAGGAAGACTGACAGCATTTAAAAGTATAAACTTTCAGTACAATTACAGGTCCCATAAATGCTAAAGAAGTTAACAAAAATGATTCTGTACATGCTAGATAGTTGAACATCCAGAGAAGAATGGAATTCACCTCATTAAGAGACTTAAGTACCAAAATAAAACAAACAAAAAAACCCCAGATTTTCATTGAATTAGTAAGGCATTTGATAAATTTCATAGGAGCAAACTAGGAAAAAACTTGAATGTGGGTCAAGTCTTGTAAAATTATAAAACATTATTGAAAGACATTTTACATGTATTACATGTCAGTAATATATAGTAAATATAAATTTACTATTTATAATATAAATAAATTTTACTATATAAATTTACTATATTTATATATAGCTATATATAGCTATATAAATTTTACTATATAAATTTACTATATTTACATATAGTATGATACAGTTATAGTAGTATATATAGTATAAAATTATACAAGGAAATTATTAAACAGAAATTTTAAACAATAAAAATAAATATAAGGATAAATCAGGCTGATATTATAAATATATTCATTCTTAATTGGTTTATAGATCAAATACAATCTGCAAATTCCTGTACTTTGTCCACATATATGAAAAATTCTTATTAAAATGAGTAGGGCAAGCATAGATAAGTCAGTTTTGAAAGATAAAAAACAAAGTGAAAGGACTTGTGCCAACAGATATAATATAAAACTATAATAATTAAAACAGTATTGTATTGTTGACAGTACAGCTAAAGAGAGCAATGTAATAGCACAGAGTGCAGAAACTGTTCTGCTCACATTTAGTCTTTTAATTTCCAGTAAAAGTGCCACTGCAACATGAGTAGGAAGGAGAGTCATTTATAATATATTGTGCTGAGTAAATAATTTCTATTTGACTCATCCAGTATAAACTCAAATGGATGTGGATCATCAGTACAAACAACTTTATAGCTTTAGTGATAGGTAATCGTTTCTTGAACATCAATGAATATAAAATTAAAACTTGATGATTGGACTTCATTAAAATGAAAAACTGTTCATTGACTAATGCCACTGGGTAAAGGGAAGCCACAGTGTGGAAAATGATACTTATAACACATGTAAAGAAAGAACCTATACATATGCTATATAATGCAATGTACACAGAAGCAAAATGACAACCTAATAGTAAAGCAAGGAAAAGATTGAAGTGGCCACTTTACAAAAAAGGATATTCAAATGGGAGGTTTGGAAAAGGTCTGCCTCCTCATTTCTGGCCAGCAAAAGCAAAGAGAACACTGGCAGTGATTCCCAGGTACACCTACCCCAGTGTATTAAGTAAAGAGGAGCAACAGCAAAGCTACAGAGCAACTAGGATTAGCACACCTGCTGGAGGGCATGGAAATCAGCACCATCACTTTGTAACATATTTTAACAGCATCTGAACCTCCTGAGGGCCCATGTGGTAAAGGTTTGATTGCCCAGCCTGTGGAGCTATTGGGAAGTGATGAAACCAATAGGCGGTGGGGCTTAGACGGAAAAAGTTTGGCTATGGGGGAGGGGCCCATGAAAGGGATTGTGGGACACTTGACATCCGGCCTTGCTTCCCAGCTACTATTAAGGGAGTAGCCTCCTCCAATAACTGCTCCTGCCATGACGTACTGTGTCTTCACAGGCCCAAAGCAACAGGGCCAATAGCCATGGGTTGAAACCTCTAAAATAGAAGACAAAATAAACCTTTCCTTCTTTGAAGTTGACTACCTTGGGTATTTCATTATAGTGATAGAAGGTAGACCAATACAGTATCTAATGCAATTCATATAGTATATGCAACTCATATCACACTTGAATAGTAACAAGATAGCCTCTGAAAATGTTGTCTGATTACAGTCTAAACATAAAGATGTGATCCTCTATTCTGAGACACAGCTGGAATCAGTGATGAGTGAGGGTGCTATCTGGCTTACCCAGGTGATCTGCATGTGCATATCAACTCAGATACTGGTAATGGCCATTGTGCAAAGATGAAGATAAGTGTCAGTAACAGTGTTTGGGACTGCGCCACAAAAAAGTTATTCATGTTCAAAGCTTCACAAATGATAAACAGCTTACAGAAATTGTCTCATATTGTAAATTACTCCCTCCAAAATCAAGAGCAACATTGGTGGATACCTGAATTGCTCATTCACCTTTAAAAGGAACCCACAAAAGTCACAATTTCATTGTAGTTTTGAAAGCAAATGAGGGACAGTACATTTCCTAAGTGCAGATCACCTCTGCATTCCATACAGAAAGCAGGGCAAGGAGGTCTCTCGAATATGCAAAGACATTCAGTGCCAAAATGATTTCCTTGTTTTATACTGGAAGAAACAGATTGGGGAAAAGTTCACATGCTGAAGGTGGTACTTGGAATTCACATCAGATGCCTTGCTCTTGCCTAATTTATACCCCTTGTGATAAATTAAAATTGTCACAACTTCAAATCCAATACTTTCTTTAGTTGGTACAAGGAGAAAAGATTAGACTGTTGGCAGTCAGAATAGGTATCAGGCTTGACCATGTTTCCTTTAATTTCCAGCCACACAGAAGAGAGCTTTGGTTGTTTTTTTGTTTTTTGTTTTTCTTTTTCTTTCTTTTTTTTTTTTGCAAGCCATATCCAATAACAGCTATCTGGACCTCCCACACTAACCTGTAATTAGCCTTTGTCCTCAGATTTAACTACACAAAATGTCAAGGAATCAGACACAACTCTTTTGGTCTCTGTTTTAACATGGAATCTGTACTCACAAGATGCCATTCTCACTTAAATCTACAGTGTTAGGCTAGCTGTTTTGAATCTATGTACCAATCTACAAATGGTGAATACTCAGATCTATTTTCCTTTCTTTTGTCACACCACCTTGTGGTCTGGGCAAGGAAGACGGTGACTGGATTGTTCAGCAGTGTTTCACTTTGACTTTGTTATTTAGTCAATTGAGGCAAGAGATCTTGGAGAATCTACCAGTTGAGGTCAAACTGATTACACAGACCATTTTAGGGTACCTCTCCCGGATCTGAGGAACCTAGTGTCAAGAGGGTTCAACTATTTTGTATTTTCAAGGCATTGGCAGCTGATGCCAGCACAAGCACATCGATCCGCTGGTGCTCTGCAGTCAGGATTCACTACCGTTCAGTTCTGAGGTTTTCGTTCAGTGCAATATTCTGGCTTTCAGGTAGGGCGTGTCATCGCAGAAAGACAGAAAAGCAATGCTGAGTAGTAAGTCAATTACAAATTAAGTGGTTCTGCAGGCTTTTGCTGCTTTGCCCTGAAATTTGCATCTAGGAAAAAGTGGATCCGTGCTCCAGGCTCAGCATATGTTTCATATTTGCTGAATAAAGTTTTGATACCTCTGCTTCTTGTTCACTGATTTCCCATCTGGGATGTGAATCTCTTCTTTTTCTCTGAACAGCAGTAGTAAGTCACTGGGCTCTTCCTGTGCTGATTACTGCCTTCAAGCCCCTCAAACTCACTGGCTTTGGAAGCACTCTTATTTTTTGTTTTTATTCTTGCTGCTGGAATGTGGCCAGATAACTGGACCATTCCCACTGCAAAATATGATTGAGAAAATATTTTAGAGGATGGGAGATGTTGCTTTGTGCCACGCCAGGTAACTTAAGTAAAAATTATAGGAGTGACACAGTCACGAAATACCTTTTAATATCTTATTTATCTTGTTTTGAAATTCTGTACTACTGTTTTTTTTTTCCCTTTAAAATAAAAAAAAAATAATAATGCCACAGAGGCCAGGGATATAGCTCAGCAACACAGTGCCTGCCTGGCAAGCACAAGGTCCTGAGTTTGATTCCCGGTACCAAAAGTAAATACATAAATACATAAATGAATAAATAAATAAAGCTACCAATAAATAGAGATAGAAGAGGAATACCCATGTGCTCAACTGCAAGTTTACAGAATGATGCTTCAGATTTATTGCTTCTTGGTATATTACCCACCATCTTTTCTTCATTATGTTATTATTTATATTTTTCTTTGAGGCAAGTTGGGAAGTACAGCAATGAGCCACCATCAATATTTTTGTGGGAAGCACCTGATTACAGCTGATTATATTTCCTCACTAATAACTTTGCTTTACTCTACCTTTTCAAAGATTTGCAAAACTCATTGAGAGAGAGAGAGAGAGAGACAAAGACAGAGACAGAAGCAGAGAGAGAGAGAGAGAGAGAGAGAGAGAGGAAGAAAGAGAGAAAACAAGAACACAGAAACTGTTCTATGTAGGAGTTATTAACCTGTTGTACAGGCCCCAAAATTACATTATCAATGAAATTTAAGGAACCAAATGCAAAACCATGTATAGGTGCGTGTGTTTATAGTTCCGGGAGGACGCATAGCTTTCCTCACATTCCCAAAGTAATTCCAGCTCCCTAAAGTTCAAGAGTCTCTGCAACAGCAACTGTGTTTTCTTCAGAACACACCCAGTCTCTGCTTTTTATATAAGAGACTGACATTTAAGTCTCTGCTGCTTGCCCAAGCCACCATCCTTCCTTTTTATTCTCTAAGTTATTTAAAGTAGAGGAATCAGGGTGTTCTACATTTGGTGTTTTTTATTGGTCCTGCCTAAGTGAGGGTGACTTTCAGAAAAGCAGAAATCAGTCTCTGGCCTCTCATTGTGCTCTTCCAGGACTGGCAGAACAGTCTCTGCCCACTCCAGCTTTTACAGGATTTTTTCTTTTTTCTCAACACTTACTTGTTCCTGGGACGCTTTTAAAATACTTATTTTCCCCTTGTCTCTCAAATACCGTCAGGTTCCGCAGCTCAGAGAAATTCATACAGATAGTGTCTTCTCTGGGCATTCTACAAATTCCTCCTCTGCTTTTACTCTCTGTTATGGTTTGTCTGTGTGTCCCCCCAAAGCCTCATGCGGCCATGGGGCAGGCTTTTAGAGTTGATTGATTGTGGGTGTGAGAGGTACACCCGCCCTGGGGTGGATAGTTTGCATATGTAAGGGAGACGAAGAGGGTGCTTGAGGCCATTCCTCGGCCATTCCTCCCCCATTCCTCTCTGGTGTATTCTGGTTGCTTAGCTGTGTTCTGCCATTAGGAGCTGTAGCTCTCTGCCATGTGCCACTCTGCCTTGTAATTTGCCAAGGATGGACTGAAACCTCCACAAACTGTAAGCAAAATAAGCCTTTCCTTCCTGAATTTTGGGTGTCAGGTATTTTGTCCCAGCAATGAGAGGAAAGTAACCAAGACACTCTCCCATTCTCATATACAATAATAGTTTTGAGGTTACTTTAATGGATATTTGTTTCCATAATTCTCTTCCATTATGGAGAGAAAATATCCTTTCAGGGACAGAGAACATTAAATGTATAAAGGATTTGCTCTCCACCTCCAGAGAGCTTTTCTGGATGCCCATAATTTCTATATTTAATTTACAGAGGAAAGACTTAGTCCTCTAAACTGATCTCCTACCTTTGATTAAAGCAAGAACACAAAGCCAGTGAGGTAGCTAACAGCCTGACAGTATCCACCAAGCTTGTCCCGGGTTTAGCCAAAGATATAAGCTGAGGGTCACTCATGGTTTTTCTACGTTTTCCTGGGATGATTCCTCCTCTATAATTGGGCCAGAGGACAATGTACTGAATAAAATTAAGTTTGAAAATTAGACTTTTCAAAGTGCTTTAGAGTGCTTTGAAAGACTACCGAGGGCTATCTCTCAGTGACTTGACTTTTTTTGACAATGGATTCATATTTTTACTATTTCATAATGTGTCTATTGGAAGAGATGGAAATTAACTATTTAAATAAGACCATTCATTTGCCTAATCAGTTAATTTTTCTGCTGGGAAAACAGACGTAACCAAATAGCTTATCCTTCTAGCAAGGCAGGGCAGAAAAGTTCCATACAAAAATGTTCCTCACTTCCAAGTTTTGCTACAACTCTGAGTGGCTTCAAACACCTTAACTTTGCTTCTCTCAAAATTTTATTTAAAGTGTTTTCTTCAGATGATTTTCCCTATTTAGTGTTTCTTTCTATGAACCCAAAACTTGGAAATCCATTAACTGGCTTTTTGGTAAGATGATTACCCTTATAGTCAGAGGTAGTCAAGGCCGATTGCATATAAAAGTTTAAACTTCAAGTCAATGGAACAGTTATAGACATATAAAGGTTACAATGCTGTTCAGTAACAAAGTTATTTTTAAACAATTTGAACTCAGGGAATTAGTGTTAGGCTCTGTGCTGCTAATATTGTACAGGCTCAATCTCCTAGATAATTTAATCTTTAAAAAACCAACTTTGCTGTGTCTGATAAAAAAAAAAGACTGAGTGATCATCCAAAGCTTTGTTGGTCATGAAAATTAAACCGGGCTGTCAGTACACTGAATATGGAAATTGTAAAAGAAGAAATCCACTTTCTAGATTTTAACAAAAAGGAGGATGGAAACAAATTATCTAATAGCCCACAAAGATAAGAGAAACTGTCTCATCTCCCACTGGTTGTTCCTGTTGGTAACTTGAAATCTAAACCTAATCAAATCCCCAAATCCCAACCTCACCGACAGTGCTTACAGTTTACTGATCTACGTAGATAAATGGCCCCATTAATGTCAGGGCAGTTATGTTTGTCTGAAGAATATACGTCTGTAGTTTAAGTTGCATTATCAAGTTTATCCATGGGATAAGAGTGTTTACCTTCACAAATTCCAGGCTTCTGAGCTGAACTAAACAGGGCAAGTTGAAAGGCAAGAACTCAGAGCAGTATGTAACCTTTTAACAGCTTGTGGTTTGCCAAAGATGAATTAGTAAAATCTAGACTTATCTCTCAGCTCTTGTGCTGAGGGCAGGGGACCCTCAGGTTTTGTCTGTTACCTGCACCCTCAATTGAAGCCCCTGCAAAGCTGATAGTTGAAAAAGTGTAGGGAAAAGTGCTGCAAAGTATCTTGTGTTGGATTAGCCTCTACAGATGTGTGTCCAAGAAATTGCTCAACAGCCCATGAAGGCCAAGGACGAACTGCCACGACATGAGTGCCCCACCCTTACTAGGTCACTTTAGGCTCGAGGCCAGTTTAGTCTGTACAGCCAAATCCAAACTTTTCTCCTGTCCTCTTGTTTCCAGTTTGCTATGCTTCTGTGAAATGACATGCTTCTTCATCACCGGATCAGGCAGAAAGGTGGTGAGAGAATACGATATGGAGGACACAGAACTCTGACAGATCAGTACCCATTTTGCCTGTGCTGTTTTGAACATAATCTGTCTACCACATTTAGACAGTGCAGCAGCTGCTTGCTGCCATCTGCTGTACTCCCTCTTGCTCGCAATCATGGGATCAGGGCTCAACATACAAGGGACAGAAAGGAAAGCGGACGAAGCCAGAGATTGGCGGGATTCTCATTGCCCAGGAAATCCCCCCAGGAGTGTAGTCATGGATTCATGTCACAAAAGCATCCACCTTTTCCACATGAAAGGACAAGAGTAACTCTTTTCAGGACTGAGAATACGTTTTCCTTTATCTTGACACATGGTTATGTCCTCCACATTAAAACTGTGGATGGAAAAAGAAACTGAGGTGTAGAAATTCAGGTTTAATAGAATTTAAAGTGCCTGCCCACCTAAACTTCTGGATAAACACTGGGTCAAAATAATGAATTAATGACACATAAGATTCTGGGAATAAGGCTTGACGATACATATTCCAGGGTGATCAAGACTTCCTGAAAAAAGCATCACATCATTCTCCTTCCATTCCCAATCTCTTCTCTTCCTTTCATTATCAGATTTCTTAAGTGAACCAATTTCCTTTCGGTAAACTAACTTCTAGGTGCCTGCTCTAATGTGTCTTCCATACTAACTGTCCAATGAAATGAGTACAGTGAGATTCACTCACAGTCTTTGACTTCGAAGTTGTCCTCCTTGGCTTACTCCAAATCCATTTTCTGTGGTCTGCTTTCACTCTGCTCAAAACTCATCTCTGTCTTACTTCCTTCATGGTCCTTTCTCTTTTTCCCCTCTGCCTACTGTATTTTGAAATGCAAAAGGATATTTAGTTTTATTTACTCTTATTGCTGTTAGTAGGAATGAATCTAAATTTAGGCATGAGTAGGTCACTTTTCTAACTCTGAACTAATTTTTTCTCTTTTGCTAATTTATTGTTTCAACAATAGTGACTTTGCTAGTGACTTACCTAGCCAATCTTAATTTTACCTTTCTAAGGTGTTGGACTTCTCTCTTTTAGCACTTTTTCATGAGACAGAAAGGTTTTATTCCATAATGCTTATGGCATAAGGTATAAAAATTCTATAATAGAGGCTGCAAGGTAAGTAGAAGCATAAAACCATGCAGTGGTAAGATTTGCCTTTGGAAAATAGTGATTTCTGTGACTTTTATTGTGGGGTTAACATCCTTTGGCCACATTTGCAGAATCTACTAGTATGTTTCTAAAGAACCATACCATGTCCAGAGATTTAACTTAAATCTCTGGATAGAGGCTCAGTCTTACATAGGATGGTATTAAATATTTCTTTTATAGCATGTTCCTAACATAGGTCAATCCTCTAAAGGTTGACTTGTTAGCTTGCTAACATCAGGCAAACAGAGGTCACGATATCAGTGACCTGATGAGAAGCTAATCCCTTTATGAAGTCTAAAAGACAGTGCTATGGAGTAGAAATGAGAAAGCTGTACCTGACTGACAAGCTCCTGTGATGTATGCATCTATTAATAAGACATGGGCCTGGGCAAGGAGCCATGTACCCAAATGTGCTGAGTATTGTACATCTTTAAGGACAATCTCTTGAAAATTCTTATCACATATCTCCTTATTTTAAAGTCCCCCACATTATAAAACAGACTGATAGAATGATAAATAAAATCAAAACAATGTTTACTTCCATTATGAAAGTTGTACTGAGCACTGCTATTAGATAATATAAACTGTTTCTTATTTTCTTGCACTATTCCTGTATTTTGTATAGACTTTTAGGCTGGATACATAGTGTTTATTGAACATTTTGCTTATATAATCCTTTACAAGCAGGCCATAGTCTCATAAAAGAGAGAGACTATGCTTTTATCTCTGTGAATTTACAAGTCATATTGCTTTGTGCATGGCATATACTTAGTAAACATTCAGTGAATAAATGAATTAAGAGTTTCTTACCTCAAAATAGATGGCAGAAAATACACAAACCTGAATTTTAAGAGAGGACAGCAGTTATGCTGAATCCTAGTGTAGACACTATATGTCAAGACTGGAATCCCAACCTGGACATGCAGATGCACAGGTATAATTTTTTCTACTCAGGAGGCTAAAACAGGAGGATTGCAAGTTCAAGGCCAGCCTAAGTAAATCAGTGAGGCCCTGTCACAAAGCAGAATTAAAAGGACTGAGGATGTAGTTCACTGATAAAGCGCTTACCTTACATGTGTAAAGCCCTGGGTTCCATGCCCAGTACCAGAAAAAAAGAATTAAAAAGGAATCCCAAAGCAACTTTTATTGTACTTTCACCCTTCATGTTAAAGTCAATGTTTAAGCACAAAGGGATCTTCTGGTCATATATCTTTAATTTTCAGAAAGTGGATGGAAGTCAAATAAATTATGTTTCCCCAAGTGTGAAATATGCTGTATTGGTCATTCTTTATGAAGGTTAAAAGACTTATCTAAAATAAACAGAAGCTTTATCTGCTTAGAATTAACACCAATGTCTCCTCACACTCTGAAAATTCCATGTATTTTTCATGTTGGTAGTTGTGTATTTGCATTGTTATATTTATTATAGCATTGCCTGATTTATCCTTTACACATTTGTATTAAATGTGAATACATCATCATTAAAATTTGAAATATTTCTTGAATTAAATTAATAATAATAAAATGTATTACTATGTCATTCATTGCCATTTCTGAAGAGAAATAATAATAACAACTTACCTTTATGGAGAGCTTAGATCTTACCATGTATATTTAATCCTCTTAACAACCGTGCTAATATATAAAGGTGAGGAATCTGAGGCACTGTTGGCTAATATCACAGCCCTGTAAATGTCCAAGGAGAACTGAAATCCAAACAATCTAGAAACCAAATCATTAACTCCTAGGATGTACTTTCCTTCAAAGCAGACTGACTGGGGAAGCTGGTATGATTGTACAAAAACACAGTGCAAAGCCCAAAGTGCCAACATTGAGATATTTGAGAAGTCAGAAGGGCTAGGAAGAGCATGTATGCATTGCCATCCATGGAACTCTGGGTGATGAGGCCTATCACTTGACGCCTCTCACTGGAAACCTGCTTTCTCTTCCCTGGTCTGCTCTTCTATTTCACCAGCACCTGTGTTGAATGTCTCCATGTCCTGATGGAGTTGTGTCCCCTTTTCTAACTCTGTCATCCATGCCTGTGCATTGGTGAGGAGCTCTGGCACTTGGGAACAAGCAAGAAGAGATATGAGTATTTCTATTTCTTTCTAGGTATTTCTGTTTATGAGTTTCTCTACCCTCTCTTTGCCCTTTCCTACCTTTTCTTATTTTATGAAGTGATTTATCCTTTTCAAAACTGTCAACATACCACGTTTATTAGGAAATCTTCTTGGCAGGAGATCCATCAGTATTTACAGGATTTTGATTTAGTGTTCATTAAGTCTGCCATCAATACTAATGTATTCCAACACATCTCAGGGTGACAGTACAATGTAGTGCAGGTCTAGGTAATATATTCATTATGCAGTTGATATGGTATGTGTCCCTAAATTCTCTCCTCAGCCAATATCATTGTCAATTTCTCCTTCATTTGACTTTGCCCAATAGATATTATAATTTTCATAAAAATTTGAAATATGTTGTTGAAACTATTTTGTGTATAATAACTTCTCTGTTTTTAAAGAGCAGAGCCGTACTCTTAAAAACAGTCATCATTTATTTGTTTGTTCTGATATTCTCTAACCACCCTGCAGAGGAACAGTGCCAGAAATCAGGTCAGGCTAAAGAGACGGCCTGCAGAAGTTGCGCTGAATGTATCCTAGTGAGCTAAACCAAGAATTGAAATCGAACTCGACCTAGAAAATCAAAGCACCTCAGAGCAGTCGTATTTTTCTTATTTTAGACTCAATGTGATACTTAACCAAATAATCAAATTAATTTAATAGATACATGGAATTTGCATTTTATATTAAAATAACATGGATGGGCCAAGTAAGTCCTTTCTTGCTGTGCTACTAAGAAGGCATATGGCTTTAAATATACTAATTTCACTGTACCTTATTTCATTTTCTGATCGCTAAAGGGGTTGGTAAGAAAATTCTAAGACTCTGTGTCAAATGAGGCAGAGGATTTAATAAAAGTTCTGACAGTGAAATAATTAAGAAATTATGATGCTCTGCAAAAGACAAAAAATAAGGTAACATGGATATTGTGAATTATTCTCGTTAATCCAAAAAATAATGAAAATGAGGGAATGAGGGCTCTGCAACTTTGAGTCAGTCATAGGTTTAACCCTAACTCTGCCACTGTCTAACTGTGTGATCTTGGGCTACTTAAAATCCCTGAGGCACAGATACCTCATCTATAGACAGAGTGAGCCCCTTACCAAAGTGAGTTGCTATGTATGTTAAATTAGGAAGAATACACTTAGCCAATAATAGAGGATCAGATATATCATCAATTCCTAATGAATGATTATTATTCCTATCTCATAAAGCTTAAAGCAGATCAGTACTCTTTAAGAAATAGCAAATTATAAGGTTATCATTAAATCTTATTTCTATTGACTAGAAAACATATTTTCTCAAGATTGTGTCATCTATGACTTTAATTAAAGAATTTCACAGCATCTGAACCAAGGTATAACTAGAACAGAACTGAAAGATGTTACATAAGTGATATCATGTTGATTAGTTTGATTAGAATTTGATTTCTGTATTTGATTATAAAAAATTTAAAGAAACATAGATATTTAAATAGTTGCGTAAAAATATTTACATACTAACCACCAAAATCTACCCTGAATATTTTAATATCTTTGCTTTAGGACATTTTTTTCTACCCACTTCTTTCTCCATCCATCTTTATTGTTAAAGTCCATTACTTTTATTAAAATCTCAAGAATAAAAACAATAAGAATTAGAAATATATCTCTTCCTATAGCAAGGCCAAAAGAAATGGTAAATTTTCAAATCCCATTTTTAAAGAATGATGTTTCATATTTTATAAAATTTATAAATTATATTCTCTCTCTTACAACTACAATTTTATTATAACTATCTTTCATAATGAAGAATAGTTAAAATTATAGAATTTAACTATATTGCAAAATTACATGGTTTAGCAGTTACAGCAGAATACACATATATGACTTACTTTTGCAAGGCCAAAAGAAATGGTAAATTTTCAAATCCCATTTTTAAAGAATGATGTTTCATATTTTATAAAATTTATAAATTATATTCTCTCTCTTACAGCTACAATTTTATTATAACTATCTTTCATAATGAAGAATAGTTAGAATTATAGAATTTAACTATATTGCAAAATTACATGGTTTAGCAGTTACAGCAGAATACACATATATGACTTACTTTTCTATCATGGGAATAAAGCTAACGAATTACGTAGTCTTTTTAAAATTAATTTTATTTTAAAGGAAAAAGAAAATAAAAAATAACAGCAAAGATAAAAACAACATAAAAACAATACAGAATTTCAAAACAAGATGGTAGGAAATTAACAGTGGTTGTTACATTACATATTGTTATCTTCCAAGAAGTTGCTCAGATTACCAGATGTAACAATGCAAGACTGATCAAACAATTCAAGCGAATAAAAAATAATTTAAAAACTTAGGAACAATACAGTTTCACTAATTAAGATGGTAGGAATTCAACAATTGTTGTTATATTGCATAATGTTGTATTCAAATTAGTTGTTCAGATTACCAGATGTAAACATGCAAAACTGGTCAAAAAAAGATTTGCACATTAACCGTTCCTCTCAATAAACCAAAAGACATCAGCAGTTCAATTGTCCAAGCTCTCCTTTTATAGACCTATATATTTCCTCCCTTCCTTCTTTCTTTCTTTTCTCCATTCCCTCATCCCAGTTGCTCCTTCCCTTTGAGCAATTTCTTTCCCTTTCACAATATCTATTGTACCTTTCAGGTTTTGTTTACTCTTTTAGGTTCTTACACTAGGGAGACAATCTGATATTTATACATGCAGGTCTGATTTATTTCACTTATGAGTATTGTCTCCAGTTGCATCCATTTACCTATAAAAGCCTCGAGTTTTTTTTTTTTTTTTTTTTTATAGCTGAGTAATACTCCCTTATATAAAATTACTATAGCTTTTTAATCCATTCCTCAGTTGATGGGCATTTGGATTCTTTCCAAGATTTAATTATGACAAATTGCACTGCTATAAACATAGGTGCACATATATTGCTGGTATGATGTTTTCAGTTTTTCTGGAAAAATACCCAGAAGGGGAATAGCTGGGTTGAATGGGACCTCTAATTCTAGTTTTCTGAGGAATCTCCACACTGATTTCATAGTGGTTGTACTAGTCTACACACTCCCACCAACAGTGAAAAATTGTTCCATTTTCCTTACACCCCCTCCAGCATTTGTTATTGGTTCTTTTCTTTTCTTTTTTTTTCTTTTCTTTTCTTTTTTTTTTTTTTGTACCAGCAATCAAACTCAGGATCTTGAACTTACCAGGCAGGCGCTGTGCCACTGTATCTCTGGCCATCTGAGCTATATCCCTGGCCCTTGTTATTGGTTGACTTTTTGATGATGGCGATTCTTTCTGAGGTGAGATGGAATCTCAGTGTTATTTTAATTTGCATTTCATGAATGACTAATGATGTTGAACATTTTTTCATATATTTATTTGCCATTTGTATTTCTTTACTTGAGGAAGTGTGTATTCATCTCAGATGCTCATTTTTTGATTGGGTCTTTGAAGTTTGGAGGCTTGATTTTTTTTTTTTTTAATTCTTTCCACGTTTTAGATAGAAGTCCTTTGTCTAGGGCACAGTTTGCTAAAAATTTTTTCCCAATTCATAAATTTTCTTTTTACTCTGCTGGTGATTTCTTTTGATATGCAAAAACTTTTCAATAAGATGACATCTCAGTTGCTGATTCTTTGAAGTATTTCCCATGCAGTTTGGTTTTTGTTCATGAACTGTCTACCCCTACGTCTTCAAGATTTCTACCTACTTTCTCCTCTAGTAGATTTAGTGTTTCTGATTTAATATTTAGATCTTTGATCCATTTTGACTTTAGTCTAGTACATAGTAATATACTTGGCTCTAATTTTAGTCTTTGACATGTAAAAAGCCAGGTTCTTCAGTCCCATTTATTAAAGAGACTATCTTTTATCCATTGAACATGTTTGACTTTTGTCAAAATAAGGTGGCTAAGTGTGTTTGGAGTTGTGTCTGCATCTTTTAATCTGTTCCATTGATCCTCAGGTCTATTTTCTTTGCCAGTACCATGCTGATTTTATCACAGTAGCTTTGTAGAATAATTTCAAGTCAGGGTTACTAATGCCTCCTGCTTTTCATTTCTTACCCAGGGTTTCTTTTCCTATTCTAGGTCTCTACTGGTTCAGAATGAATTTTAAGAATGTTTTCTCTAGATTTGTGAGGTATTCTAATGGTATTTTAATTGGAATTCCATTGAATCTGTACAACAGTTTTGGGAGTATGATCATTTTCTGTATTCTATAAAAATTATCTCCAAAAAATTTTCATATAAATTGAAAATATCATCTTTCAAATGACATACTTTGATACTTATGTAATTCAAGCATTAGGTGAAAACATCTTGTGGGTAAAGCCTTTCTCTACCAGGTTCAAGGCCGAAGGCATCTTTCTGTTCACCATGTTCTTATAGTGTACTAGGCTCTGCTCAAGGAGCTGGGGTGTCAGCAGAGTAAGGTGCATGCTCACCGTTATGTAGTTTACTTTCATTCAAGTATGAGAGAGAATAATTATAAGAAAGAGATGAGTGAAATATCTAAGAAACACCATAGACCTCCAAGCAAGAACATAAATAATGACTAGGATAGTCTCTAGTGCTGATAAATGAAGTGAAAAAGATGACACCATGTCATGGAGAAAGGACTTCAGCCCAGCAGAGGATGCTACACATGTGGATAGCTAGCACCTGAAGTTTTAGCTGGGTGATGAGAAAAATGTAGTTGTGAAACGAACTTATCAAGCATTTAAGGAAGGAATAAATGTTAGCTGGTCTTAGGTAGATGACAAAGATTCCATCTCAGAGGGTGATGAGATTGACCTTCAATAGAATGAGTGAAGTTCATTCCACTGGACAACAAGCAAAGGGAAAGATAGGTGTACGTGCTGACTCTGGTGGTATAAAGGACGGGGTGGTGTAACAAGAAAGGAGTTCTGGATGAAGTATGAAGTGTGGTCAACATCTGAGGGTAAGGAAAGTGAAGGTACTGAAAAAATGAAGGGAGAGGGAGAGAGAAGTGACCCAGGTGGTGTGTAAGGATTGAATGCCTGTTTTGCAACTGTAGTCTTAAGTTTGAGATACACCCTGGTTGAGTTATCCTGGTGTAACTCTTATAAGGCCATTTGCAGGTCCTCTGCCAAAGGTATGAAGTGAGTCAAAATTTCTAGGGAAATTCTAGGCCAGTGTGGCTGTGGGAAGGAGGACCTACTGGAGCAAACTGTGTCTGTGATCAAATAGTTGTTGAACTGGGTCTTGGGAGCTAAGATTGGTAAAGAAGGGGATGGGAAGTTTAAGGTAGTGGTAAAAAATGGTAGAGCAAATGTACCAGATGATTCAATGTGGATGAAGATTTGTTAAAATGTGAGAAGGATACTGTTGGCAGAAATGAGTGTACAGTAATGTTCAGATACAAGACATTTAGAATAGAGTTTTTAGGTAGCACTGAAGCAAAACTTAATGAACAGTCCCTCTCAAACTCCCCCACCCCACCCGATACCTATAACTTCTTCTTCTGGTACAGATAAGATTGGCAACTATGTTCTGTAAACAAAATTTATGTCATCTTGTTCTTCCGGTATTCATAAGGCTCTGTCTTCTTTCAAAGCTAAGTTATTAATTGCTCTGCCTTGTCTCTGTACCCTCAGTTGACCCCCTTTTTAATTTCTAAAGGCTAATCCCTCAGCCAGATGCATAAAACCTTCCTTTGTTCTAATGCCTAGCACTTTGGACATTAGTTCAGCTGGGTCAACGTGTATCTAAAATCTTGTAAATAAATCCTTTTTCCCCACTGGTCTCTCTGATCTCTTGGATTCTGCAACAGCAATAGGAATAACAATAACAGTAACTATTACTGGGTACTTATGTACAGGTGCTTACTAGGAGTTTATACTCAAGAGCTCATTCAAATTTTATTATTGCTTTCTGAGTTAGGAACCACTGTTACATCCATTTCATAGAAGAAATTGCAGAACAAGACACTAAACAATGTGTTGGCATACATAGAATGTGGCTGAGATACTTTATAAAATGATAAGACTAATGTGTGACAATGTTAGTAAATGACTATTGTAGTCAGGGTTTGGAAAGGAACAGATTTAATACAGGACACATAATTTATAGGATTATTTTATAATATTCAGTTAAAAGAGTCAAATGCAGAAAAGTGCAAGAAATCTGTCCCCACATGAGAGACACCTAAGACTCCATCTAAGGGCCCGAATCTCACAACAATGTTCTGCACAAGTCCAGCTGAAGACCTGGACCTCATGTCAATGTCCCCCATGAGTCCAGCTGGAGGCCTAGACTCCACAATAATGTCTCATGCAAGTCTGTTTGAAGGATCTGCCCTGAGAAAGTCCAGTGGTCAGTGGTGGAATGTAGAAAGTCTGTGCTAGAAGGCAAGAGATGATGTCCAAACAAAGGTGAAGATTGGAGCTCCTCCAAAGAACAGAAACAAGTCAGTCCTTCCTTATTTTCCCTTTATAACTTCCAGGCAACGAGCCATCCTAGGGTGGATCTTCCACAACCTAAGGTGTAGAATTGCTAAACCAATTTAGTTAAACTTCTCAAGTTGACACCATCAATCTACCATTACAGTCCACCAACCCCTTGTCAATTTAGCAACCAGACACATTTCTTTAAACCAGCCTCCAGATACAATGATACACTCATAATTATGCCTAACATGTTATAATTATCCCGCATACAAACATAAATGCACTAATTCCCTCCCCAGAATAAAGGTAACTTTCCTTTGGGTGATGTTTACTTTTATCATTTCATAATTTGAATATTATGACACAGGTGTAACAGTCTTTAAGAACCAGGATTAGGTCTATCAACATTATATTACATTAGAAATATATCAAAAGAGAAATAGTACAATCACAATCCTCTTTTCTGTAACTGATCACAGGGTCATAGCTAGTATTCAAAGTTAACTTCTTCTACTACCCAGTCTGTACTCCCTTGTCCATTGGAAACCACCTCAACAGGTCTTTCTTCTTTCCTTGGTGGAGTGACCCATACCTTTATTCCTAAAGGCTTGTACCAGGAAGTACAACGAAGATACCATTGAACTGAAATGGTATTTCAGTGGTCATTTTGTCTTATGTCTCTGAGGAAAGAAGCTAAAAAGGGAGTCACAGTGCTATTGGGGATGATTGACCCAGACTTTCAAGGGGAAATAAGATTACTACTCCACAGTGGAAAGAAGGAATAATACACATGAAGTGTAGGAGATCCCTTCAGGCACCTCTCAGTATTACCATACCCTGTTATTAAAGTCAATGAGAAACAACAACTTAATCCAGTCAGAATGACAAATGGTCCAGAGCCTTTTGCAATGAAGGTATGGGTTACTCCTCCAAAGGAAGAATGAAGACTGGCTGCCCTGGTATGACTAAAGTGGAGTGAAATGATTACTGTGTGAAAGAAGACGACATAGACAAAAAACCAGGTGAAGAATTCATCCATATAGATCTTACAGTGAACAGTAATTGTTAGAGGAATAGTAGCAGCAGAAAGACAGCCAGACAATAACATTTATCTATACTGACAGCAATTAATTGGAATATTGACAAATCATAGCACCTAGGGGATAATGAATGGCTACGTCTGATCATCCAAGATGCAAGGGACTTGGGTAGTTTGAGGGGCAACTAGTAAGTACATTAGAATTACCAATGAGAAGCAAGCAAGGACTGTCCTATCTCTAGAGCCTAAGAATGTGGGAGTGCAAGCAGCTTCCTTTTGAAATGGTCACAGAGGAAGCAACAATTTCAGGAATAGCAGGGTTCTGGCTAGTGCAAGGAAGTGAAGGAGTATTCAAAGAAGAGTTTGAGGATGTTGAGGATTTTCAAAGGACACCATAGAAAAATTAGGGAAGGTAGCTGATGGGGTCAGATTGGAGGAAGGATAGATGTGTGATGAACAGATGGAGATGTCTGTGTAATGACACCAAGCACCTGAAGCTTAGACCTCTGAAGGAGATGAGGAGAATGAGTTGGAGATGGACAGAGCCCCATGAATGAAGACAGGCATATGTGTCTTTCTCATGGCTGGCATTTGAAGTAGGAGCCTTACCTCTACCCTAGATCAAGTGGTGGATTTTGACCAGAACATTTACATCATCTTGTTTAAAAAATTATTTTTTTATCTTATGGGGAAAAAGTAAAACAAAATTTCATAACAAGATGATAGGATAATAACAATAGTTAATACATTGCATATTATTGTCTTTAAAGTAGTTACTCAGAGTGTAAGATATGGGCATAAAAATTCTCCAATCGATATAAATGCAAACCTTCCTTTTCTGCGAACTAAGGGACACTAATAGTAAAATTAACTTGCATATTTTTCTCTCTTTTGCCTTCCTTTCTTTCCCTTTTGTCCCATACTAGCTCCTTTTTCATTTTTAAAAATTTTTCCCATTTCACAAAATCTATTGTACGTTTTAGACCTTACTTGCTCTTTCAATTTCTCACACCAGGAGACAATACAGTGTTTACACTTGTGAGTCTGATTTATTTCACTAATGAGTATGGTCTCAAGTTGCATCCATTTACCTATAAAAGTCTCAAATTTATCTTTCTTTTTGGCTGAATAGTACTCCACTGTATAAAAATATCACATCTTTTTTAATCCATTCTTTGATTGATGGCATTTGGATTGTTTCCAGAATTTAACTGGTATAAATTGTGCTGCTGTAAACATTGGTGCACATATATTGCTGTGGTATGATGTTTTTAATTCTTCTGGAAGATCCTCAGAAGGGGAATAGCTGGGTCGAATGGGGCCTCTACTGCTAGTTTGTTGAGGACTCTCCATATTGATTTTCACAATGGTTGCACCAGTCTACACTCCCACCAATAGTGGAGAAGGGTTCCTTTTTCCCTACAGCCCCTCCAACATTTGTTACTGGTTGATTTTTTGATAATAGACATTCTTTCGGGTGTGAGATGGAATCTCAGTGTTGTTTTAATTTGCATCTCTTGAATAACCAAAGTGTTCGTTTGGGGGATATTTTTCTAGTGAGAATAATATAATACAGGACACATATTTTATAAGATTACTTATAATAGTCACCAAAGAATGATATACAAAGGATTGAAGGAAATCTGTCCACACACTAGAACCAAGGAATCCAGCTTAGAGCTTGGATCCCATGGATATGCCCTGCATGAGTCCAGCTGGAGACCTAGAGCTCATAATAATGCATCCCATAAATCCAACTGGAGGCCCAGAGTCCATGATAACATCTCATGCAGGCCTGTTTCACAGATCTGCCCTATGAAGGCCCAAAGGTCAGTGGTGGAATCTAGGAAGTCTGTGTCAGTGTGATGAAGGGTCTGTGCTAGCAGGCTGAGGGATCTGCACTGGAGCCAGGAAGCAATGCTCAAAATAAGAACCAGTGCTCCCCCAGAAGGTACCGCAATCATCCTCAGCAACAGTGAGGTCCCAAGCTACTCCAATGGTGAAGAGAGCTGAGTTTCCATCAGGAAAGTCAATGCAGCAAGCTTCTTTAGGAGACTGAGCTGTCCACTTTCTTCCCCTCCAGAGCCAGGAAATGATGCTCAGCGTAAGGACCAGAGCTTCCCCAAAGTGAACCGAAGCTATTCTCAGTGCCAACAAGGCTCCAAAGTCCCTTGGAGGATGAAAACAGCTAAGTTCATTAGGAAAGCCAGCATGACAAGAATCTCCAACAGAACGAACAGCTTCTTACAGCTTCTACCAGAACCAACAGCCTTTCAGCTCCCAACAACCTCTCTCAGCTCCCAACAGCCTTCCCTCTTCTTCTCCAGTTCTGCCTCCTATGCTGCTACAACAGTCCCCAGGTGGGCCTCCCACACCCAGCACCACACTTACTCTGTTCAGCTGGGGGTTATAAGTTGACCACCAGTTGTCAGTCCACTACAACCAATGATGTTGAACATTTTTTTCATGTATTTATTTACCATTTGTATTTCTTCATCTGAGAAGCATATATTCATCTCAGATGTCCATTTTTAGATTGAGTCTTTGACTGTGGGAGGCATCTGATCTTTTTAAATTCTTTCTATATTCTAGATAAAAATCTTTTGTCTAAGAGACAATTGGCTAACATTTTTTCACAATCTGTGGGTTGTCGTTTCACTCTATTGGTGGTTTTGTTTTGATGTGTAAAAGCTGTTTTCATAAGATAAGGTCTCTGTTGTTGATTCTTTGAGGTATTTCCCATGCAGTTTGGGTTTTATTCATGAACTCTCTACCTACACCTATATCTCCAAGATTTCTACCTACGTTTCTTCCAGCAGATTTACTGTTTCTGTTTTAATATTTAGATCTTTGATGTATTTTGACTTTAGTTTAGTGCATGGTGACAGACATGGGTCTAATTTTAGTCTTCAGCATGTGGAAAACCAGTTCTTCCAGTATAATTAATTAAAGAGGCTATCTTTCTTCCATTGACCATGTTGGTCCCTTTGTCAAAGATAAAGCGGGTGAGTGTGTTTGGAATTGTGTCTGCATCTTCTAATCTGTTCCACTGATCCTCAGGTCTGCTTTTTTGCCAGTACCATGCTGATTTTATCACAGTAGCTTTGTAGTATAATTTCAAGTCATGGACTTTAATGTCTCCTGCCTTGCCTTTGTTGCCAAGAATTGCTTTTGCTCTTCTAGGTCTCTTCTGGCTCCAAATAAATTATAGGAATGTTTTCTGTAAATCAGTGAGGAATGTTAATGGTACTTTGATTGTGATTCCATTAAATCTGTACAACAATTTTAGGAGTATGGCCATTTTCTTCCTATCCATGAGGAAGGTTGGTTCTTCCTATACATGAGCAAGGGATATTTTTCCATTTTCTGACATCTGATCTCCTTTTTCAGAGTATTGTAATTTTCAATGTATAGATCTTTTAATTCTTTTATTAGATTGATTCCTAAGTGTTTTTTTTTTTTTTTTTTTTGGATGCTATTGTGAAGTATGGTTTCCCTAATTTCTCTCTCAGTGAGTTTGTTGTTTGTGTACAGGAATGCTACTGATTTTTAAGTTTTGACTTTATATCCAGCTACACTACTGATATGATGTATTACACTTATTGATTTTCATATGTTAAATCATCCCTGCTTTCCTGGGCTGAACCCTACTCGGTCATGGTGTGTTATCTTCTTGATGATTTGCCACATTCCGTTTGCTAGCATGTTATTGAGGATTTTTGCATGTATGTTCATTAGGAAGATTGGCCTATAGTTCTCTTTTTTGGTTGGGACTTTCTTAGGTTTTAACATCAAGGTAGTTCTTGCCTCCAGGAATGAGTCAGGGGATATTGCTTCCTTTCTATTTTATTAAAGAGTTTGAGGAGTATTGGCATTAAATCTTCTCTAAGTTTCACATAGAATTCAGCAGTAAATCCATTAGAACCTTGGACTTTCTTCATTGGTAAGTTTTTCTATTACGTTTTCAATTTCATTAACTGATTTTTGGTTAGTCAGAATTTTTATATTTTCTTGATTCAGTTTTGGTGATTCATGTGTATCTAGGAATCTGTTCATTTCTCCTGTGTTTTCCATCCTATATGAGTAAAGGTTTTTGAAGTAAGTATTGATGATCATCTAAATTTCCACAGGATCTGTAGTGATTTCACCTTTTTCATTCCTCAGTGCATGAATTTAAGTCTTTTCATTTTTGATAAGATTAGCTAAGGGTTTATTAATTTTATATATTCTTTCAAAGAACCAACTCTTCAATTCATTAATTCTATGTGTTGTTTTCTTAGTCTCAATTGTGTTTATTTCTGCTCTCATCTTTATTATCTCCTCCCTTCTTTGGGCTTTGGACTTGACTTGCTCTTCTTGTTCTAAAAGCTTGAGATGTAACATTAGGCTGTTTATTTGAGCTTGTTCTGTTTTCCTGATGTGAGAATTCACCCCTATAAATTTCCCTCTTAAGACTGCTTTCGTTACATCCCACAGGTTCCAATATGCTGCATCTGCATTTTTGTTCAATTCTAGATATTATTTAATTTGTTTTTTAATTTCGTCTGTAACCCATTGGTTGTTCGGGAGGATGTTAATGGAGTTTTTGCAGTTTCTTTTGACATTTATTTCCAATTTCATTGCACTATAATCAGATGATATGCATGAGATGATTTCATTTCCTTTCCATTTACTTAAGCATGTTCTGTGGGCTAGTATATGGTCTATTTGAGAGAACCTCCTATGAGCAGCTGAGAAGAATGTGTATTCTGATGTTGTTGGGTGGAACACTCTGTAAACACCTACTAAGTCCATTTGTTCACAGGTATGGTTCAGTTCTGATATTTCTTTGCTGATTTTTTGTCTAGCTGATCTGTTTGTGACAATAGGGTATTAAGGTCCTCCATTAAAACTGTGTTATTGTTCATTTGACTTTTTTAAGTCTATTAATATTTGTCTTATATATTTGGGTGCCCCCATATTTAGTGCATACATATTTATGATTGCTATCTCTTCCTCTTGAAGTTTTCTCCTAACAAGTATGTAGTGACCTTCTATATCTCTTTTGATCATTTTTGATTTGAAGTTGACATTTTCCACAAAAAGAATAGCTACCCCTCTTTTTCACTGGGTTCCTGTTGCACAGAGTATTATTTTCCATCCTTTGACTTTCAGTCTCTGAATTTTCTTTTGAGTTTGATGTGTTTCTTGTATATAACATATTGTTGGATTGTGTTTCTTGATCCACTCTGCCAGGCAGTTTCTTTTGACTGGTGAACTGAGGCCATTTACATTGATGGTTATAACTAATATGTATTGGCTTACCTTTGTCATGTTGTTTTCTTGCTGTTGGTTCCCTCCTTTTTCCCTCTGTTAAATTGCTTGACCTGTCTGGTGGTTTCTATCTGTTGTTCTTGGGTCTGTGTTCATTTTTCTTTTGTCTAGAATATCTTTCGGTACTCTTTGTAGTGTTGGTTTGATCATGAATTTCTTGAGTTGTTCTTTAACATGGAAGTATCCTATTTCTCCTTTATCTTTGAAAGATAAGTTTCTCAGGGAACATCAATCTGAGTTGGAAGTTGTTTTCTTTCAGGACTTGAAATACATCACTCCAAGCTCTTCTTGATTTGAGAATTTGTGTTGAGAAGTCTACTATGACTTTGATGGGCTTTCCTTTAAAGGTTATCTGTTTCTTTTCACTAAAAGCTTTTAATATTCTGTACTTGTGCTGAATTTCTGGGATCTTGATTATTATGTATCTGGGTGCAGATTTATTTTGGTCAAGGCTAACTGGAGTTCCATATGCCTCAATTTTCTGTATGTCAGATTCTGTTCTCATGTTTGGGAAATTTTTATTTCATTTGTGTTGACTCCTGTTTTTTTATTGACACCTATCAGTCTTATCTTGCTTTTCTTTGTATCATTTTACAGCTGTTGAATTGTTATTTCTTGATCCCTTGCTATCTTTCCTTTTGCAATCACTAGCAGTGATCCTGGCTTCAAGGTCTGAAAGTCTATCTTCAGTTTTGTTCAAGTGATTTTGCCAGCTTTCAATGGAATTTCTAATTTCCTGGATATCATTTGAACCTATGTCATGCATTCTATTTCTTTCATGTATTGATCATTCACAGTATCTTTTCTCTATCATCACCTATTTTTTAAAATCTATTTCTACTCTAGATTTACTAGGCAATTCCTTCATGAATTTTGACTTTTTTTTTACCTGAGAGATTATTTCTGATCTGATTTCCTCTATAACCTCATGGATTTGTTTCCTTACTTCAGTTGCTATCATTTCAGAAATTTCACAGAAATGTGTCTTCCATTTTCCTCTATTTTGTTGTCTCCTGGACTTGCTCTGGGTGGGCTGGACATCTGAGATTGCATTTTGCTCTTGCACTGTGTCATCCTTCTATTTCAAAAATTTTTATTTTGTTTTCTGTGTTGATCATCATATGTCTTTTTTAGTAGGTAGTTATATCACTAGTATCAAATCCTCTAGGAAAAGTCTGTTCCTCAGGGATGTTGTCTGTGTGTAGGAATTTCCTGGCTTGTGTCTTCTCCAAGATTCTACCTTCCCAGTTAATTTATAGTGAGATATTGGTATTTGCTTGGCTCAGTCCCCAGTTCTTTGGTGCTGGGTGAGGTGAGGTTATTACTTCAGAGCTTTCCATTGTTACAGAAGGGAGAACAACTGATGACAACAGATATGACAACCTAGCTAGAATAGTATAATTAGCAATAACTATAACATCAAGCACAGTTTAGAAACTGACAAACTGTAGAAGCTATTAATTTTATACCTTAAACCACAGCAACAAAATCTACTATTACATAATAGAACTGATTGTAAATTGGGAGCTTGTATTCAAAGTGTTGCCCCTTGGTAGAGTGGTTTTATCCTGTGGTGGGAGATTTAAGAAGGATAGTGTATAAAACAAAGATAACTGAAAAGAAAGTAGAAGCGAGGCTGTAGGGCAAAGGCTGATCACATGAACTCTGGGAAAGTAGAAAAGAGGGCAAAGCAAAAAAATGAGAGTATAAGCAAGGGACTGTTTGACCTTAGTCTCTGGGTTTAGGGAATGGGATTAGTTTTCTGTAGCTGGAGTTCTCCCCAGCTGTTTAGAAAAGAAAAAAAAAATTTTTAAATGAAAAGATAAAAGATAGAAAAAAAAATAAAAGTAACAGAGGCAGCTCCACTCACCTGCTTCCATTCCATGTGTCTTTGTTCCCAAACAAAGTAAGTTAGTTCACCTAACTTACTACCTAAGAAACAGCAGCTAAAAGATAAGCACATGATGGTGCTACCTTCCTGTTGCCATGGTCTTGCTTTTTCACATTTCCTTGATGGGAATAGTTATTGACCAAATTGGAATGTGAGCTTTAGCCTCCTGCACCCTTGTCCTCTCTGACACATGCAAGTTTTGTGTTCAAAGCATTAATTATAAGTCAAAGAAGAAGTAATATTTCCTTTAGGAGATTATTGATACTTTTGCTCGTCTTATGTAGCAATTTTTCTTTTTCATAAAACTTTTCTTTCTGCATTAAATATCCCATTAAACATGATGCTGGTAGCAACTGAAGTAGAGGTAGCAAAAAACATAGGCTTTATAAGTGAGAGTACCATGGTTTCAATTCTATTGTGGAGATTGTTGTTCTTGTAAAAGATTTTTAAACCTTCTGAACTTCAACTTATGTAACAAGGGGGTACATACATACCTGAAAACCTGTTGTGAACGTTAACAGAAATAAAGAATAAGGGATATTTAGAAATTTCCTACAGCATAATAGATATTTGAAAATATTTACTATTTATGCACATGTGTATGAGTGAATAAGTACTATCACTGCATGGTATCAGTGGGACTCGTTCCAGAATCCACCACAGAACCAAAGGTCTTTGAATGCTCTGGTCCTCTAATATAAAATGGTTCAGCTTTTGCATTTCATTTATACACATTCTGCTATACACTTTAAATAATTATTTGATTACTTATGGCTTCTAATGCAATGAAAATGCTGTATAAATAGTACTTGTATTGTTTTGGGAATAATAACAAGTAAAAACGTTTGTGCACGTTCAGTACAGCAGGAAATTTTTTCAGATATGTTTCATAGTGTGATGGTTGGAGAACCCACAGCTGTAAAGGGCTGACTGCACATGGGATATTGAAAAATAAATCTGTGGGTTCTGTGGGTGAGGAACCCACAAACATAGAGGATTGACTGCACATGGGATATTGAAACATAAATTGTTGAGTGTAAAAATGCATTGGCAATCACTGATCATTGCCTCTCAATGATCTCTAAGCAGCCTGGCTGATGACAGTAGTACACATATGGTTTATTTTATATATACATCAATATATATGGTGAGAAGAAAAATAGGAAAATATACACACATGCCAAAAAAAGCAAGAACTAAGTTAGTATGAAAAAGATGTAAATGTAATCAAATACCGAGAAAATAAGAAGGGTAGAGAAAAATTAGAATCTTGGGAAAATTCATGGAAAAGTAGCATTAACGGTAACACAAAAGAAGGAAGGAAATTCATGCTTCAGAAAGACACGACTGCAAAACAGCCAGGCCCAGTGAGAGGAGGAAGCATGGCTAAGAGAAAAGAAATAAAGCCAATGAAAATGGGACCCATGAAAGAAAAGCTACCAGAACAGAAGGATGGTATAAGAATAAGAAAATCAGTGGAAGCCATTCAGAGCAAATTTTAAAATTTTGTATTATTAACACAATACACCATCTTAAAGCAATTAAAAATCTCCTTAGGAAATGAAGAATTTTTTTTAAAAAATGTCAACTTTTTTTTATTGAAAAGAAGTCCTCCAACGATGTATCTGGTATAAAAAGTCAGGGTAGTGCTGCTATTCACAGATACCATTGCTATTTTGTATTTGATTCTTTTGAGGTCAGAATTCCATCAGATTTTAAATTTCAGTTTAGATAAGTTGGCTGCAGTTAGAGAATTATGAATTTGTTTAGGATAAGTTTGCACATTCTTATTTAACGGTGTTTCCTCTGATTTCAAAAGTCCTTGATTGCCAAGAGAAGATGCCGGTACATTTTCCTTGGTTTGGGCTTTCCTAAGTTTATCCCTCTTCATAGACATAAATCTGGAACAGGGCCAAGTATGTCAGATATTTGCATCCCTTTGCTCTCTCTCTCCCTTTCTTTCTCTTTCTCTCTCTCTCTCTGTAGTATTTAACCACTAGACTTAGTTAAATCACTATATGTACTTACTGTGGTCACAATATGGAGATGGATGGCTGCTGCAAAGGGCAGCACATTGACACTTTTTTACACAGTGTCACAAAGTACTTTGACTAATGGTAGATTTTTGCAAGGACATCATTCATCATTCCAGACTCTACATGCGTTACCTAATCAACACTCACCTTTCAAGTCTAAGCTTACACATTACATCATCCAGGAAGGCTTTTCTGATCTCCCTCATCTAGCTGGGACCACCATTTTATGCTGGCTTACCACCCTATCTTGAAATGCACATTATTTGTACAATGATGTACTTGGTATAGAACTTCTCACCCCAACTACTCTATTAGATGCATAATAGCAGATTTTGTGACTTGTTCAAGGATAAAAGTCCAGCACCTACCATCTCAGTCTATCAGACGGCCAGCACTTAGCAACTCTTGTTTTAATGCATGAATTAGTAAATGTATAAGTGAATACATGTATAGAGTACAAAGACAGATTTGAAAGTCATATGCATCTCAAGGAAAATCATCCCTGTCCTTTTAGTTGTTTGTTCTTCCTAGCCATGCTGTAAGGCTTATGAGGTGGGAAGTGTATGTCAATCTTTCACACAGAGACACGGTAAAATCATCCCACTACAGACATCCTGTTTTTGCCACAAGGAAAATGTTCATTTCATTGAATTCATGTTAATTCATTAGGACATATTATGACTGCAAAAATATGCATTTTAATTGGGTTTCCAACCTAAGTTTCTATCACATCAGCTCCTCATAATGGGTTTCTTACTTCCTAAATTTAGGCTGATGTCAAGTATGATATGTTGGCTTCCCACCAGCATATAAAGAAGGGGATGAACTCTCAGAAATCTTGAAGGATCATGAGAATCTTTTAGGTTGGTATAAAGAACCAAATTGTAGCAGACTTGGATAAAACCAGAGTTTATTCAGTGAAGCGTCTTTGAATACAAATGAAAAGGAAACTTAAGGGATTGATAAGAACTACTGCCAGCAAATCTTGGCAGATGGAAGAATTTTCAGCCACAAATAAATATTTGAGTTTTGGGGGAAATCATCACCTAGTTACCTCAATGCTTGTAGAACAGTGTCCCTCTCACTCTGTGTAAGGGCTTCCCCAGTATCCCTAGATCCCTCTTCCCCTTCTCCTAGTCAATTCTGAACACCCTGCAGTCAGACCACAGCAGATTAACACAGCATGCACTTACTTTTCTATTCAGGATGTCTGCAAGAGATCTTATTCTTCTCTAGAGGGAGGTGTATTTGACCAGTGAATGCTATATGAGATTATCACACAGAACCCCATTAATATGTGTAATTAGTAAATGTTAATAAAAAATAGAGATACTTTGAAAAAAGAATTTCCCTTTTGCAGCACCCTATTCTCCAGAGAAATTCATACTTATCTTTTAAGATCCACAAAGGCTGAAGGAATGATTAAGAAGAATTATTCTGAGGGAAAATTTCAAATTGGTTATAAAGGATATGACATTATCAGAGAGGACAAGGCACTTCAAGTGGTTAATCAACAAAGCAAGAATCAATAAACATCATAAGGAAGAAGGGAAAGAATGTGGGAGAGAGGACACTGAACGTTCAACTAAAGAGGAATTCTAGTTTCATAGCAGTTTCTTAACCAACTGACAAAAGGAGGGAAGGAAAGAGGGAAGGAGGGAAGGAAGGGGGGAAGGAAGGAAGGACGGAAGAAAGGAAGGAAAGAAGGATGGAAGGAAGGAAGGGAGGGAGGGAGGAAGAAAGGAAGGGAGGGAGGGAGGGAGGGAGGAAGAAAGGAAGGGAGGGAGAGAGGGAGGGAGGAAGGAAGGAAGGGAGGGAGGAAGGAAGGGACAGAGGGAGGGAGGGAGGAAGGAAGGGGTGGAGGGAGGAAGGAAGGGAGAAAGGGAGGAAGGGAGGGAGGGAGGAAGGAAGGAAGGAAAGGAGGAAGGGAGGGAGGGAGGGAGGAAGGAAGGAATCCTACCATGGCATGACAGACCCTAAATATGTGTCTTTCTTGGCACTCTGAATGTTGGTTTGGAAAATTTTAAGGAACTTAGTGCTGTAACCGAAAGACTCACAGTAAAAAAAGAAAAGTTGCTCCTTATTCCCTGGAAGTTCAATGATAACTTTCTAGGACAAAGATAATTAATAGTAGCATACAATCACCAAATATATAAAATTTCCAGATATAAACCCAAAATCTCCAGGTCACCCCCCAGAAACACATAACCAGCAGTCTAACACAGCTGAGTGCCGACTGTGTGCCCCCTTTTTTCTCTCTGGCTCATTGCACAGATATCCAATTTCATCACTTTTGTGGATGAAAGTGTCCCATTCAAGGCTGATACTGTGGATTGAAACTCTTTGATAAAATTCTGACAGAAAGTGACATGTGACATGGACAGCTGGGCATAAATTCAAGTCATCATGTAGCAGCAGATTTCCCAGCCCTCTACCTGCTATGTTGCCAAGGCTAAAATGAATTAGGTCCACAGGATTAGAGAATGCCTGGGTGAAATCAACTAAAGTACTTTCCAGGAGAAGGAAATTTCCTGGGAGAAGGTTTTCCTTTTTGGGGGGGGGGAATTTTTTTCTATCTTAGAACAGACAGACATACAAGAAAAAAATGTATATCCACTTGATGGTGTGTGGATAAAATAAACAAAAGGCAGAGATGATTTTTTAAAAGTCAGAATTTTCATTCCACGCCTTCCCAGGAAGGATTACTAAAAACATTGATCATGAAGGCACCAGCCTTAGTTTGCTGAACTTGAGTTTAAAATAAACAACCATCAGTCTCTTCTCTATCTCCCTTTTTACCCTTCCCACTGAGCAAAGTTGAGTAGCACATTCTTTTCCACTAAGCCAGAAGCAACAGAACACAGAAAGTCTACTCACAGTTTTAAAACAAATTACAGGGTACAAAACTAACAATAACAGTCCCATAGCTCAGTCAACCAATCAAATGTTTGGATGATTAACATGCAGGCACAGCCCCAAATCCCAGATTTAAAAGAAATAATATTTAGATGCTATTAGAATTTCCATTTCACAAAGTAAATCCTGTATGCATGCTTTTATCTTCAATGACTGAAGCTTCTCTCAACAGCCTTTCCTACATTTCTGTGCAGTCAGGTTCTCCTCATTTCATGAGGAACTACTGTCTTTTCATTCCACTCTGGAGTCTTGTCTCCATTCTTTCTTCACTTCCGTTTTTAATCTGATTAAATAATGCCTGGTTCCTTTGAACTGCACCTGATTTGGGTGTCAACAACGTTCACTCTCTGTTCCCGTACCACTGAACATCTTCACTCTTCCCTCCTGTATCCCGTACTTTTCTATCCCACACCAATCCTCTTCCACCTATCCAGGGCTTACCTTTCTGAGTGTTGATTGTCCTCTTGAAACACCAAGTCTGAGAGCTCTCTTGCGCTAAGCTCTTCACTCAGAAGTCTTCTGTAAAAAGGAATGGTTCCAACCACCTCCTTTTTACACATCTTGCCATTGTCAGTTAATGTTTTCTGTTATATTTTACTCAATGTCACATTTCCCTATTCTTGTCATTTTGTGCTTATATGTTTGTCAACCTAACTAGTGCTGAAAGGCCCTTAAAGTAGTTTCCTATGTAATTATATAGTCTATATTCTGAATACAGATCAATTGACTGAATGTGGTCCAGTTCAAATCTATAAACATAACTCCATTACTCTCGAGTTTTACCGAACAACAGCACAGCACACTGCACACTAACTTTTCTCATCTGCCTTTTCCTAACATTCACTAAAAAGAAGTTTCATGAAGACAGATCAAGTTTAAAAGACAGCACAAGGCACAGTGGGAATATTGAGGAGATGAATTCTCACATTCAATGTCCCTGAATAAATTAGCTCATAATTGTTGAGAAATAGCAACAAATCCTAGTTAACGAAATATTTCCCAAGTTCCAATCCTTTAGAGATTCTGACTTCCGGTAGCTCATTTCTGTGCCTGCAAACCCTGGGTCCACTCCTTCTGCCCGCGATGTTCTTCCTTCCTCCGGCCTGCTATGCTCTTCCCTTCCATCATTAATGACCTGTTCAGCAGACTTCTGTGCATGGAACTCTTTGCTACTTGTTTGGGGACTCTACATCCAGCAGTCAGAGGGATCAGAACCCCTCAGACATGAAGGGAAAGCTCAAGGGCTTTTGAGGGACTATTTTCAGTTTAGAATCGAAGCAAAGTCAAGCATGATGCCCACAGATACTAAGTTAAATATCTCTGTAAACTAACATCGATAATTTTGAGAAAGGAGAGTATATTGAAGTTAGACTTTTCAAACTCTTTGTATAACTTGCACGATGTCAAATAATTGTGATTACGCCAACTTGCCTTTGGTTGGGAGGCAGAGGAATATGTTGCAGACAGCAAGATTTTGGTTTAGAAACTAATCTTGCTGCTCTTCTTGAAATCATATCAGTTTGTCCATGTGCAGTCTGCACTACTTCAGCCGTATCCCTGTATTGTTTTGAAGTCATTGTGCTTTCCCTTTCTTCCGCCTAGTTTGTTAATTCTTCTGGAGAATTGCAGGAAGGGATAGAATCTTCACTATCACACACAGGCTCCTAAGATTTCCAAAAACCCATATAGGAGTTCTGGACAAACTGCTATTTAATCATACTTCTCCCTTTCCCAGCTTGCTTTCCTATATCCTTTCAGGTCCCAAGCAGGCGCTGAGTGTATAACTTTCCAGGAATTCTCAGGTCAAATAAAAGATGAGTGATTTCTTACTGTCATGCAATCTCTTCCTGCCTGAATGCGTGCTAGACTTTCATCTTTCAACTGAATAAAATGCTATTTTGCTTAGCTATAATTTCAACGCTGCACTTATTTATTTTGCTTAGTGATCTGTTCATAGGGCTGATGAGGATCTCATCTGGTTCAGCATCAGTTCCCTGTCTTAGGTCACGGACACTCCATAGAGGAAGGGATTCTATAACAAATCCTGAAAACCGGTTATGTGACATGCGTTGTGCTTGCTATTTTTATACAGAGTCTGACCTTAGTTTCCATTGAATGGTACTATGTTCGTTTTTATTTGCACTGCACAATGTCTAGTAAATCACAATGGACAGATGTATATTCAATCCTCCTTTGGGGTATAGTCAGGATGATGATATCCTTTAATAAAACAAAACAAAAAACTACTAACAACGGCAGCCAAAACAAAGCCACAGATCGTGCCTCCCAGACTGGAAGGAATATCTTTCCAGAGAAAAAAGAAAAGTCTTTTGCGAAGGACTAGGGCAGTGAGTGTCCTTGGGGCACATTGTTTTCTTGTGACATAAGTAAATCTGACAGAAGCACTCAGTCTTCATGTTGATTTGTACTCCTAACTGTCCTAAGCAAAAGAGCCAAGGGAGAATGAACAGAGCCATAGGCCTCTGTTCCCCAGGGGCCAGGTACCCTCCAGTCCTCTGCCTTCCTGCTTCAAGGTTAGCAGAGAAACAGTTTTCCCCACATCCTTTCCACACAGTTATTTACATCCTGTTCACCTTTCAACATGTCTCTCTTCCCCTTTGTCTCAGCCTCCTCCCCCACTATCCTATTCACTCCTCTCTGAAGCTCGCTATAAAAGACTCTGCATCTTGGTTTTGGGCTAGAGTCACATCAATTCCAAGCACAGCAGGCAGGCTCCAAGCCTGTCTAGTTCTGAGGGGAGCTGTCAGAAGCAGGGCTGTCTCTGTGTAGGAGACTGGTGCACCGGGGGAAGCCACATATTTCAGACCCTGAGGGGGAAGAGCCTTGGCTCCACAGTGACAGACGCGAGATTCCACAGCCCCTAAACACCACGGAGCTAGAGCCGGGTGGAGCTTGCGCCCTGCTGCTGGGAGGTGGCACTTTCTGCATTTTGGCTGGGCTCTGGCTCTCCCCTTCTGCAGACATGGAAGCCAGTGATTAATGGTGGGACCTAGGGACTTGAAAGTCATACAAGTGCTCTGTGGTCTCCAGGGAAACTGGTGCCAGTTCAATTACTAGGGATACCGTGTCCCTGTTAGGTGCTTGAGGCTGAGGTAGGTGTTTGGGGAAGAGAAGATACAAAAGATCCTCTCTTATTTTCAGAGTTGCTGTGCATATTAGAGAGGATGCATTTAAACTCTATGCTGGACAACAGTAAAAGGAAGTTTTAAGGATAGAATGGCATCTATATCAACTAGAGAATAAATTCCCTAGGTATGGGTGAAGATAATGTCTTGTGTCCTGAAAAATGTGCAGTTAGAAAAATAAATAAAGAGGTAAGGAATAAATTTCACTTCCAAAGCATGGAGTGTTATATGCAAATTTTTTTTTTTTAAAAAAAGCTTACTCCAAATAACCCACAGCGTAGGTAACAGGCAAGCAGGGAAGGAGGCTGGATAGAATTGCTTGCAGCCAACTGGAATAGCTGGGATCCAAGGCTTCAGAGTTCAGTAGAACTGGTTTAGAGACTGTGTCCAAGTTACCTCATCTCTCTGAGGCTCAGTTGTGAAAGAAGATATAACAGCACCTCATGGTGCTACAGTGAGAATTAAGTGAAATAAAGGCTGCCAGAGCATCACCCTGTCTTCCACACCGTGATTACTCTAGCAGTAACATAGCCCAGGGGTGAGCCAAGGGGAGAGGACGAGAGACCTGTGCTGCAGAGCTCACTTGGTCACCAGCCCACTGGGTGGTGGCGAGTAACTTAATCACAAGGTAGTGACCTTTTCAGCCCTACCGTTCTATGTTCTGCAAGTTGCTGTCACCTTTCCTGGGCTGCTCTCCTCCAACCAGATATAGACAACGTCACTGGAGAAGTCATTGGAAATTTTCAGAAGTTGCAAGACTTCACAAGTTCCCTAACTAATGGGAATTCAGTCCTGTTTTCCCAAGGAAAGGGATAGACTAGTCTTTTCTAATCTCCTCACATTTTTCTGTGTGACTAGGAAACTATTATTATTCTTTGCTGTCTCTGCATGCTATTAAATAGATGCCAAATTCAACTTGGCATTTCATAAAGAGAAACAAAAGGTTTCAGAAACACAGACTGCATTGGGATGTAAGATTTTTATGCAAATGTAAAACATTAATACACTGAAAAACTTTTCAAACTTCAGTCCCCAGGACAGAATAGTTTACTTTTAGGTGCCCAATTCAGTGCTTACTTAATAAGAATTTAAGAGCTGTGAGGTGAGTTCTCTAGCCTCTCCTTCTCCATGTAATAGTAAGAAGCTAGATACGAACTCTGAAATAGTCCTCTTGAGATCTTGGTGGAGAATGAAGAGGGAATAAGCTTTTCTTTCACCTAGTTGTAAGGAGCTGGCTTCGACTTAATGATCCCAAGGTAAAACTAATTATGGATTTTGTAAGACAAGACTCCTAAGATCTGTGGTCCTACCTATTACCATGGCAACCACACGCAGTCTTCTCTTCTTCCTCATCAACGTTTTAATGTATACTGCCAAATTAACCCCTAGAAACACTATAGCAATTCTCTCCCTCAAACGTAGGCGAACAGGGTGCACAAACCTGATGAACACCTGGTATTTTCCTGGATGGGTGGGAAGGAAGAATGGAGCCAAAGTTCAATTGAATGAAAAAAAATGTTATGTTCTCTCTAAGACCCTGCTCTATGCTCACCATCCTCCCAAAAGATTTGTGCTTATCACTAACTCATGGAGCTAAGCCCAGTGTTTGTATTGGGGGGGAACAGAGGGAGGATTTCCTAAACTCCTGAAACTGAGCTTGGGTTTAAATTGTCTAAAATAAAAATTTACCTCAGAGTAACTCACAATCATGAAATAATATTCTTATATAACATAGGCAGCTTATGTTTTAATAACATTTACCATATGCTCAATAATAATAATGTATATTTATTGTAGAAAGGTTCAGTAAAATAGATAAGAAAAAAAGAAGACACTTGATAGTCTCCCACACCTCAAGATAATATTTTGTTCATAAACTTCTGATGTATTAGATGCATATATTTCAGATTAGAGTTAGATACTAGATTTAATATATTATATATATACATTTATGCTTTTTATGTGTATTCTACCCTAATAAATGTAATAAATTGTGAACATTTACCTAGACACCAAATATTCTATTATATAACATACTTAGCCACTTTTTCTATCCTACAGACTCCATAATTACTTTTACTTGGGGTCATTAAGTAGAACCCAACTTCTAATAGTGTGGAAGAAAAGCTAATTCCACCCTCATTCTCCACAAGATTTCAAGAAGACTATTTGAGAGTTAGCACCTAGCTTCTTACTATGACACACCAATTATTTTTATCTTTTTGGCCCACAAGATCAGTTACACGCACTCACCTGTGAAGTGATTGGGAGAAAGCGATCACAGACAGTAAGTAAATGGTGAGCTATTTTATCCCCATAAAATTTGATTTCTAAAAATAGGCAGTGAGCCAGATGCAGTCCCTTTACTAGGAGCTCATCTTAAATGACAGCATAGTAATTTCTTTTGTGGCTGTACTCAAATGAGAATATTTCTATTGCTGAGCAATAAACTTTTTCACCATTTTTGCTGCATGTATTTTTGTAAGTAAATCTTTTTGTGTGTTTATGATATTAATTTCTGAGAAAAGAAAGTGAGAGTTTGGGGAACGGGGCTCTACAAAAGTGCTCGTGGTGCATAAGGAAATACTGCCCTTCAGAATGACTACGGCACCTTTGTCCAAAAGAGAACAGCTGTGTGGTTGCCTAGAAGTGACAGGGTGTGGAGCATCTGATGACAGGAAAGAGGCTGACTGTGAACAGACCCAAAAATTCAAAGATGGAAATGGCAATGAAACTCACCACCTGTCATTTTTGCTGCAAATATTTTTTGTGATCTTTTTCGCAGTTTGCAAAGCTTGAAAATATTATTCAGCCAAATTCATTCATCTCTTCCTTCACTGATTCATGGTAAGCAAGTCTTCTAGTTTGAAATGTTTGAAAGTATGCTCTCTTAGCTGGGTGTGGTGGTGTACACTTGTAATCCTAGCACTCCGGGAAGATGAGACAGGAGATCCCAAGTTCAAGCCTAACCTGAACAATTTAGCAATTTAGCCAGAACTGTTTCAAAAAAAAATTTTTTTTTCTCAAAGGGCTGGGGAAGTAGCTCAGTGTGAAGGCCCAGGGTTGAATCTAGTGCCCACACCACCCTCCTCCACATAGGTACACATACAAAAGCTCTCTCAGATTTCCCTGAAATCCTTTTTCATTTTCACTGTTACAAGAAAGACTTAATGTCATCTAAAACTTATTTGTGGTTGGTACTAAAGTCAGTTTTTCTCTTTTTTTCTTGTTCTTCTTTTTCAGTTCCCTTCTTGCCTTCTTTTTTATTCCTAACTTTCCTCTTATTTTTATCCATCCTCCCACATTTCTTTATATTCTTTTTTTTGATAGTCAGTAATTATATAGTCAATTATGGAATAATCTCCACCCTTTGTATCACTGAGCAAACCTACTAGATGTTAAACTCTAACCCTGGTTCTAAGAACTGGGGCCTATGGGAGGCAGTTGGATCAGGAGGGTCCTGCTCTCATGCATGGCATTAGTGCCCTAAGAAAAGAGTCTGAGGTAATCTGTTTGCCTGTCTTACCATGTGTGTGTTGGGGGTGTGTGTGGCAAAAAGGGACCACAAAGATTAAGCACTTAAACTGCTATGCCTGGGTCCTGGACTTCTTAGCTCACCGCCAGAACCGTGAGCTATAAATACCTGCTGCTCATAAATGACCCAGAATCAGAAAATTTGTTACAACAGTTCAGGACAAATTATCATTTATGCAATATTGCATGTGCATCTGCTTCTGCTGTGTATGCCATTGCATTGGGGTTTTTTTTTGTTGTTGTTAATTTCATTGTAGCAGCTATAAAGAAATACAACCGAGATTGGCATTTTAAAATAATTACCCAGAATGAGTTTTGTATTATTTATTATGATCATCTTTCAGTTGATATTTTGGGGTGTTGTATCACATTTCTTTTCCTTTTATTTATAAATATTTTCCTTTTTTCTCATTGTGTTGTAGTATGATTTTCAGAAAAATTTTAGAGTGGTGCTGTTATGAATTTTTATATTCCTTTTTATATACTTAGATTGGTACTACTCTCTGACATTCAGCTTGAGGTGGGCTTTTCTGATGTAGATATTTCATGATGTTAAGGAAATATTCTCTGTTCATAGTTTATGAAGAAATGTTTTTAAAATTATAAGTGCATGTAGAATTCTATCAGAAGAGGTTTTTTCTTCTTTCAAAGTGAGCATATGGTTTATTTGCTTTGATTTATTGAAGTGGTGAAAATAGTAATATATTAAATAATATCAAACCATCATTGGAACTCAGATGTTTGCATCTATGTTCATAAATAATGCATAATTCTTGAACATTGGGGAAAAGTTAAAATATCTTTTTCTTCTACTATATTAAGAAAAAGAAAAGTAAGTTGTAGAATTTTACATTTACATATAGTTTGACCTTATTTTCCTTTTTCAAAAAAACTGTATACGTACATGCATACATTTGCATAAATATAGGGGAAATTTTGGAAAAGTGCAAGTCAAACTATTAGTTTTACTTATGAAAGAGGAAAAGTACTAGAAAGTAGAAGGGGAGTCTATTTATGTATTTTATATATTTCTATATTATTTGCATTGAACAAACGTATGACATTGTGTGGTACTTCTGTAATAAAAGAACATAACATTTTTTGAGAAAGAAAAAGTTAAATAATATAAGGGCTGGGGACATAGCTCAGTGGTTGAGCACTTGCTTTGTGTTCGCAAGGCCCTGTATTCCATCTTCAATACTGGTAACAAACAAACAAGAATTAAATAACATACTCATGACAACTTTATTTCTCCTAAGTAAAGTCTCCCAAGAAACTTATATTCTGGTGCTTTTGCCAGGAAAGTACTTTTCTCTTTAACACAAAACTCTGAGAACATGAGATATTCCTGTCACTTTACAATTTTTTTTTTAAAGGGATTTTCCCCTGCGTCTCTAGTAGTTAGAGTTGCTGGTGTTTGCATTGAGGGTTTTCCTATTTTGAATCCACTTTCTGCCACCCTATACCACCTGGACACTTCTGATGGATTTTTTTGCTGCCATGTGTAAGCCAGGTTTTGTTTCTATTAACTTTCATGTCCTGCATCTTTGTATTCTGCCTGTCCCTGACACAGGCGTCTGGTGGTTTTCAAACAGTCACATCTGGCACTGCTTTATGGACAGGGGAAAGAGAATTAGTCATCTTTTGCCTTCAGAACACATAGAAAGTATATCTACTAACATAATAATAACTAAATTATAAAGCTTTTCATATTCCTTCACTCTTACCTATTCCCAGTCTCTGAGACAGTAGTGGTAACTCTAAAATATGAAGGATTCCCATTCTTTATCCATCCCCCACCACTGCTCACTCTTCCTGGTCCCACAGCTCCCAAACCTTGCAGTGTGACCCTCATTAATTGCTCTGACCTCTCAATATCCCTCATTTGTTCCCCAGAGTATTGCCTTAGATCTGTAGATCACTTTGATTACTTCCACATCTGGGATTCGTCACACGCTCGTGTTAACCATGACCATGTGCAGAATTACCCAGCAGGATTTAGGAGACACTCAGTCAGAAAAATCATCCCTACTAAGAACAACATCTGGAGAAAATTAAGAGAAGATACTTTCCATTGAGAATCTTTTGGAAATATATTTATGATGCAGAGACAGACAGACATTAGCACACAGGCAGAGCGGATGCCCTTTCTCTCCTGAGGGCTGAGGAGGAGCGATACTTCTTCAGAAGATTCTCAAATTAATTATGCACCATAAATGCAAATGTCTGGCAAAGTCATGAATAAACAAGGGATTTTCTCAGAAAAGTCTTGTTTAGAAGCAGGCGTCGTCTCCAATAGAAATGTCTCCGTGGACTTTTCTGGTACCATGTGTGTGAACAAATAAAGATTCTATAAAAGGGAGAGGGGAAGTGGGCCATGTTTTCCTCAGTTGGATCATTGAATATCTCCAGCTATTTTTCCAAAGCTTAGGTTTGGCAAAAGCCAAAATGGGCTTTGCCAAGCATTTTTCTCTTAATTTTTAAATCCATGTGCATTAAGGGAAATTTAATCCGTATGTTTCTGATTCATTTACACTTAACTCATCAAAATATTGTTTAGTTAGAGTCATTTGGCCCTCAACAAGACTTAAGAGCTAGCAGCACACGGATACACACAGATATACACACAAGGCGTATCCACAGGCACACACAGCCTTGGTTCCCTGGACTCAGTGATTACTTTCTTTCCCTGCACCCATATCCAAATGGCTATGTCTCAGAAAGTCATGGGTATTCAATGGAATTTAGCTGTACAATGACATTTAAACTTTTTTTAACAAAGAAATTACCGTGCAATTAAAAAGCATACATTTCTTCTGAGTGTATTTGGAGTGAACAAGTTCAGGATTCCACACATTATCTTCACGCACAACCATTTTCCCGGTTAAGGAGCTGTTGTTACACAACTTAGATTTCAGTGTTTCTTCAGTGCCATATACAATGCATTGTTGTTGCTGTTGTTGCTGCTGCTGCTGCTGTTGCTGTTGTTGTCATTTGCTGTTCTAGGGGATGGAATCCAGGGTGTTATATTCAACTGTTGAGCTCTACTCCTACCTCATATTAATTTTTAAGAAATGGATTACAGTAATTCAGAGGAGATCGATAATGATGGCCATAAGCAGAAAATGGACATAAGCAACTATGGAGACTGGAATTGAGGAAAGCCAAGTAATGCATAGGAGTGTGGAGAATTTGGGTGGCCGTACCAAGGTTTTGTTATTATCCTGCCACACCTGAGTATAGAGAAAGGATTTACCTGCAGCTCAGACTCTCGTAAACATTTCAGAGGAGTTTCTGAAATTAAACATTGCAAACTATTAAAATGTATTGTTAAGGGAGGCAGCCAAATATGTGAAGCCATCTAACGATATGCCTTAAAGTAGCATGACAAATTCCAGGACATCTGCGGGCCTATTAAATTTTCATCTGATACATATTTTTAATAAGTTCCATCTTCCTATCTGGAAGGTAGGAACTTGGGGTGTAATTAAGGAGGCAGAAGTGTGCTCAGATGGTTTTATTAGGTGTCAATTACCTCTATTCTTTGCTCAGGGCAACCACTGGAGATTTGGGGAAATCAATTGTCGTGTTTGCAAATCTGCATTGTAAGACAGGGCCTTTTGCAAAAACAAGCTGGTGACTGGTGACAGCATCTTTTACGAAGGGATCTGTTTTTCTTTCCGAATGTTAATATGACATCATTTTTCCACCCTCAGTTCTCCATAACCACTTTTCTCTTCTGAGGGAAAAGTCCCTCATTTAATTGTATTTTTTAAAATTGATAGTGGATAGTCTTCATCCCATAGTTGCCATTTTACAATAGACAATTTTGTCAGACTCTCGGAGACGTTAAGTTTTGAATACTTGTAAGTTTTTCTAAGTATTTTTTGCCAATTGAAATTATGCTAGTTTACTTCTGCTTAGGATTAAATACTATTTATATTTCTCTTCCAAATCTTGGAAGCAGAGTACCACATAATGGGCTTTACAAAAGGAATACAGTTAATAGTCAATTAGATTAACTATCAGATCTGTTTGTGGAAAAAAAGAATATAGCAATGGTTTGCTTTCACCAAATTACTTTGTATACTTTTATTTTCTTTTAAAATATCTTATTTACAGAAGTATAAATTCTTCAAGTTTTCCCTCCCACTTAATGGAAACCACTATTTTCAAGGGAAATGGAATTAAAGAAAAACGATATTTTCTCACTCTGTTGAAAGTAGTACCCATGTGAACATACATTCTTCACTGGTATAATCGTACCCTCACTTATGATGTGTTGGGTTTGGGGAGGAAAGATCCTACTTTTCTTATTAAAAGCAAAGGCAATACGGAATTCCAGACATTCAAGCTTCCCTTCCGGTCTGTCACTTTCACTCATCCACACACCATGGTAGCTATTTCTCCTGTTCCAAGACACACCCCATGGCCACGCAATGGGGCTGAGCTGCTGGACCTGTATTGTCTTTCTCCCTTTTCCACCAGATTCTCCCTGTGAGCCAATCAAGGATGCTGCTAAAGGTCACAAGAAGATGCTTTCTCAAAACCATTTGCTTGTTATTCCATCAGGAGAAATTATAACAATATCTACCACTGACAGGGTGCTCAGCACATGCCCGCACTTTATAAAGATGGTAACATTTAAACTCCACCCTCTCATGGCTAAACTCTGTATGCCTGGGAAATAAATTTTAACATTTGTGTCTCAATCTATTTTCCCTTGATTTGGAATTCCCACAAATAAGGGATGACATTTTATTCATAATTCTATACTCTGTCCTACTACATTGCCATGCTATTAAAAAATACCAAATACTGATAGAGGTTAATTGTTAATATAAAGTTGTAACAAAGAAGTTTTGAGATAATATCTTCTCAAGTAAAAAATGTGCTTCTAAGACTAAGACAGATTGATTCAATATCGTACTCCTGTAATGTAGTACATATTTTGTCCCCCTGTTGTTTCACTGAAGAATCTATTCCTTACTTTTCTTTTTTTTTTTTTTTTCCTGGTAGTGGAGATTGAACTCAGGGGAATGCTACCACTGAGCTATATCCCCGGCCTTTTTTCATTTTTTCATTTTGAGACAGGGTCTTGTTAAGTTGTTCAGACTGGCCTCAAATTTGTGATCCTCCTAGGATTCTACTAGGTGCCAGACACTCTTTTAGGTGCTGGAGACACAGTAAGGAATACAGAAGAAAACTTATTTGGCCTCAGAGATCTTACATTCTAAAGACAGAGACACAATAAACAATTGTATTACAGATAAATCTAGAGAAAAATAAAACTTGGTAAGAAAAAAAAATAAATGCAAGGACTGGAGTGGAGGAACTTACTGTAGTGTGAACAAAGAAAGCTTTGCTGATCAGGGAATATTTGAGCCTAACTATGAAAATAAGGGAGATGTTGGCCAAGCTAATGTCTAAGGGCAAAGGTTCCAGGGAGCAGGAACCACCCCGTAGTGCCCTGGGATGGGAATCTGACTTCTCAGAAGGATGGAGAAAACAGTGAGTAATGACTACAGAGGGGGTGGAGCCAATTGAGATTTTACTCAAGTGGTGTGGGGGAAAGGGTAGAGGGCTGTGAATAGGGCAAAGATGGTGTGCTTTGATTAGTTCAAAGAGACATCCCTGATGCTGTGTGCAGAACTGACATGGAGGGAATGAGATGTAAATTGGAGGACTTTGTAGGAAGCAGATGCAATATTTCTGGTGAAAGGAACTGATGACTGCACTGGGGTGTTGTGTTGAACAAGGTAAGAAATGACAGATTCTAGGTATACTTTTCAGCTTGAGCCAGTAGAATTTATAATATATTTGAGAACATGAATTGCAACAGGAAGGGACAAACCAAAGAGAAGTTAATAATTTGGAGGCTTGAAAATTAGAGTTGCAATTTCTGAAATGGAAAAGAAAGTAAGGTAGGGAGTAGGGATCGTTAAGGTCATCCACCCAAGACCAACCTAGGCAAGGCCTGATACCATTTGTCGTACTGTTAAAGATACCCTGAGCCACTTCCCAGTTTACACTATGTATTACATGGAGAGTGGGAATAAGAGTAAGTGAAAGGTGCCAGTTGCCTGGGATCCTTGTCCCACACACCAACATAGTGAGCCATGAGAAAAGGAGCTAGATGTTGGCAGCAGGCATATGAGATGCCTTATTGCAGAGGTGCCAAGCCTGAACTGCAACACAGAAGCTACAAGTTGAGGACTTCCATGCTCTTATGTTTGGGGAACTCTCAAGGCACCTGCCAAAGCCGGGCATGGTGGCACAAGCCTATAATCCAAGCACCTTGGATTGACTGAGGCAGAAGATCACAAGGTGGAGCCCAGCCTAGGCAAAACTTTGTGATTTAAAGAGAATCTGTCTCAAAATTAAAAAAAAAAAAAATAGTAGGATGCAAACCTCCCAGCCCAGAATTTTCATGTTTCCCATTCAAAGGGGAAGTTAAATGGTCAACAGAATAGAAAGAACCTGTGCACTCTCCTCCTTTCTCAGTGCACACAGGGACAGGGAAGCGGAACTACATCTGTTTACTCCCGCAAATTCACTGGATCTGATCTGTGGTTCTGCGGCTGTGAGAACGCCTTTCTTCCCCTTCAGAGCCCCACCTTGCCAGGCTTCTCAGTACCAAAGCCTCGAGGACATTTTTCTGTCCAAAGGGTCAGTCCCAGATGTTACCATGTGCTCAAAGCATTGCCGGTGCGCTCACACACATAGCCACTACTGTTAGATGGTCTTGCTGTTGAAGCCTGGTGGAGTCATTGTCCCCTCAGGTCAGGTCACAGTGAGCTTACTACAGCAACATTTAACCTTGATTTTGCAGAGCTTCCGAGGTCAGATCTAAACCGTAACAGTAATCATCTCTCTGCAAGTTGGGGACTGGTACTAAATTTAGCTAACATTGCTCACTGACCACAAACCTGGCCTTCCAAACTTAGAGCCTCTAGTCATACAGCTCTTTGAACAAATGGATTTCACAGTCTGTCCATAAAGTCACTGCCCCAAAGTGGCTTCATTATGAGCATACTCATCTTCTTGTTACTCCACCCTACTCTTGTCCTGCCTTCTTGACCTTGGTGAATTTCTGCCCCACCTAATCTTATCTTTGAGACCATGATGCCTGCAGGTCAGAGGCCCTTCTTCAGTGGGCAAGATGAAACTCTTGGGTCTAAGATGTCCGCCAGAGTGACTGCCAGACTGCATCATAATCCAATCTGCCTGGTAAAAAACACCCCCTGCCCCATGAGAACTGATGATTGCTACGAGGACCCTGGGAAAAAAACCCCATAAATGTAATGAAAAGAAGTGGTGTCCAAAGACACAGGAATCTCTGTTTATTCCTAGAAAAGACATGAATATTCTTCCCTTTGATTCACTTATCTCTCTCTGTCTCATTTCTTTTACCCTATATCTTTAAACACCTGACCCCTAATGGTTGGTCAAAAGTTAATCTGTGAACTTATCTCTCACTTTTTCTGAGCTAGAGTAAGGTTTCTAGAGGCCCTGTTAGCCAAAAAATACACCAATCAAGTGCAAAGAGAAAAGCCTCTTTCAATGCTCAGTTGGTGTTTGTTCTTGTTAGTAACCCCACAATTCTAAGAGGGAAAAAGGACCCAGTTTGGAGTAAAATATCGGTAACAGTCTTGATTGAAGCAGCATTTAATCTTCAGGCAAGAGAGAAAGCCTGATCCCAGGCCTGCCCATTGCCTGCTCTAACATTTCTTTCAAGGGCAAGTGGCCCATGGTAAACACCCAATAACTGGTGTAAGCAGTGGAAGTGTCACAGCTGAATGAGTTCCAGGGGCCTTTCTCCCTTCCTGCATATCACACCCGTGCCTGCCCTGCGATCACACACAAGAATGCTTTCCAGAGCGCTTGATAGGTGTATTTTTGGCTAACAGGGCCCCTAGAAACCTTACTCTAGCTCATTTGTAGCTGAGGTTTCTGACTCAGAGGAACCTGGAAGGACATAATAGGAAGATTCCTGAACATCTTAGAGACTCAGGAGAATTCTTCCAGAAATTATGAACTGCAACTTGAATATTGTCATAGGTTATTTAAAGTGACTCAAAAGAGCCTGTCTGCAAAACAGTTTCAGGTCCAGTCATGGTTATTGCCTAGACTCTATGGTCTGTAAATTTACAATGTTAGAGCAGGTCATGGAGTCTCTATGGGCTGGGCCTAGTTTGGAAAAATACATAGAGCCTTGTCCTCCTTGGAAACCAGGGAATATGGAAACCAAAATGGCAGCCAAGAGCGAAGGCTGGCAACATTTCAAATGATGAGCAATCCCCGCTTCATGGAATTTGCTCTAACCAGAAAGCGGGGAGAAGAAGGGAACACAGATTTCTTTCATTGCCCTTTCTACTCTAATATAGTCTCCAGCTAGGAATTAAGGTGTTCTGAAAGAGAAAACAAGGTCAAAAGAGAGTGCAAGAGAGTCTTGTATGATCACACATAGATGTGGTGAGTAACACACACACTCACTTTGGACTTTAAAAGATAATTTTTCAATCTATGCCTTGATGACTGCATATTAATTTGTCAGTTCAAGTAAGGAAAATTGCTCTTACTCCCTCCTTCTGTGTATTCAATAATAGAGTCAATATGGTGAGCTATTTTAGCCTCGTTGGGAAGTGCAATAAGGCTGGGGTTAGTGATCTGGCTCTTCTAACTTTTGTTTATAGGAATTTGGCAACTTTAGCTTTCATGTATAAAATGAATACTATAATATTTATTTTTCAGGGTTGCTAGGAACACAGAAAAGCATGAAGCATTTTGTAGAAGACTCACATAATGTCATGGAACATAGTTGTTACTGTGACATTAAGAAGTATGGACTACCCCATCATCTGTCTCCTTTTTCTGATTCCCTTCTCTCTTGTGAAGTGACTGCCTGGGACTCATGTCTCTAGGGTCCAAAGTCAGTTAATGCAATCCCTCACAGACAAGCACCACATACACTTGAGTGAATTTCACAATTTCCACCCCTCAGCCTTTAACCTAGTCCCACTGAACCTGACAGGGACCGGTAGAAGACAACTTTCACACATTTTCTATCACATGAACTTGAATTAGATCTGTCTCCCTCAGTTAACTTCGAAACACCAATTGGCCACTAGATGTCGGGCTTGTTAAATAGTTAGAAAGGCATTATCCTGCCGCCCCTAGGAGTTGAAAACACTTTTACTTTTTATTTCTTTTTAAGGAAGTTTTCAGTCATCCTGACAACATTCCATGAACCTCACATTTCCTCATGTTTAGAATGTGCCTATATGTGGATCAATTTTATCTGAGTTCCCCAGTTTGCCATTCACTCTGGTGTAATTTGTCTTGTGTAAAGATAAAATTTCAAAAACACGCTGCTGTCCCTTGTCATGTAATAGAATTGCTAATGCATGTGTGCTTGTAGTCATGGATCCACTTTACACCAAGGAGTAAAGACAACTACAAATTACTAAGGAAATCAGGTGGTGACCATGGAGACCAGGCTCTAAGAGTGACCTGATATCATCAGTGACAATAATAAGAGGCTACATCTTAAAAAAAAAAAAAAAAAACCTACTACGGTTTTCTAAGTCAATAAATATTCTGTCTTAGCAATGAAAGATCTTGTAATAAAAGATCTCTTCTTTTCCTTTAAATTCTCTGGATGCTGAAGTTGCCAGTGAGTCTGGAATTAGGAAGGGGCTGATTCTAGAACCAGCTCTCAGGGGATTACACACACGGCTGCCTTTGCTTAGTCACTTTAGTGTTAACTTTAGTTCATAGCATTTAAACAGCCTCTGATATGCTGAAGTCATAACATGATCTAGGCAAGAGTCAAAGAGAGAGGCTGGACATGATGGCACACACCTGTAGTCCCAGCATCCCAGGAATCTGAGGCAGGAAAATCATTGTGTGAGCCCAGCCCGGGTAACTTAGTGATTTAGGAAGATGATGTCTCAAGACAAAAACTAAATAAAGGGCTGGGGATGTGGCCCAGTGTGAAGCTCCTATGTTCAATCCCCAGTACCGAAAAATAAAATAAAATGCAGCTTCTCTTCTTACACTAAATTCTGAGCTCTAAACACCTTTACCCGCTTGTCCAAAATGACACAAATGAAAATAAACAGACTCATATCAAGGACTTGAAGATACCCCTCTCCCCCCCACACACGCACACACTCTGTTTTAACAGTGACACTGGAGCACATCTTGCAAGCACTGGCACGTGCTCTACTTGTCATTGCCACGTAGGCGGCCCTCACTTCCTACGGTGGTGCAGGCTGGACAACTGCTACTTATGCGAATGTGACAAGAACATAAGTTTTGGAGTCAGACGCATCTATGTTCCTCTTCCAACTTTTAACAATTGCTAGCAGGGAGGTTATCTTTCCCAAGGAGCTCATAAAGCACATGTTTTTTGCCACACGGTGAGCTATCTTTTTATTCTCTTAATAGTGTTTTTGAAGAACAGAAATTTTAAATTTTGAAGAAATTCAATGTACGGATTTGTCCTTTTACAGTTCATGTGTTTGGTGCCATATGTAAGAAATGTTTGCCTAAACCAAGGCCGACAATATTTTCCTCTATGCTTAACTTCAGAAGTTTTATTGTTAGTGTTTTATCGTTAGATCTTGGACACTTATGAGTTAATTATTGTATTGGTTGAGGTTCAGTTTTGTTTGTTTGTTTTTCAGGTGTTTTTACACATGGATATCTGACAGTTCTAGCATTTTTTGTCAAAAGACTATCACTTCTCCATTGAATTACCTTTGCATCTTTGTCAAAAGTAAGTTGTCAATATATGTCGATATATGTGAATCTATTTCTTCAAATTGATGAATTGGATATCTCAGTATTAAATTAAGCCTTCCTTAACTTCATTCATAGTTGAAAATTTCAGAATGAAGGTTTTTCAGATATTTTGTTAACTTTGTCCATATTTCATCTTTAGGCCACTATAAATAGCATTTCTTAAAATTTCAATTTTTGATCATTGCTGCTATATAGAAAGATAATTGATTTTTATCTTAATTTTATAAGGTACACATCATGATACTTTTCCTTCAAATACATATAATTCAGTATTTTTCATCTATTCATAGCGTTGAACAACCATCACCACCCTCTAATTTAAAAAAAATTTTCATTACCCAGAAAGCCCTTCTGCATTCCCACACTCCTGTCAGCCCTTGGCAACCACTAATCTAATTTCTCTATTTGCCCATTTGGGATATTTTGTTCTCTATTTGTTGAAATATTATTCTCATATTTTCCTTTCATTCTTTAGACATGGTTTCTTTTCGTTATTGGCCACATTCATAACAGCTAAGTCCTTTAAGCCTTTGCTTAGTAGGTTTAACATCTGGGCTTCTTCAAGGACAGTTTCTCTCAATTCTGATCTTGTGCCCTGTGTACGGGCCATACTTTCTTGTCTGCGTGTACATCTTGTCATTTTGGGATGAGAACTGAACATTTTGAGTACTTTGTAGCAACCCAGGAAACCTGATTCACTCCTCTGCCCTCCTCAGAGTTTTCTGTTGTTTGTTCTTGTTGTTATGCTGCTTGTTTCATGACTGTCTTGATTTACTATTGTAGTTTTTGGCTTGTGCAGCTACTAAAGTCTCTGAACTGCTAGCTTAGTGGTCAGCTAAGCATACTGTGTTAGTGAGCTTTCCCTCACTGTCCCAAAATGGCTCATCCAGCATTCAGGGTCTCTAGTCCATGGTTGATTGGCGTTGCCATTTGGGATAGTGCCACAAGATGGAGACCAAATTTTTACCCAAACCATAGCAAATGTCTTGAACTGATACATTTCCAACCATTTCCTGAGCAACTTTGTGTGTGTGTGTGTGTGTGTGTGCGCGCGCGCGCGTGCGCGCGCGTGCGTGCGTGCGTGCGTGCTCCAGCCGGTAATTTATAATTTTGCCTTCACCTTCAGTTCCTGGTCTCAGCCAGAGGCTGTATTGCTCAGTAGCTTCTTTTGCAGATGCTACCAGAGTCCCAGAGTGACTGGGACCTCTTGGCTTTCCTGGCATGGGCCAAGCCCTGTACCTGTGTATGTACTTATAGATTTCTAGGACCGTGTTTCACCCTTCAAAACCCCGCAAGCTACATCTTAGTCTTTAGGTTTTCCTTTTATGTTTACTCTTGTTTCGAACTCTTTTAAGTCCCCATTGGTAGCATCAGCTCAGGCCACTGTGATGTTAAACAATTTCCACTCATTGTTTTTAAAACATCCTATCAGTTGGATTCTTCTCACAGAACAAACTCTGAGTCACATCAAAAGGAAGAGATGGGCTAAAGATATGGCTCAATGGGAAAGTGCTTATCTAGCACAGGAGAGACCTTATGCCCTCGCTTCTATCACCAATACAGCATTAAAAAAAGTATAAATAAAGAGATGCTCTGAAAATGAAAACTCTCAGGGAGCTACTGGACAAGCCAAGTGACATTTCTGTTGTGGTTGGGCTGTTGGGAGGCTCCAAACCCACTCCATCCCATCCAGTTCCTTTTAGCCTGCTGTTTTTCACTGTAATTATGAGACATTTGAATTTCAAGGTTACAGTGGAGCTGGCAATAGGGAAATGGGAAAAGGGTAAGTCAAAATACTAAATGTTCATTGTTCTTACCAAAATGCAGTTGGCTTTCTTACATAAGTGTTCTTCCAATTGTTGCAAGCCTTTGGTTAGCTTCCAGGGTTCTGAAAGAATCAATTTTGATCATTTTTGCTAGTGGTTTTTTTGTTTTGTTTTTAATGGAGGACTAGATTTTCTGAGGTCTTTACCATTCTGGAAGTACTTCGAATACCGTTGGGTTTTATATACAAATCTCTCAAATGCTTGTCAAACTCACTCAGTAGTATCAATAGCTTTTTTTCTTCTGTTTTCTCTGTGGTGGAACTGAGGGCCTTTGCACTGAGTTACATCCCCAGCCCATTTCGAGACTCACTGGTGACTCACTAAATTTGTGATCCTCTTGCCTCAGCCTTCCAGAGTGAGGGGATTATAGATACGTACCAACATGCCCTGCTCAATAGCTTCTTTTGTAGATTCTATCAGTCCAAAAATGTGGACCAATGAATCAGAAAGATCTTGTTAATCTCCTTTCATGCTCTGGAAAGAAGAGCATGAGGGTAAACAAAGAGGCTAGAAGTGCTGGCAAACACTACACTGGCTCAAAGCAAGGACCAGAGGCCCACCTCTATTTTCGGTCCACATGTTATAAAGAGTTTCCCCTCAAGGAACAAGTTCTCCATTATTTCTCTTTTATCAGTGAGTGGTTATGGGAAGCAATTTGAGGTTTTAAAGTCTGACTGGAAAAAATGCTCAGTCTACCCTGAAGACTCAACTCTTTATAGACTTGAGAATGTAGGTCAATCCTGTGGTTTGGGTTGGAATTTATAATGCCTTTGCTCTACCGAACCCTGGTCATTCCTCTGAAAGTTCTGATTGCAGAGCATTTATAGGGGCTATTTTCTGATTACTAGCCATTAAACATATGCTTTCTATTTGCATATATACAAAGATACCTATTGTTATGGCTGATACATTGTGTCAACTTGGGGAGTCTAGAGGCTTGGCTAAGTGACACAGCAGGAAGCCAGGCTGCTTGCTTTGTATACAGCTTGAGCCTGTGCAAAAGAAGAGCATGGACATTATGTGAGAGCTACACGCCCCTTCAGTGGGGGTAGCCTGTTTGCAATATAAGGGAGGGAAAAAGGCTGCTTGCTGCCATTCCCCCCTTTGCTCTTGTTGCTTTTCTATCTTCTGCCTCAGAGCCAGCCAAATACGGACTGAAACCTCCACAAAGTGTAAGCTAAATAAACCTTTCTTTCTTTAATTTTGGGCGTTGGGTATTTTGTCTCAGCAATGAGAGAAGATCAACCAAGACAGAATTTGGTACCAGAGAAGTTGGGTCATTGCTGTGACTATACCTGACCATATGGTTCAAGAGCCTTTGGCAATGGCTTGTGGGAAGAGTTTGGAAAAGTTAAGAGATGTCGCCTGAAAGAGTAGAGCTGGAACG
>NW_004955406.1:11138752-11143778 GCF_000276665.1 Chinchilla lanigera | reverse complement strand
GGCAGTCGAATGTTGGGGAAGTGTCATGGCTATTGTTGGGGGCTTTTAGCCAGATTTATATTGTGAATCAAGAACAAAGAGCCCAGCAGGATTATTTAAAATGTTATGAGTTTGGCCAGAAAGGAAGCTCCAGTAAAGCTGTGGACTGCAAAGGTGGAGCTGAGGAGATCTCCATTGCTGAGAAGGAACAAGAGAATGCAAAAGATGGCCTGAGGGCACCACGAGCAGCAAGTCTCTACCCTTTGCAGCTTCAAAACTACAAAAACAAAAGACTTTGCCTTGAGAAGAAAGCCACAGAGCACCATGTTCCAGAATGGCAGCGGCAGCAGCACCAGGTTCCAGAATGGCGGCAGCATAGAAAATTTGTTCCTCAGAATTGGATTCAGAGTGCCCAGCAATCCAGCCACTTGACCCCTATGGCCAAGAGAGAAGAAAGCTTGGCTACTGCTCCAGGTGGCAGCAGACCTAGGCATCATCCACGTGGCCGTGGCTTTAGGTGCATGGAGAATGAAGGAGCTCTGAGGTTAAAGAGACTTCCACCCAGATTTCAGAAGGCCTGGGAGGCCAAGCAGTGTTCCCCTGAAGGGGCAGTGTGTGAAGCTGTGGGTGTGAAGCAAAATGTGCACTGGAGACCTCAGAAGTTTAGAAAAGCCAGGACCATGGATTATCAAAGGAAAGCTGCAAGGAGGGAGCAAAGCAGGCCTAAGAGAGAAGCCGTGGAAGCTGTAACCACCAGAAGTACTGTAGGGGTGGACTCATGCAAGCCCTTTGGAGCTCACAATGTGCCACAGATTGCTTCAGATGCTGGACATGGAACTACAGGACATAACATTAGCCCTGCTGGATTTTGGACTTGCTTTGGTCCCAATGCTATGTATTCCCTTGTTTGTACCTTTTGGAATGGTAATGTTTATTTTGTGCCATTGAACGTTGGAAGTGTTTAACTTTTCATTTGTACAGGGGCTCACAGCTAAGAGTTTGACTTACATCTGGGAGGGAACTTGGGACTTGGACTCTTCAGCAATGCTGAAACTATTAGGACTTTGGCAACACTTGCAGATGAACTAAATGCCTTTTGCATAAAGGGATGTGCATGAGTCTTTAGGGGGTGAAATGTTATGGGTCTAATGTCTTTGTACCTGGAAACTGGTTTAAAGAAATGTGTTTGGTTGCCAAGTTGCCAAGGGGTGGATTGTTATGGTTGATACATTGTGTCAACTTGGGGAGTCTAGAGGTTTGGCTAAGTGACTCAGCAGGAAGCCAGGGTGCTTACTTTGTATACAACCTGAGCCTGTTGAAGAGAAGGGCATGGAGATTATGTGAGAGCTATATACCCCTTAAGTGGGGGTAGCCTGTTTGCAATGTAAGGGAGGGAAAGAGGCTGCTTGCTGCCATTCCCCCCTTTGCTCTTATTGCTTTTCTATCTTCTGCCTCGGAGCCAGCCAAGTATGGACTGAAACCTCCCCAAACTGTAAGCTAAATAAATCTTTCCTTCCTTAATTTTGGGCACTGGGTATTTTGTCTCAGCAACGAGAGAAAAGTAACCAAGATGCCAAGATTTTCCATAACTGAGCAGAGGACAATGAGTCATTCCTGTGATGAGACAATTGTGGGTGAGTTCCCAAGTGGAGAAAAATTTAGCTGTTATTTCTTTGAATTATTGGAATATGTTTTAATACTCCAGTGGACTGAATGTTAGAGAGTCATGCGGCAACATTTGGAAATTATGGCATTCTAGGGAATGGGAACAGTGGGAGATTGGATGATAAATACTCAAATGTGGTTATACAGAAGTAATTTCTATTACTCTAGAGAACAATGGGATAGCTGTATATATTTCACAGTAAAGTGATGAGCTCAAAGGCTCCAAACACCAGGTAATGACAAGTAAATGGAAACAATTATTTCCCTGACTTGATTAGGAAACATTGCATTCATTTATTATACATGTACTGAAATAGCATGCCATGTCCCACAACCATGTATGATTGTTATGTTAATAAAAATTTCTGGGCTGGGGAGATAGCTCAGTGACACAGCATGGCCTGCCTGGAAAGTGCAAGCTCCTGAGTTCAATACTCAGTACCCCTTTTTTAGTTTACTAAAAGTACCTTTTTTTAGTTTACTAAAAAAGTAAAAATTTCTAAAAAAGGTTTAAAGAGATAGTTAGAAAGTTAACTACCCTGATTTGGTCATTACATGCAGTAGACATATATCATATTATTGCACCGAGTCTCATAAATCTGTACAATTAAAATAATGGTAGAAAAGAAATTATGATAGCCTCATGTGTGGTCAGTAGTATCTTTAAGTGCCGAGGACATTCAGAGTTGTACTTGCTTCACTTCCAAGCCTCAGAGGAAATCCTGTGATGAGAACAGCCAATGCCCTCAAGTTATGGATGTGTTTCTCTGAGGATGGGGGTGCTGTGCCCCACTCTCCTCCAGTCATCTTGAGGGAGGAGACAATGGATCCAAGAGTCTTGAATCCTGAAATCATTTCAAAATTAGCAAACTGGTGAAGTCCAATCTGTTTTTGTTCAGTGTGCCGCAATTCATACAATCAGCCACTTAATGGTCCTGATTTTCTGCATTTAAATACATATTTAAATGGGTCATATAGGTGGTGTGCACCTAGCAAGAAAATGAGGTATTAATGAAACACAGGAGAAACGCATATTGTTCTCCAAAATTGTTGCCTTAGCAAAGTTCAGTGCCTAAGAAGCCCAAAAGGTCAATGCTGTCTGATACATGTTCTCCCAGGAGGCATCACTTCTTCTAGTCCCCACTCTATTTATTTCATTACCTAGTTATTACCTATCCTCATTTAAAATAGGTAAATAGATCACATATTTTCTGTTCCTTATTGGCTGAGTGTGATCTTCAGTTCATTGCTCTTTTATGTCATAAATACATCAACACATGACAGGATAAAGAAAATGTGGTATTCATACACAATGGACTACTGCGCTGCCATAAAGAAAGATAAACTTGAGTCATTTGCAGGTGAATGGATACACCTTAAAACCATAATGTTAAGTGAAATAAGTCAGACACACACACTTAAATATCACATTCTTTTATATGAATTATAAATAAAGAGCAAAATAAAAGATGATAGGCAGTAGGGAGATAGATCTTCCTCAAATGGGAAGGGGATCAAGAGGTAGAAGGGGGAAGGGGAGGGGAAGAAAAGGGGATAAAAAGGGAATTAAGATGTGCTCTGTACATGTACTCAAGGAATGTGAACATGTACTGCAAACATATACGAATTTTGAAGAAATTTGAAATAAAAATATATAAATGCCACTCAGACATACAGGTCACATGCAGTGATTTCAGTCCTTGTGTCATCTGACTGAGTCTCAGGAGCTCCCCAAAGCTGAGACAAGGAACCTAACTCACCCCACCCGTAGCACAGGATTACAAGTTTGCTGACTCCGGGCAAAGAATTTTCAGGATGTGCCAGTAAGAGGACTGGGAAAGGTTTATTAAGCAGAAATTTAAGTATTTGCTCAAAGAAATAGCATGTGAGCCCTCGAGAGAAAGAGGCACATTATTTTCTGGAACTGGGAACACTGATGATTTTCTTGAAAGGAAACCCCAGGAAAAGGTGGCCCATGTCCCAGAAGTGCACTGGCTCCATCAGAGCCCAGTTCTCCACCTCTTCCCTCTCCTCGCCCTCCTTCTTCTTCTTCCCATTTGTTTCTTCTGTTTTTTGATAAGTAGTTTAAACATTCTTTGGATTCGCTTATCAGATTCCTTTACCTTAGGAGCAGGTTCCTGATCTTTACTTTCTCTATCCATTTACAGACTGTAATATTCCTGAAGAATTTGGACGTGGTGGGTCTGGAATGAAAGCAGCCACAAAGCTAAGCAAATGATGGTATGGATTTCTCTGGGTGACTTCAACTGGGATGTGAAGCTGCAGTCTTCTTAAAACTACAACTGTTTAGTTATGATTTATTTATCTTTTATTTCTTCTATGCTACCTCACGTGGAGCCCAAACCTAAGCATAGAAATCTGAAGCTTTCCATGTTTGGGATATTGGGTTTGGGGGATATATATATATATTTTTTAATCAGTAATTTAAGAACTCAGAACTCAAGGCTTAGTCTTCAGCTCGCAGAGAAAAGAACCAAAAGAGGAAAAAGAGCTCCAGATTGCTCTGCATTGAGGTGTCATCCCTGAGACTTATCTACATTTCAGTGCACCATGCTTACTAAAGGCCACCAGAGGCTCTGTTGATCCTATAAGCTAATGTGTCACTCATAAAGAGTCAGAAACGTAAGATTTAGTGTATTAGCTGTTCAAGTGCTAGGCATATGCTATAAATGAAGTAAATCCACACTTATCTTTAATAGTTTAACTTGCTCCTCTACAGAGTACATTTAGTAGGTAGTTGTCTCTATTCTCTCGCCTTCTCTCTTGGAAATATTATGTCTTCTTTTTATTACAGCTGAAGAATTATTTTTATCAGTAATAATAAGTAATTCTACCTATTCATTTCTATACCTCATCTGAAATGCAGGGCATTCAAATACTTTAACATTTATTGATCATGTAGGGTGAAAACATACCAGCAAGGAAACATGTAAGGAAATCTTGATAATTTTTTATTTAGCATTGGACTTAGATGATTTTTAGTCTCTTGGGACATGAAAGAATTTATAATATTTGAAACTAATGAAGTGTGTAATTATATGTTTCAAAATGAGTAACTTTGCTCGTAAAGGAATAGGGAAAATACATGTCAAAATTAGACAAGCAAACTTAAGTGTATTCCTTGAGTTGGAATTTTCCAGTGTTAACATTTGACCCTATTTAATTCTGACTTTTTGACATGTTTTTAAAAACTATACATGTTACAAATAGACATATGATTTTTTAAAAAAATTTAATGTTATGGCTAGAAATGAACTGTCACTTTAACTTTGCCCTCTGTCATGACTCACTGACTCATGTTGACACAAGCTCCAAGCAGAGATGAGCACTACTATCAGAGTTATGTGTGTACCTTAACTCC
>NW_004955406.1:11105569-11136867 GCF_000276665.1 Chinchilla lanigera | reverse complement strand
CTACTAGTAGAAAATATAGGGGAAAAACATCACAATGTTGGTCTCACAATCATCATTGTATGATCCTAAGAGGTGCAGACAATAAAAGGAAATAAATAGGATTATACTCAACTGAAAAGCTCCTGCACAGCCAAGGAAATAAGCAACTGAGTGAAGAGCCCTCCCTTTTTTCCATGTCTTACTGACGCTTCTTATGTCTCATCTTTTGGTAACAGTCATTCCATCATGCCTTTAATTTACATTTCCCTAATGCTTAGTGATACTGAGGGTTTCTTCAAGTACCTAGTGGCCTGAGCAATATCAACTGAGGTGCTTCGCCTAATCTTTTAATTCCAATTACGTGAGTTTTTTTCTATCAAGGTGTTTGATTTTCTCAGACATTTTGGGTATTACCACATCACGGGATATATGGTTTGCAAATATTTTATTCTATTCCATAGGTTGTTTCTTCACTTTGTTGCCTATTTCTTTGGCTATGCAGAAGCTGTTGGCCTCACCCTCTGATTCTCAGGCCTTTGGATGAGGACTAAATTATACCTGGGTTACCCGATTCTCCAATTTGTAGCTAGCAGATCATGAGATTTCCTTGTTTCCATAGTCATCAGAGGCAATTATACTAAATCTCCTTTTACAGGTTTATGGATATTCTTTTGGTTCTGCTTTTCTGGAGAGCCCTCACTTAACACAGTGTCTATCAGGCTTCTCCCTCATAAATTACATATTTTCCATTTGCAATTAATGTTTTCTGGACCTCTTCAAAAGCAGGTACATATTCCATTTCTCATAAAACTTTCACTTACTCATTTATGTACTCATTTATTTGCATCAAATTTAAGCCTCAAGATTACTATTTTATTTATTAAATCATTATTTTTATTAGGTACAATTGGTAGTTGCCATTATTTTGTTTTAAATTTAAGAATTTTTCTAATTTAAAATTTTTCATTAACGTAGCAATGATACACAGTTACGGGTGCAATGTGATATTTCACATGCATATTGTGTGTACTAATCAAATCAAGGTAATTAGTAATTCCATATTATCACTTTCTTATATATGGTATCTTTGACTTTTTCTCTTCTTGTTCTTGTAACATGACAAGTAATACCATATTGTTGAGAACTATATTCACCACATTGTTCAGGGAACGTTAAAACTTACTCTTTCTATAGAACAGCGTTTGGTAACTGATATCTAACCACTATGTGCCCAACCCCCAATTCTGCTTATTACTATTCTACATTCAGATCAACTTTTTAAAACTTCCTCATATGACAGAAAACATGCAGTATTTGTCTTTCTGTGTGTGGCCTATTTCATGTAACATAATATCCTCTAGTTCCATTCATGGTGTGGCAGATGACAGGACTTCATTATTTTTCACAGCTGAACAATATTCCACTGTGTATATTCATCACACTTTCTCTACTTAAGCACTGATACGTACCAATCCTGCTCTTGTGAAGTGGAGATGTTTCTTTGACATACTGATTTATTTGCCTTGGATATACCCAGAAATGGAAGAAGAAGCTGGACAATGTGGTATATCTATTTTTAGTTTTTTGAGTGATATCTTTATACTTCACCATAATAGCTTTATATACAGCTATATTTACATTTATACCCATAGTGTATAGGATTTTCCTATTTACCACATCTTTATCAGCACTTATTATTTTCTGCCTTTTTGATAAGTCATTTTAATGAGTGAGGTGATATCTGATTGTGCACAATCATGACACTGGGTATTGAAATCTATTATTGTATTAAAGTGTATTTCTCTTTTTAGAGATAATATTTCCTTTATTACTGAGTGCTTCAGGATTGCATGCAAGTATAAGTGCTACTTTTGTTGAATTCATCTCTTTATCATTATTCTGAGTTAGTGTCTACTGTGTATGTGTAGCTATTCCTGTTTGATTTTGATTTCTACATGTATCATGCAGCATCATTTTCTATCTATTCACTTTCAATTTTTCTGTCTTCACTGATGGAGTCTTATAGGAAGTAGATCCTTTAGTTTATTATTGTACTCCATCCAGTCCTTCTATATCTTTTGATTAGGAAATTTAATCCATCCATATTCAAGGAAAATATTGATAAAGACAGACTCATCATTCTGTTAATTTTTTCTCATTGTATGTCTTTTATTTTTATTTTTTAATGTTTTTGGTGGTTTAGTAATGAAGCTTGATTCACTTTTTCTCTTCTGTGTACCTTTTTTACTAGCGAACTTCGTATGTTTTTGCATGCTTTCTTTTTGGCATAGGGTTCTCCGGTGTTGCTTGTAGGGCTGGTCTGATGGAGTCCCTCAGCTTTTGCTTGTCTTGGGAAGACTGTTTACGAAGGATTGTTTTGAGACCTATAGTATTCCTTGTTGGCAGCTTTTCTTTCAAAACTTTCAAAATAACAACCCATTTTCCCTTGGTTTGTGAGGTTTCTACTGAGAAGTCTGCTACTGGTCTAATGGGGACTCCCTTATACAAGTTGATACTTTTACTGCTGTTAGAATTCTGTCTTTGTCTTGTATTTTTGACACTTTGTCTAGAATATGCTTCAGTGATGCTGTTGGTTGAATTTATTGCGGTCTTCTGAGCTTTTTGGGCCAGGATGTCCATATCTTTGCCAAGCTTTGAAACATTTTCGCAATTATCTCTCTGAGTAGGTTTTTGACACTTTTCCCCTTCTCTTCTCCTCTGGAACACCCATAATGTGGTAAACGTTGCTTGCTTACAGATATTTCATGAGTCTCAAAGGCTTTCTTCTTCCTTTTAAAATTTGACTTTGGTTCCAGGTGGGTGCTTTAGTGTGGTGCGTATGTAGAGTTTTCACCATACTCAATGTTGGCAACGTCTGCAGGTATGTCACTGGTTTAAACTGCATGGCTTACAGGGTTGCAATGCAACTGGGGATGCAGTTCTCTTAGGTGGAGCAGTGCCATTCCCAGGATCTGGAATGACCCCTAAAGGCTCATGCATAAAAGGTCTAGTATCTAGCTTGTGACAGTATTGGAAGTTTCTAAAGATAAATACAACATCAATTGGATTTTTGTTTTAGTGTTCTGCAGCAATTTTTGGGATCTTTTCTTTACTCTGTACCTGTAATGTTCTCAAGTTTCACTACCGTATGTATCTGTTGGTGTACACTGAAAAAAAAAATCCTCTTTTTCCGTTTAATATTTTTGTTCTTTATCATTTTAAGGACTTAAAAACACTTATTTTGCTATATTTTCAGGTTGATTTAATCTGTTTCTTTTGGTGTAATCTCTTCCACTTGCTGTGGCATTCACAATGTTCATCTTCTTTAGCATTTTAGTAATTCTTGTCTGTGAGCTCAGATTTCACAGATTTCTTCCATGTTTCCTTCTCAGGAAAAAACCAATGCCTATAATACATTTTGATGTTTATGCAAAAAGAATACTACTACATGAGTAGTATATTTCCTACCCTGTACTGCTGATAGCATGATTCCACACCCCTCTGCTCATAGCAGATGATACTGGAAACCATGGTATATTAGAAATGGATCAGTTCTCTAGTGACTCAGGCAAGTGCAAGGCTGTCCAGTCTCTAATTATGGGAGAGGACTGTGTTTCTCCCTCAGCTTCACAAAGGCAGTATCTCCCTGTGCCTTGTATATCTTACAGTCTACAATGAAATAGATCTAAGTGATCCTGGTCATTGCTGTTACTGTCTGCTTGGACCGACGCATTGAGTCTCTGCTGGCCTGTGACAGACATTCTTTGTTTAACAACCTTCCTGTTTAATGACCATTCAGATGTGTGAGTTGCACTGTTTGGACTTGGAACAAGTTTCTCAGACTTGTGGCCCGAATTCAGGCTGACCAGGCAGGAATGTGAGCGGCAGTGGGGACTTATGGTGGCTTCTTCTACTGTAGAGTACTGTAATTTTTGCTGATCGTACTGTACGATACAATACTGTAGTTTTATGTTCTGTTATACATTATAGTACTGCATGGAAGAGTTATGCAAATAAAAGCAAAGTCAACAAGTTGGAGTTTCCTTTGATCTTTGTTCTGAATTTTGTAATGTACACACTTGCATACAAATCCTCACTTAGTGACCAATTCATTTAACAACCTCGCTGCTGGAAGGGAACTTGCTTGTTAAATGAGGAATGTCTGTATGGCAGTGTTACCTACCAAAGGCCCAGCTTCCACTTGATTGGTACCATAACTCAGCTTGAATTTGAGATCTCAGGCAGACAGCACAGATATTGCATCGTGGATGGAATCAAAGGTTGAATCTCCAGAATCTCCAAGACATCCCATGCCAAATCACTCACTCTTCCTGAGGAATTATGAATACCCTTGAGTCAGGAGACTAGGGCACAGCAGATTGGCTGGGGAAGTGAACATAGTTTGTTAATTGCAAAGTCCCAGAACACATTCATAGACGAGTTCCCAAAGCCCTGCACACAGATTTCTCATGAGAACTTTATCAAGTTTTCCACAGCATGCCTAGACCTGACATCAGCCTGAGCAGGGGAATAGACAAGACAGTTACCATTGAGCTGAGGGCTACTGAGTTTTGTTTGTTGTTTGTTTTGTCTTTGTTTTCTGAGACAAGGTCTCTTTTTGCAGTTCAGTCTGGCCTTGAACTCACTATGTAGTGAGTCTGGCCTCAAATTCACAGCCCTACTCCTGCCTTTGTAGTACAGTTTAACTTTAATATTAAAACATTTTTTTGCACAATCATGACACTGGGTACTGAAATCTATTATTGTATTAAAGTGTATTTCTCTTTTTAGAGATAATATTTCATTACTAAGTGCTTCAGGATTGCATGTAAGTACAAGTGCTACTTTTGTTGAATTCATCTCTTTATCATTATTCTGAGTTAGTGTCTATTTTATATGTATAGCTATTCCTGTTTGATTTTGAACCATAACATGTAAAAGTGAACCAGAGTGCTGGGATTACATGCATGCACCACCACGCCTGGCTAGCCAGAGTTCTTCCACATTGTCCACTCGCAGGCTGTATACTTCCTTTGCTACTTTTACTTCACCCAAACCCATTCTGCAGAGCATGCTTCTTGTCCTACCTTTAATAAACATAAAACCTCACTACCTTTTGTGCTTGTTTTGACCAATTTTTTTTTTCAGGACAGAAAGAACCAAGAAACCACCCCAAAATCCAGTAACATATTCTCTCTGTGTAGTAAAGGAGACCTCTGGAAACTTGAATGTTGAGACAGATATATTCCTGTACTTGTACTTTGGTTCTAGACAAAAATAACTTTGCGAAATAGGTCAGGTGCCCTCACAGGGAAGAGAGGGGACTCTGGTCCTTGATCTGTTCCTTTTCCCCTTGTCTCTTTGCTAGCAACGTATAGGCTGCACCTCTCGTTATTCCCTACTCTCATAATATCAAGGACTAGATGTGCTGTAACAGCAAGAGGGGCCCATGATGTGTCCAAGGATGAAAATCGCACTGATCTGTATTTACAACAGGAGGAGATCCTGTAAAATATGAGAAAGAACTCTCAGAAACAAAATGCCATACGCATGACCCAGTGGAAAATTACCAGCCCCCAGAGCATCCCAGCAGTACCATAAAAGCTCATTCCATTCTTTGGTTAATGGGCCAGTCTGTGCTCCATCAACTCTGTGTCCCCTTCAGCTATAGTTTTTCTGGAAGTGATTCTGCAAGAGACTAGAGAAGCCTCTTCCCTATTTTCTCTTCTTTCTCAAGTAAAGCTCTGACCTCTAAAGTCTTGCTGGTAGGTCAGTTCTTTCTCCATCTCTCCTGGTATTTCCCAAGTCTCTGATACCAATTCACTGCTCAGTTTTGGCCTCCTGAATTTCATCACTGTCTCCGCGCCAGCTAGGATGTGGTTTTTGAATGCTACTTTATCTTTTCACAATCATGTTTTTTAAAATAAAGAGATGAGGGTGAGATAAACATTATTTCTTAGTGTATCAGTTATGTACCAAGCACCATATTTGCTGATTTATGTTCATTATCTTAATCCTTTCAACCAACACTGGAGTTAGATATTATTAAATTTAAAAAGATATTACACATGCTCCAATTTATTGGATTTCCAAATAAGTGTGAAGTGATTAAGGTTCTCTAACCTAATAAAGAAATTCAGATTTATGAATCAATTTATTAATCAAGAAGTATTCCTGTGTATTCAGCCACTAATGACCTTTTTGAAAATGAAGTTATAAACACATTACATTTTAGCTCCAGGGAAATGTCCCTAAATATCCAACAGCATATGCAAATTGTTTTAATACAATTTTTGGACAATAACATTCTATGTTTGATACATTATTTTTTAGGTGAGTTCTAGGGCATAAAACTCTCAATAAAGAGATCCAAGTGCTTGGTCATATAAAAAATGTATGGGATGCTTGTGTGGTACATGAATTTCTCTTTCCATCTTTTGCATGTCCTAAATTCTTCACTGTCACTACTTCTTGAAATGGCTTAGGACATGGATTGATACCTTTGGTTCTCTCCCATCGATGATGTAGAGAGCTGCTGGAATATGCACAGAAGTACTCAAGGGCAGCACTAAAACTGCTGAGAATCCAATGTGCTCTTTCAAATACCTATCTGTGTGTGGAAATAGGTGTATTAAAATGTATGGAATAAAATCATGTTGGTAACCAAGATTTACCTCTCCAAAATTGTTTATTTATTGTTTCTCCAATAAATATACCAAAATTATTTATGAACCGTCGTATAAATAAGTCAGTATTCAACCAGGACCAAACTGTCATTCTTGAATAGCAAGATCAAGTCAGGCCCTTGTCATAACAATGAAGAAGGGTTTCTGCCTTCATTTCTTTTCCTGGCCTCTGTTAGCAGAGTTCAGATAAGGTTGTAGGCCACACTTTTGTTATTCTGATCCAGGAGGAATATCCTTTGCAGACTCATAGAAACATGACTGTAAATGGAATATTTGGGTCAATGCAATTTAGAGGATGAAATGCTTTTGCAATCGGAGTGTAGAAGCTCTGAGTTACTGGAGAATAGCATTTAAGATGGTCTTTAGGTAGGGAAATATTTCTTAAAAACTGTTTTATTCAATGGAAATTTTATTCTGTGACTTACAGATCAAACAGTACCAGGGTGGGTGCGAAACTGTTGACAAGAGCTTACTGGAGTTATGAGCAAGAAATCTGAACCTTTTCTTGGTGCTTCTCCTGAAATGCCACATTTTTGTATCTGACTTTTGTCTAAATCATTTTAAATGGCATCATTAGGGCATGTAAAGCTTTTGTGTTCTTGAAACCAGAAGCTTGAGTAAACTCTTTAGGTAGGACTTCCTGACGCGGAGACACTTAGCGGAGGGTTTCCTTTTCTGCTGCCTTTAGCCATTCTTTTGCCCTTTGTTTCTGCATGAATCCATTATTTGGGATGGCAAATTAGGATGCATGGCTAAGGAGTGACAACTCGAGAAAGACAGCCAGCCATCTCTGTGCAAGGCTCATTGCTTAAACACCATATTTTTTAATAGGTCTATTATTTTCCTTCAAATAATGTGTTTATTAAGTAGACCTTAATGTAGCTTCAGTGTTGGTTGTGCCAGCCTGTTGTGAAGTATATTAACTTAATTAGCATTTAAGTATTTTTTTAAAAAGCCATAAGGATATAGTTAAACCTTTCTTCAACTGTTTACAGTATTTAGATTATAGCCTGTATATAAAATTCTCCAATAAAGACTCTTGCATTTTGTGTGTTTTATTAAAACTAGCTACTAGACTTCACTGCTGACTGCTCACTGCTGTTGGTAAAATTTTTCAGAGTGTAAATTTACCTATACTAATTAAAAAGCATTAATATCTTGATTGTATTTTTTAATACCCAATTTCTTCAATATCTAGGTATAAACATAAGTGAGGAGGTCAGGCCTGTGCCCTGGCTAGGTAACCCTCTGTGTGACTGACCCAGTGCTTTTAAGTCAAGTTTCTTACCTAGGATCTGTGGAGTAGCTCTAGTTTAGTCTGTGAATGTCCTCACACTCAGAACAAACATTTCCTATGTGAGGGCATATGTGGATTTTCATGTAACTTTTTACCAAAAGTTACTGGGTAGGTTGAGTGTACTGTGTCCTGTTGTCAGATTGCCTGGATTTAAAACATGCTACTCCAAAATATGGCATCCTGGAAGGTCAAACATTTTAAGCTGAAGGAATTTGAGAAATGGCAGGTAAGAAAGATTCTGACTTTCTCTAGAAGCAGGTCCTAAGACCCTCCTATGAGAGGTGCCCTCCCTGGACCTGCAGAAAAGGAGCATCCTTATATCTGAACATAGAGGGATAGTGAGAGGAGTATGGACAATCTGTCTATAACATATTTCCCTCAGTTTCCCACCCTGAGCTCACATTTCTCTCTGTTGAATCTGGGATAAAACATTCAGGTTTAATCATTTTGTTTAGATCTCCCTTTGGTTATGAAGTCTCCCACCAAAGAAAACTTCTGTCAAGTAAATTACTATGCTTCTCTTTTTGCAAATCTTTTGTTGCTGTTTGTTTTTATGTCATGCTGGGGATCAAACTCAGGCCCCCACACATGCAGTGCAAGCACTCCGCTACTTAGCCACACGCCAGGACCTATGAATCTGTCTTTTATAACGGAGTTCTAGTTGTGAAACTAGAAGGGTAGAGGAAAATATTTTTTTTTCTTCTATGATCTTAACTTACTACTTGGCTGTGTGGTTTCAAATAAGTTAATTAACCCTTCTCTTCTTTTTTCTCAAAATCACAGAAATGAACTTAGCAGAGTGCAATGAGGATAAAAGTGTGAGGATTTTATGGGCATGTGAAGTCCATCATGCAGTGACAGGTGTTTAGTCAGTATTCACTAAATGTCAGCAACATCCTATTCCTGAAGGAAATTATAAATACCAGAAAGTTAAGCAACACTGACCTTAGGTATTTTTAGAATTGTACTTTAAAGAAAAAGAATCAGGTGCGGAGCTGTGAAGTCATACCCAGGCCTAATTCTAACAAAATATTCATTAGCAAAATATAGATATACATATTCAATACAAGGCAGAAAGGCCTCCCTGTATAGCCAAAAATGTAGATGGTCACATTTTTGTTGTCCACGAATAGGAGGTAAAAGGTCCACCCGGCCCCAGCTTGGCTCCCAAGAGAAATACTTTCAATGTGCTCGTCCCGGCTGAGGAACCATCCACACCCAACTTGAAACACTGACACAAATTTCAGGGTGACAGTCCAATTTGGAACTCTATGACTATGACTGTTTTTCTCATCATTTTCTTTTACATTTACTGTGGATGACAAAAGCTACAAAAGCAAGGAGATTCTGCATCTTTTAATGAAAGATAAAACAACAATATAAACATACACAAATTTACAGAGAAGGGATCAAGTTTAATACATTTGGAGTAAAAGGTGTTTCTTATTTAAATATGGTATAAAAATAAATGCAAGAAACATTAACCGAGAATATACAGACAAGAGACAAAGACGTGAGCTTGTTTCGGACTGTGAAAATACCAGCGAAGTGGAACTTTCTGTGCTAATTTATTGTTTAATACACGTGAAGCCATATGTATATATATTGATATATGCTGTTTTTTCTTTTACAGTTCTTCCAGTTTGTGATTGATTGAATTATCAGTAAACAGTGTGTCTAGCAGAAGCTTTAAGAGAGAGGGGGAAAAAAAGGTTTTACTTCACTTGAACTTGTTAAAAAGGAAAAGACAACAGATCCAGATTAGGAGGAGAAAGGAAGAGGAAGCGAGCAGACAACAGTTTGAAATGGAGGCATTGAGATGGCAAAGAGTCCCTTGGAGATGGCGATGCTAAATGTACACACAAAAAGAACAAGTCAGGTCCTCCGTTCATGCAACATCTTGGTCTAATGTCCTCTGCTCCAGGTTACATCAAAGAGCTACAGAGTATATGCCACGATGCCAGTCTGCTTCCATGCTACAAGGTGATCCTTTTAGTAAGACTGAACAAGGCTTGTTAACCTCTTAGATGTGACAGTTTTCCCCTGAGAAAAAATATAGAACAAACAAACAAAAAGAGAATATGATCACTGCTAACTTGCTTTCTAGCAGCATGCATTTATTGCACATGATTTTTTGTGCAAAGATCAAAACTGAATCACCCCTCCCTCTTTTGGGTAGCTTTGGGGATTGAACCCAGGGGGGTCACACATGCTAAGCACAAACTCTATCATGGTGCTACACCCCCAGCCCCCAAAATTGAACCCTCTAAGAACATCTTAATTACAAAGCTTGTGACAAATCTTCCTCCCCCCTCCTTCCCCTGACACACCAAACAGAATGACCCTCCTTCCCTCTACCCAGCCTCCCCCAGTCATAGCCTCCCCACTGCAAACAGACTGATGGTTTCACAGCACAGATCAGCAAATCATAACACATGTCCATAAACGTTCCATCCAGGCTTAGCAATGAGGTAACACCTAGGTTCCCAATTAGTTAGAAACACATCACAGTAATCTTAATAAGGTACTCTGAAAGATAACAATGTGAATGCATTCTGTGAAAAAAGTGTTTCACTGAAAAATATTGAAAAATGTTGAGGGTATGATTTAATTAAATATGCATTTTTGAGGATGTAATTGGTGGCAACGTGATTCTATCCCTCATGCTGTGTCGTCAGTGGAGGAAAGAATGCCAATTATACATTTAGAGATAAAAGTCTGCGTACTCCCTACTTCAAATTATCAATATCTTTCTTTTCTTTCCTATCCTCACTTCAAGCTCAACTGCAGAAAAATCTGATATGATTGCACATATTATGCTAATACAGAGTACATATTTTTTTAGCTCTTGAAAACCAAGTTCTTCTTCATTACAAGTACCCTAAGGAATTAAGAAGTTTGACAGTTTTAAAATCCAAATACAGGCTGTTGACTAGTGCTTTCTGTTGCACCTTTCATTTTATATGTTCTAATGTAGTATAGAATTAAACTTTTTGTCTTTTTGGATGCTAAAATCATAAGGGAAAATCAATAATTTTTGAGAAATACAGTATTTTGGAAATAAAACATATCATGGCAATAGTCTTGATTTTTCCTACTTAATGTGGCTCAGAGTATGATAAAGGGATTGACGATATTGGGAGAAAAATCATGAGCCCTGTCCATTGCCCTGGTCTATTGTAGTTGATGCAACAAAAACCATAGATTGAATTATAAAGAATCAAACCTTCTTTCTCACAGGTTTAGAGGCTGGGACTCCACGATCAAGACCCTTGTGCATGGGGGTCAGTAAGCATGCTCTTCCGGTGCCCGTGTGGTACATTTTCATCATGCCCTCACATGGTGCAAGAGGCAGTGAAGCTTCTTGGGGCCTCTCATGCAAGGACACTAACCCCATTCTGAGACTTCAGCCCTCAGGACCCAATCACCTCCCAAGACCCCTCTCTACAACCATCACCCTGGGAAAGGAATTCAACATATAAGTTCTGGGGAGAACAAACACGTTGCCCATGGTAGCAACATTTTGGGCAAAGAACAATATGCTTAAGAAATGATTAATATCCATTAATTTACAATCAATAGGTTTTTTTAAATGCCACAGTTACTGATATAGCATTTTTGCTGTGGACGTGAGAACAGCAATAATAACCATGGGCCATTTCCTCCTAGCTGGCACAAAGGGGTCACAGTAGCTTTCAGCAATGGGCAGTAAAGATGCTGAAGTTTAATGAATGTATTTTCTGCTAGCCTATGCTTTCGTCATTTATCACAGGGGGAAGAACAAAAACCAAGCAGTGTGCTAATGAAAGACTCCACTTATAAACAACATATGCTTTCCTTGCCTCCATTATCTTATAAAAGAGGCCCAAGGGGGTCTGTTTAACCCTTTCACCATGTGAGGACACAATGTGAACTTGCTGCCTGTGGACCAGGAAGCAGGTCCTCAACAGATGCCAAATCGGGTGGCACCATGATCTTGAATTTGCAGGTCCCAGAACTGTGAAAACTAAATTTCTATTGTGTATAAGCCACTCAGTCTACGGTGTTTGTGTTACACCATCACTACACTAAGGCACAGTTTCCACTTATGTGCCTGTTTCTTCTTCCATAAAATGAGGATAATATGAATTTCAAAAACTTGATCTGAGAACTCATAAACCACTTACAACTTACTTTTAGAGCACCCTAGGTACTCAATTTATGTTAGCTATTACTTTATTATTGTTATTACTACTAATATTGTTACCTATATGATCTCTTAGGACACCAAGAATCAAGCTCACTGATCTTACTGAGAAAGGGAGAAAACTGCTAATGAATTGAAAGCTAAAATTATACTGCTTTTTCACCCCTAAACTGGGCAATATATTGATCAAATAATGTTGGGATTATAAAGCACTTCTCCATACTTAAAGATTATGTTGTTTCTTACACTTACTAGCTCAGTTTCTGTGCTACTAATATAACTGCATACATGTGTGCATATGTTTATTCTGAGATGCAGTAATTTATATTTTGAAAGGGTTTATGCTACTGCTATTTGTGGGATAAAGGAAAGTACTTATTGGTTGAGGCAAAAGAGTGAATTCTTACGTAGCAGACATTAGAACAAAGATACTAATATAAGAGTATTTCATTTAAAAGTGCAAATTATCATGGCTTGTTTCAGAATTTTGGGAAAAATGATTGCAATGACATAGAAAGTCACTTGAAAGTAAGTAATATTTTATTTGAGTTATGGAAACTCATGCCATCTTTATGAATTTGATAAAAAGAATCAGAGCTCTCAACTCTCATTCTACATTTTTTTTTTCAAATATGTCATGCAAAGTACTAGTACTTGGCCTGGAAATGCACTTCATTAAAAATGGGGTGTGCTATAAGTTTCACTTGACCATCTCTTGTCCCAGAAAATAATTCAAAAGCATTCTTTCCTAGAAGTTCCTAGAGAATTGCAGGCCTACAGTAAACCTTGGGGTTTGTGGTAATACAAAAGTAATAAGTGAATTCTGGAAGACCTGGAAGATTAGCTGTATCCGCAAACCGTATCTGGTTCACTTACAGGAAAGAAAAATACATAGGCCCCATTCTAGAGTAGGAAGAAACTATTGTGCACATACTATCCATTTTGAAGGCATTATATTTAAAAGAACTGACCCTTTTTTCTAGGGAAGTATATGTTGGTCCAAATTTGCATGTCAGCATTGGAGGTAGCCACTTTCAGGCACTTTTTCAGAAGGTATGTGGCATCTACCTTGACCAATCATCCTTTCATAATTTTTCCATGTTGAATAACTGGAGAAATGTTTACAGCTAAGTTCTAAAAGTCATAATACTAGCAACTAAAAGGACTAAGAAAATCCTCTATCCTCCCCAAAAGCATTTTTAAGCTAAATTGGTCACAATGCTTCAATAATTCTGTGTGAATAGTATCTATTTTTACCACATGACATTTATGTGTTAGGGATTTAAACCATTCCTGTCAGAGTCTAAAGGAAACAGATTATATAGGAAACAGATCTTTAAGGAAAAACAAACACAGTCTCTCAGGACAAACCAAAATTCAGGATGCTGTGAGCTTATGTAACATCTAATGGACAATATGCTAGAAAAAATAAGCATATAATCAGTTTCAGGACAAAATAAACCTGACACTTTACCCAGTACTTAAGTGAATACATCCTAATCTACAATACAATAATCATATAAACAAAGAGTTTTCTAGAGTCCCAATAAAATTTCACCTTCACTACACCAATTCCTTTCAATCTTAAACACTTTGAAGAGATTTTGTTATGATTGGTGGGAAAGCCCCCCAAATCAAAAATCAAAACCTATGTGCTTACTTTGAACTTTTCCAAGTAAAGTACAAAATAAGTCTTGATCTTAAAGTAGTAACAGAAAGACAACAGGGAGGTCTGAGTCAGTAGAAATAAACACGCAGGCCAGGCTCTTGGTGAGAGCCTGTGTGCCTGCCTGGGGAAGCCAGGAGACTGAAGCACTATCCACTGTCTGCCTCTGGGCACCCACGCCCACAAAGACTTAGAGAGCCTACATTTGCCTGTGTCTCTGAGCCCACATGTTTTATTACTGTCAAAAAAATACGTAGCACCCCGAACAGACTGAGCAGAAATAACGAGGTGGATTTTTAGAAGTTGGCCATGGAAGACTGACAGAGGATAGAAGGTCATCATGGAGTTTTGTTTCACAATTTAACTCCTGAACTCTTGCTATTGTCTTACAATTTCTACTTGTTTTTGGCTCACGTTATGCTTGCTGCTGACTCATAAGCACATGCTCTCAGGCCTCCTGGGCTGCAGAGGCCAGGGTGAGTGGCAATAAGAGAGCGCAAATCTTGTTATTGCCTTTCTTCTGGCCTAGGTGACCCAGCTGTCTGACCAGATGCCCAGCCTCACAGACATATAATCATGGAGGCAACGGCATGCTGTGGGCCGGAGACGGGAAGCACTCTTGTAAAAGTCTGAATAAAGGATGTACTCTGTTCTTTTGCTCTCATATTAAAAGTGCTTTGTTTCACTTATAAATGCCAAGGGCTTTGTGTAGAATTCAGAATCACTCATTTTTGGCTTCTCTGGCTTTCTAAACTGCCTGCGGCCCCTACTGTGTTCTTTGGCTGGGCTGCTTCTCTTCATGCTAAGCCCCTCTCTGTGTACACCCGTGTTCAGATCCTACTCTTCAAAGATGTCCTTCTTACCCAGGACCCTGCTGAAGCCTCCTAACTGTCCTCTCAATGCTGCAGTTCCTTTTCTGGGTTCTTCTTGCCCACGAATCTGCACTAGGCATCCACATGATGTCTTGTATAACATTTTCAGCCGCCCGGCTTGGGGAAGCAGTTGACAGCTATTAAACAGCATTAATATCATAGATGTCACCAAATAAGTACTTGATTGTTTGCACGTACTGAACTTCTTGGTTGGAAATTTTATCCTAAGGGTAAATTTTTAGAAACTTGGGCAATAAGATTTGAATATCGTGGAATGACTTACTTTTAACTTAGGGAAGAAAAGGCTTAGCAGAGTGAGGGACAAGCGTCAGGGAACACTGATCATATCCTTCATCCTAACCAACGGACTAACAGAATCTGGATCTTTCAACTGGGAAAATAGTAAGAAAGAATTGAAGCTGGGCTAGATGTTGGAAAGTTGTTCCCGGATTGAGATGAAACCAGTTCTTCTAGATAAACTTACAATGAGTTTACTGAAACACAACAAAATTGTGGAGAGTGTATATGTTCTTAGAACAGTAAAGATGAGCTCAAATGTTTGAGATTTAAGAAATAAAGAAAAAAAAGCAAGAACTCTATAAAACTGGCTGTACTTGTTTTTCAACCTGGTATTTAAATTGACAGTGAAAAAAACCATCTAGTATTAAGTACTAAAACAAGATAGTTTATGAACACATACACATTTAAATACTGACTATTAGCTTCTCTGTGGGTTAAGAAAAAAAAATAAGTAAAGCAAATACTTTCACTTCTTAGTTCAAAATATTTTCCCATAGTAAAAGTAGTACAAATTCATTAAAGAAAATGTGAAAAACATAATGATATATAAACAAAAAAGTTTTAAATATGAAAATGCATGTTTTTAAAGTTTTTGTTCTAATCAAAATGAGTTTATACTGTAAATAATATTATGGTTTATTATGACTCACATATAGATTAAATCATATTTTAACCAGGTACTTATACTATGTATGTTTCTTCTAAAATAATATTGTCATTCAAATGCAAGGCATTTAATAGGTGAGGAAATCTAGAGAGCTACAACTAACATTTAGAATATTATAAAAGAGATAAGAAAATATCAGAGTGTACTGCACCAAACAGGGGAAAGAACTGATTGCAAAACATTATTTTTACTTCTATGCACATATAGACATACATGCACACAATGTGTGTATATATATTTATAATTATACACACAAACACGTAAAATGTATTGGTCAAATAAATCAGTGTGGATGGTATCAAAAAAAGATGAAAGTCACTGGTCTAAAATCCAATTTTTAATATCTGCACAGTATTCTATCAGTAGATATGCCTTGATATATTTCAGAATTCAAAACTGTTGCATATTCAAAGTGTGTTCTCCATGTGCAATGAAGACAGAATGATGCAATGAATATTCTTGTACCTGTGGGAACATCTGGATTTTCTTAGGATTAATTTACTAGAAGTTGTATTATTTATTGAAAGAAATTTTTGAGGCTTTTGGCATATTCTGTCAAATTAATTCTATTCCAGAAAAGTGACAGTCATTTTATACCACCAGGAACAGTGTACAAAATTACTTATTTTCTTATCCCTTTTGTAACGTTTGATACTATTTTAAAAGAAAACTAACCTTTTTGGAGGAACAAGTTATTGTATTGTTTTCCGAATTTAACGTGGCTATTAACAATAATAGCTTTTTGTTTTCTCATATACTAATAGGCTATTTGCATTTTTTCTGTTAAGCCCTTTGCTAAGTTTTCAATGGCATGTTGTTCTTCTGATTATTTGTAAAGTACTTCTTGTATAAACTCTATTCAATCTTTATCTGTCATGGACATGCGCATTCACATTTTTTAAAAAGGGTTTACCAGGTTTGAGGACGGGAGCTTGCTTTAAACAAAGGCTCTTGGACTAAGTAAGGCATGCAGCAGTCTTTCATGGGATCTCTGTGGATGAGACAGAGAGAGATGCAGTTCATAACTAAGTAACCAGCTATCTTCAAGGCACACTAATTATCAGCGTAGGACTCCTCCCTGCTCTTATGGCATGTTAATTCATAATGTAAATGATTAAAATAATGGAATTCTGATAAAATGCATGCATGATGCGAATCTGATTATCTCTGTTAAAGGCCTGGGTAGCAAAGTGATACTCCAAATGTTTATGCAAAACTATAAAGACGAGCTGTGAAATACAACTACATGACAAAATTTAGTGGAAAGAAGGGTAAAAAAAAAAATCAAATTTGTACTAAAAGACACACAAAAAAGACAGTAAACAGAAAACCTAAAAATGAAAAAAACAAGACTGGAAAAATGCAGTCACAGTGCATGAGAAGAAAATGTAATGCTTTTTAAAAAATGTTAAGCCCCATAATTGCACATGTTAGTATGGGTGGAGGCTACGGCAGGGAAGCCAGTGCAGTTTTCAGGCCAGATTGTAAAAGGTATGGGACACACAGTCAGGGAAGCGATATTCCCACTCTAGGCAGCTGGGGCACATCACTGTGTTCAGTTATGATTTATGACAACTACTGATGGACAAGTTTAGGAGATGAGCAACGAAGATGGTGAAGCTATAGCAAATTCTTAAATGAGAAAACCTTAGAAGCTCATTTTTTCAATGAAAACTGACTCAAATTTAATCTGATAGCCATTTTTAAGCTACTTTTATAAAGTATTTTAAAGTGGTCAGCTTAGTTTTCATAAAAATATTTTTTTCATACTCAAATTTCAATAGCTTATATGTATATTTTAATAAACTGTAGAAATGCATAAATATGATTTATGCAAGCCAACCAAAAGTTGCAGAACTTTGGGGCCATAACAAGAGCATGGTGGTTTAGCTGTGACATGGGGAGTGTCTTGACATTCATAGGGGAGAGAAGGAAGAGCATTGGTTAGTCTACGGCAGAGGGTTTCAAAGCGTGGTCTGAAAATCAGCTGCATCAGCATCACAGAGAATTAATTTAAAGTGAAATTTTTTGACCCCACCAGAAAATAAAGGATTTAATTAGACTTTCTGGAAGGCAGGACCTAACAATCTGTGAAAAAACCTTCCATGTGACACTGATGCACCTAAAATAAGAAGTACTGATATTTGGTACAGAGCTGTCAGGTCAGAGGACTTCCAGCTACGTTGTGATACTTATACTGCATTGTTCGTGAGATAATTGTGACCAATGGTGGGGAGAAAATGATCTAATTCACTTTAATTGGACAGAACCTGCGTTTCCCAAGTTCCTGGTGATTTTGACATATGGATAGTTGAAACATTTAGAAAAATAGTGAACTAAAGATGTTAACTAAGGAAAATAAAAGAAAATGTGTGTGTGTGTGTGTGTGTGTGTGTGTGTGCGCTGCTGTAAATCACACACCTTCAAGTAATTATCAATAAATTAGTAGAAGCTGGGGATATAGCTCAGTGGGACAAGTGCCTGCCTGGCAAGTACAAGGTCCTGAGTTCAATTCGTGTTACAAAACAATAGACAATTCTGAAAATAGAGGAAGAATTTCTTAAAAATAGAGCAGACTGCCTATGCTAAGGGTATTGTATCTCTAGAACTGAGGAGCTAACAAACGCTGGATATCATTTGACCTCGAGTCTATAGGAAAGACCTATGCAATAGTCAGAGATGGGGCCAGAAGAACAGAAGTCTTTTAAGTTCCTTTTCGATTCTGAGATGCCAAAAATTACATCATTCTCAACATGAAAGTACCCCGAAGATTAAATTTTAAAGTTAGAAAAGGGAAAGACTTCGTAATCTTTTCTTTCTGGTATTAGCGTATGTTCTTGTTAGATACAGTACTACATATATTTGAACTGAACATTCTTATTAATAGGTGATTGCTAGCCCCCTTCATAGTAACTGAGCCTACCATGTCACTTTTAAATCTGTGATGAAATAGTGAAAAGAAAAAGATCTGTAGTGCTAAGATGAAGTCTGTATGACTTGCAGAAGTTAAACAAATAAGACTGGAATAGTTTTTTTTCCCTGCAGAAATAATACAGTAGTGTAGAGACTGTACTTTGCAGGTTCAGTTAGTGCCACTGCCTATTTAGTATTGGTCTGTATTGTTCTAAATTATAGATATAATTAATGGTTTAGGATTGTCCAGTGTTTGCTCCTATTACTCTCCTGGCCACTGGAAAACAATGACAAACAGGCATCAAGATGTGTTTCACAGTGCAGAGGACAAGTACTTTTGCCTAATTTGGGCTGGCTACATAGTCTGCCAAAGGCATATGAAGAATGAAGTGCCTGTTGATATGCACATAAAACAGCCATGCTCAGAAATGAATGCAATTTAGAGAAAGAGGCCTTCGTTCTGCTAGTTTAAATTGTCTATGCTAGTGTTATTGCTTGTAAGTATTAGCACAGATTATGGAAACGTAAGAAAATGCATTTAAAGCTTTTCATCAATATAAGACTAGCTTTCTTTTCTGAAAAAATTCCTTCAGAAAGGAATGCTGATGAACATGCGTGTTCCTACATGTGGCTGTAGAATAAGTAAGGAAAAATGAGAAATTGGTACCTTGGTGATGCTATACATCTGCCTACTAAGTGACCTCATAGCGACAAATCATATATGACTCTATTATTAGTGGAAATTAAATACAATACCATAAGAAGTCAAATTTTTATCTATGTAAGGTCTATAGATGTTTTCCTGGCTATACGAAACAACTTTATAAAAAAGAATATGCAAATGCTTTGCTCTTAGACCACTGATGAACTTGTTCAGCCTTATTAATTCTGTTCACTAGAATTTAACTCAATGAGGTCACTGAGATTGACTTGCTGTCTTCAAAGTACTTTACCAAATGTCATAATATAAAGTACATAAGTGCACACAAACATTCCCATGTCTTTTGCTGTTGCTATTTTGTATATTAATAGGATATTCAGATTACATTTGAAAAAACAATTCAAGTATCTTCAAAGAAAATCAAAGTGATAATGAAAATAATGTATTAACAGTTGAGTAAGATAACCCTAAGATCTCTAAGTGAGGCAATTTGAGGTTTATTTTTTTGCTGTCTTCCAGTAAGCTTGGCTTTAAAATGTTCTATTACTATTATTGGTACTCCAAGTCTTCCTCCGTTACTTCTACTTCACCATCCAAGATTTTGTTATCATCTAATGTGCATTTCACTAGAGAAGCTGTTAAAGCTGCCAAATCATCCTCCTATCACTAGATACTCCGACTTCTTCTCCACTGCCACCTGCTGCAGAGCTGAAGAAAGCCCATGCATAAATCCAGAACACGGGAGATCTTGATCGCTTTCTGTGCAGGAAACCTCCACAGTAGTCTTTGCCTAAATTTGTTGAGTCTTTCAACCCTCTTTCTAGCTTTGCTTTTGTACTCTCCCCTGCAAGATCCGTTTCCTCCAGCCAGTTAGTGAGCAGGTCTCCTGATTAAGCCTCAACTCTTGTTCACTCTGCCTCCCGTGTTTTCTTAAGGAAAAGTATCACATTTCATTAAGGATGCTAGTGGGAAGCTAGTTGTTGCACTGGGTAGTTAGGTTTCATGAGAAGAGAGGACAAAGTTACAAGCATCTCCAAAATAATAATTTTGGTTTGCATCTGTTCCTTTTACAAAGTATAAGATTCATAAGTGCAGGGATTATGTCTTATTTTCTATATATTTTCAGATATAGAACAAAGTGCCCTGACACACAGTGGGGATGCAATAACTATTTTTATTGGATAAAAGAACCTGGTAGTATCTGCACACATGGTACTATTGTGATATAAATTTGTCACAGAGTCTCCAGGATGGTCTCTAGCTGAGGTCTCAGCTGTCACCACAAACCTTGGGCTACATGTTGATTAGAACAGTATTGTGAAAAATATTGTTGACTTCTGCCTCTAGCATATGTAGCAGCAAAGGGGACATACACACTGGGGCCTGTCTGCTCACAAGTCACATCAGCATTCCCTAGGAACCCCCAGGGTTCACTGGGTGCTGTATGACCAACAGTCACTACACAATTCCCAGCTTATAAAGTGAGAGTGGGATTTAAGAACTAACGATGCTACCAGAAGAAAATAAAGACATATTGTGTGAAGTAAACTGGACTACATGGTCTGATACATTTCACACCAATCGATTTACATCATGCTTCAGGGAAACTAAAATTGTTTTCTCAGGCCAGTTATCACAACACAGCCAGTTGCAAAAAATAAGATGAATAGCCACATCTGCCAACAACACAATGATAAATGCGATGGGTTTTGAGTCCATAACAGAGAAGGAGAAAATAATTCATTTTTGGTCAGACTCAACATTTTGTTTTTGCTGGTAATATCTACTGGTGGGAAAGTTCAATGACAAGTTCATAAATTATTCTCATTTAAGATGGCATAAGAATTTTCTAACATAGTCTGTCTATATTAATATACCTATAATTGTAATTGAAATAATGGATAGCATTTCACTAGGAAAGAATATGCAGAAAATCTTGCTTAAGGTGAATTCACAGGGACATAGATATAAAATCAAAACCTCCATTCTCATAGTTTTTAACATGCTTGTCTGCTATGATAAATATTTATATGAAGCAGACAATCTGCCATGATAGTGGGTGCTTGTGTATATTGAGTATCTGACTTGCTACCTGGAGGTCTTACTATGCTGCAACTTCATGAGCATGAATACAATGTAAAAATGACCTTTCCAAACACTTAACTGTTTGTTTCTATTTAACTGCCATAGAAATTGATATCATAAACATTGAAAGTCATGACAGACAGACTGTATTTTTGTTTTATTTTGTTTTGTTTGTGGTGCTGGGGATGGAACCAAGGCCTCACGTATGCTAAGCAAGAGCTGTACTACTGAGCTTCAGCCCCCAAACTAAATACATGTTGATGAATGCCTAAAGACTTAGCATATGGTATATGAAGCAATGATGTAATTATAACGTGTGAATTGAACCCTCGGTTACAGGTAATGTCTTTTACTGGTATTATTCATGTTGAGCAAATTCCACAGCAACAATATATGTGCGTTATTCCTAGGGTTCCAGTGGCTGAACAGAGTGGCTCACAGTTTGCAATGTTGGTGGCTGTTTCACAGTAGAGTTTACATTTAATAAAAACCAAGTGAAAAATCATTTAACCAGGGACTAGAAACAATTCCTAATGTGTTTGACAGTAACTTCAAAAACAAGCTAAGCTTCTCAGAAACTGATTATGAGTCTTCACGATTAAGGATCAGTTGGCAGGAGAGGACTGTCATGAATATCTATCACGAGTGGTTTTGGAAATTAGGAAAACAAAGTCTGATTCCCACTGCAGAGAGTAAGTTATTTTCCCCTCTGAGATATGCTCATGTGTGGGGTAAAACTAAAGATAAAGGAGAGAGAAAAATAGATAAAGGCATATCTCTTCCCTTATAAGTTTGAATTACACTTAACTAAGAAATTCAGTTTTATGAATATATTACAAGAAGAAAATAAGTATTTAACCTGAACAGTATTTACATAATCAACCTATAGCAGCAATAATAAATAAAGGACAGCTTAAATGTCCAGCAGTAGAGGATTAGAAAAATACATTATGCATATAGATATGCAAAGGAATTTTGTGTGGTTAAAAAGTAGAGTCATGTAGAAGAATATGAAATTGGAAAACACTTAAATTGCATTTTAAATGAGTTAAGTGTGTTTCAAACCTCATATACTGTTATCTTATTTTTAAAATATTTACATATATTTGTAAAAAGTGCTAGTTGGAGCCATGTCTAACTAGAGAGATTATAGATGGAAAAACTGAGGTTCAGCAGCTTAAATTATTTTTAAAATTCACAGTGTAAGAAAGTATAAAACTTGTGCTCGCTTCATCAGCACACACACTAAAAAAAGAAAGCGTAAAAATAGATCTCACACCTACATGTGAACACATCACACTCCCAGGACTTTGCTCATTTTATCACACTTTTCTACTGATGGAAAATCTGCATAAGGCTATATGAACTGGTAACTCCATTATGAGTTTGGATAAAGAACTTAATTTGCTTTAATCAAAACAACATGGTAAAGAACTCAGTTTTATATCTTTCTCATTTTTAATACTTTAAAAAAGTTACATGGGTCATATTTGTATTTCTCCTATTATTAGGGTTAAATACAGATTTAATGCTGGAAGAGCAAACCTCATCCTGCCCTTAATCTTTAGTGAAGTAGGGCTGGAGGTTTAGCTAAGTGGTACTGAACTCCCCAACAAGTGCAAGGCCCTAAATTCCACTCCCAGATTGAAAAGAAACCGAAACAACAACAACAAACAAACCTCTCCTGAAGTCTCCACCACTTCTAGTAATTACACTGTAGTGTCTGGAAGATAACTGAAAACCTCAAATCACTTTAATTTAAGTATCAGCAGAAGGGACGCTACAGCCAAGAAAACTATATTAGCATTTTTTACTGAATCTTCTAAAGAAAGATTTTGCAGATAATTGTCTGTAGAAAAAGGATAAAACTATTCCCCAAAAGAGGTTAGAATTTCTGGGACTTCAACAATAATATTCTCTACTATTCATTTCTACTTTTGTAGCCCCAATTCAGGCTGATTTATTTTCCTGCACACAAACTAAGGAGAGGAGGTGAGTCATAAAGTTGGCACTTGATTTATAAATCTTGACTAAAGTCATAGGTGATCAATCCTACTACACTATTTCCCCTTATTTCTCTCTGTTCCTTTATAAGATTAGTGTGGCACACAGAGGTTGTGATGATAGTCTAACCAATGGAGAAATGGTACTGGATTTGGTGGTGATAAGAGAGGAAGAAAACTATTGTCACAATTAGTAAATCATATAAACTTTGTCAAAACATGAAGACATCAACCTAATACAAATAACACAAATAACCTAGTACAAAAAAAATTAAAGGCATGAAAAGTCATAGTAATCTTTGAAGGACAGACCTTAAGAGACTTGTGAAATGGCAAGGAAAATAAAGACATAAAATAATAAGTCACAGGAAATTAGATTTTTTTTTTTTGAGTCAGCAGCCAAGGTGAAGGCATTATATAAATGTGAGTTATTCTTATCCCACCTGTTTTAGACATAGTGGAAAGAATAAAAGTAATCTACAGAGAGTAACCGATTTAAAGTAAGAAAATTTTGCTTCCAGTCCTGGCTCTAACACTTAAACACTGAATGATATTGGTGAAGTAGCCTCTGCTTATTTCCTTCATTTGTTCATCTATGAAAGTGAGGTAATTTCTGCCCAACTACCTCCCTCCTGGGATTGCTGTGTACATAAATAACAACAAAACAAAATCAGCAAAGAAAAATAGATGTCCTTGGAAGGTTGAAAATACTATGCAACCCACAGCTACTTGTCATAATTATGCTCTAATGTGTTTATTAATTTGAGTTACAGAAGTTCTAAAGGTGTTGGGAAGAGGTGGCTGGAAAATTTTTGGCTCTGGGATGAAACAGAAACAACTGATGCCATGTCTATTACCCAGGTTATTAAAATACTATTCAGGAAAAGGTAAATAAACTCAGTAAAATGAACATAAACTGAAATGGATTCAAGCTGAAGAAGAGGATATCACTGCTCTGCAGAATGTATCCTCTATCAGATAGAATATCAAGGATCAGCCAGGTTGTTGGTGAAAAAAGAAACAATGTGCAAACAAAATAAGTTTTGGGTCAACATCATCTCCTACAGTATGCAATTTTGGGCAAAGGATATACTTCCCCTGACCTGTCAGATATTTAACAGAAAACAGGTAAAATAATCAATATAACACCTACCTTGATGGGTCAGTGAATGGATTAATTTAAATTAGTTTAATATAAGGTGATGGTACAGAGCTCAGAACATGGTGAGTAGCCAGTGAAAGTGAGTTATCTCATTTTCCTAGTTCCCTTCGTAGGTGCATACTTGTTTATCCATATTTTCCTCATTGAGATAGAAAAATGTTTAGGATACTGTCTATCTACTAGCCTCCTTGCATCTCCCAGGGCAACTTGAAAATAGGACTCCATTAAAATGTGTATGTAAATTCCATCTTTCTCCATTTTGTCTGATTATAATATACTCACAAATTCATCTTGCATTGAAATTATTCTGCTGATCTCATAAAAGCGTCCTAGAGGATCTAGTGTATAAATATGTAGGCTGCCTGACATAGATGCTGAACCTAAAAGTCATGAAAATGTGGAGGAACATTTCAATGTATGTGTAAGTGTGTGTGTGTGTGTCTGTGTATCATATTTTTTCTTACACAATTTTAGCCTATATCTTCTTCTTTTTTAAAAATTTTGCATCTCTAGGCCTACTGAAATTCTGTTCATCCAGATAAATGATTCTCTCTATGGGAATTCTCACATTACATAGGGGTCCTCCCTCTCTACCGGAACACCAAGTAGTTTACTTTTCTCTTTACATTGTAACGTTTTCTCTAAACCATCAGCTATCTTTTCATTCGTGCTTTATACCTTGTACATGTTCCCAGGATTTAGCAAAGTATTTGGAATACCCTCGGTACTTGCACAAATTTTGATTGAAAATGTGACTGATCAGTCCAGGCTTCCCTTTATTTTCCATTAATTCTCACTTAAAGTTTGCCATGTGTGACAATGTGTACTATTCTAAGAGTTGGGAAGTGGGTCAGACTTGGGTTGGCATTCATTAGAGAGGAGATAATTCTTTTACTTCCCAATCCGATCTTCCCAGGTTGTGTTACTGTTCTAATTTTATCACAGAAAATTTCATTATAATCTCAAAAGCAATATTTTATAAGCATTACACTAGAGAGTGATTAATTTGAAATACTAATACACAGAGTACCTTGTAATATCCTACAGCTACTTTTTCCAGTAAAATTTCAGGGAATTTTTTGATATTGTCTTTATCTCTCCATGGTGACTTCAGAGACACAATTAAGAAAATTCTACATTAAAGGACGAAGATTCCAGTGGACAAAGCCACAACTTGTATGATTAATTCCTGGAATCCCTCCTTCTCTATCCCTTTAGTTCATGCAGTCACATTGAATGTTCAAAGTATATAGTGCTGTTTGAAATACTCTGTGTACAGTCACAAGGCAGTTCAAAAGGAAAATGGAGTAACATTCCCCACCCCAGAGAACCTTGAAGGAAATGGAAAGCAAAAACCGTATCTTTGTTTAATCCAGTTTGCTTATACGTTTACACACATAACTCCACTAAACTGGTCATCACAGCAAAAGCCACAACACACACACACACGCACACACACACACAGCAGCATGGAGCTAACCACACAGCTCAATGGACGATACAGACAAACTTGAGTATAAACCGAGATGTTTCTACCTCTTTTCATAACAGGTTAGTGCTGGCTCTCAGTGTTGGTGTACAGTTTTTATGGCATGGGAAAATAGGGATGTTTCTGCCCTATAAAGATAAATGTGTTGAAGGCTTTAGTTCGTGCTTACACAATGTCCAAAAGTCCCAAAGGCACTGGCACAACAACAAAACTAAATAAATAAATGGAAAAAAAACCCACAAACAAATATATATCACCAAAACACACGGCAAGGTAATAAGCAAACTCTGGCAGGAAAACTGCTCGTTTCTTAGATGACTTATGCAACAGTTATCAACACATTATTGAAAAATAAAGAATAAGAAGGCATGCTAGTGCGCCTTTAGTGGGACATTATCTCGTCACCAACCATTATTCACATAAATTCTTTGGCTTTAAACTGCTTATTAGATCATTTTCTCTGTGCAGAGGTACAAATCACAGAACCTTCTTTGTTCTTATATTTTTAAGTCTAAGGAAAGCTTAAGGGTAAGAGCGTAGAAATGCATGCATTATCGTTAATAAGAAAAAGGATACATGGAATAAAAATATAAATAATAATTGTTATACCTTTCTTTAATATATCATTATATACACTTCTTTCCAATCCTTAGTTTGACACATGTAGTTGTTCATGTGTGACATTTTTACCAATTCTACAATGGGCTGGGACAGAAAGGTAAGGCAGGAGCATGAAGTTCTGGATTTGAATAGAGGCAATACTTTGGCTTCCTTTCTTTTTCTTTTTTCTTTTTTCTTTTGCAATGCTGGGAATTGAACTAAGGGCCTCACACACGCTAGGCAACTGCTCTAGCTCTGAATGACATCCCCAGTCTGAGAATTATATTTTGCTGTTACGTAAAAAAATAATGCTAGATTAGCAATGGGGCTAGAAATAGTGAAATTGGGAAAATTTCATTTCACTTAATGATTTGTAATTCCTCCAAAAATAAAACTTACCATATTCTGTGCAATTTTCTCAAAAGATGTTCTGCGATCCATTGAGTTTCCAGACTTACATGTGTGGGTTGGGGCAGGTGAAGGAAACAAGGGAACATTTAAAAAAAAAAGAAAGCAAGAAAAACAGAGCAGAGAAAGACGGGATGATGAATGACGTGACACCAGATCCACATTCTAAGTCAGGGGTCTCATGAAGGAGAGCTGGGAAGGGAGGGTGTGTTACAGGGTATGGACTCTGTCTCCTTTGTGCTTTCATTTTTAACACCCAAAGCTCTTCTTATGGGCAAACAGAATGGTATGATCTCCAGCAAAATCAAGTTAAGCAAAAACAAGGTAGATAGGTGAGGCTTTTACGCTGATCTTTGCAAAGCCCAACCATTTGAAAATGTAGTGGCATATCTGTAGAATTTCCTCGTAATATTCTCTTAGGGCTAAATTCCTGTTGCTAACATCTTTAATTCTGTAGAGCATTGCTATACATCTTTCTGATGGTGAAAACTCCATTCAAGCTGTCCAATAATAAAGCCTCATTTGTGGTGATTGAGCACTGAAATTTGGCTAGAATTTTGTGGATTTTTCATTAATTAAAATTTAAATGTAAAAAGCCCCACATGGCTAGTGGCTTCTGCACTGGACAGTACAGCCACAGAATATCTATTTCCAGTAGCAAATGCAATGGATTAAAAAAAAAAACTCATTACCCTAAATGCATGAATTACATAAAACTATAATTTAGTCTCAGAATTTTAAGAAACTATGGATTAAACTGGGCGTGATGGTGCTTGCCTATAAAGCCAGCACTGAGGAGGGCGATGCAGGAGGATTGCCGGGAGTTCAAGGCCAGCCTGGACTACATAGTAAATTCAAGGCCAGCCTGTATTACAGAGCAAGAACCTGCCTCAAAAAGGCAAAAAGCAAAGCCAAACACCATTATAAATTATTTTAACATTAAAAGACAATGAATGATATTGATATTTTGGCTACATTTTCCATACCCTGCTAAATTGATCACATAAAGAGATATATGGACCCTGAGACTTTAACCTTTGACTATATGACATCTCTTATAATTCTCCAAAAATGTGCCTGGATACAATTTTAGGTATATAAAATTCATCATATGGATATTAAGTAATTTGTGATAAAATCCAAGTAAAAATATTCACATGGAAACATTACTACATCCTGGCAGCTGTCATTGAAAATGCGGGTCTATTTTCAGTTATGAACATACAATGTAGTGTCTAAATAAGTAAAACCTTTAAGGTTTAGACACTTTAAGGTTTTGACATTGTTCTTTTTATTCCATTGTTATATTTTGATTTTCTTTAAACTAGGTTTACAAGATTAACCAGAAACATGAAAAGAACATCTAATAAACGTTGTAAAGCATGAACATCTGCAGAAACAAACAAAAAGCAAAAATAATATAATAAGCAACCAACCAACAAAAACAAATGGTTTAAATGGCTCTTATAAAATGAAATGTGTGTGGGGAGATTTTGGAGTATGTTCACTTACCGTTTATTCAGTACCCCGGGCCCAGCCTCAGTAATTAATCTACATAATTTTAACTGAGAACTAGGTAAAAACAAAAAAAAGGTCACAAAGAACCAATACCTTTTTCTTTGCCTGTAGAAGTTCCTGATAGGCACTGGATCTTATAAAACGTGGGTACGAATCACTTTTCATCAATTTGTAAATATGCTCCTAAAAAGAAATAATGGTTAAGATGCTGTTATTACTTCTCAAGAAAAGTACTATGATAAGAATACCACATGTGGTGAAAGAACAAGCTCAAGAGCAGCTAAAAATAGTAATGCTGCTGTTGATGAGAATACCTTGTGTTTACATGACAGTTGGATCGTCCAGTTCGTTATTTTATTTATGGATCAATGTTTAAACTGTTTGGGAGCTACTTAGGAGGAAAATCACATCCAGTCATTTTAAAAAATGGAATTTGGTTTTATTGGGATGTTATGAAATAATTTCAAATCAAGGTGTTCATTCATGTAGAACACTGGAGAATATAAATAAATCTGCTCTTTAGAAATGACTCCAGGCCAAAATGGATGACATGGAGTCAAGACTAAATAACAATTCTGGATACCTTTGGCCTCCACACTTGCTGAAAGGCACAGACAGCCCAGACAAATCATCTCCTTGGTACAAACTACATACGAAATTGTCACCCACATCCAGCCCGGGTCAGAGCTCATTCTGAAAGCAAAGTTTGTGATATTTAATTGCTAAACCCAACTTGGTATTTGTATATTTTCTTTTAAAAATTATGCAGCAATCCGGGCCTGGTGATGCACTCCTGTAACTCCAGCACTCAAGAGGCTGAGACAGGAGGATCACCATAAGTTCAAGGCCAGTCTGGACTACAGAGTGAGACCCTGTCTCAAAAAAAAAATCAAATAGATTATGTAAATATTAAATCATTCACTCCTAATAAGTCCGCAAGTTTCTGTTTATTTATTTAAGCAGTGTTGGGGATGTTACCCAGGTCCTCAAGCTTGCTAGGCAAGCATTTTACCATTGAGCTACACCTCAGCCCCTATTCTATTTTAATAATGAATGTTTGTTGAGACAGAAGTTAAAGAAAAAAGTGTATTCATTCCATTCAGTTTTGGTCTTGGGGAGATTCTGTTCTAGTTTACTGCAGCTCAGGGAAACTTAAATGCTCTTGGTCTTTCTACTCTACTGAAGTATCAGTTAATGTAACCTTATGAATATTTGGAGTATCCCAGATGTCCTAATTATTTCTTGTTTGGATAAAGCATATATTTTAGGAAATAATTCCATTTGTTTTAAGCACACCAGTAGGAATTTGAAGTGAACTGGAATCCACTCAATGACATTCAAACTTAAGGCTTAAGATCTAGCCTAAGGTTGAGCTTTAAGAACACGGTAAACTTAGTTCTGCACCAAAATTTATTTGAAAAGTGTAACAATAGTTAGTTTTGAAGTTAAACATTTTGGGATTCTGATTCTTTGTTGCTCAAGATCTACTACTTGTAAACAGTTTACATTCAGATCAACTTGTTCGTTTATCTGATTCTTAATTTTCTAACATAAAAAATAGCATTGTTGTGAGAATTAAAGGAATGATAAATACTGGAGTTTGAGGTATGTGTAGTAAGTACTTCAATATACTTGATTACATGGAGGGACACCTCCAGGTGCTGGGCTACAGTAGTTAATTTAGTCCTTACCAAATCCCAAAGAGATTGCTAGCCATTATTATATTTGAAGAAACTGAGGCATGGAGAACTGCAGTACTTGTAAAATGTCACAAGCACATTCAGATCAGAATAAAAACCATTATTTCCAGAATCTGAGTTCTTAATTTCACTTTGCATCTTTTCTCAAACAATGCCAAGCATTGCTGGTACTATGTCTTTGAAGACAGGATAAAAACATCCACAAAAACTGGAGTTAAATAATTGAGCTTAATTGAAAAAAATCCCAGCTTAAAGTCAGGTAGTAATGTTTTATGTATGAAAACATTCCTTTTCATTTTATTGAGGAACCTGTTAAACTGGACTAATTTTTGGTGTCACGGACAATAAAGCAATGTTTTGGTAAGACTTCAGGTACGGTATCCCAACATTTTCCATACTGTAGACTCTTAGAAGAAGGTTTGACATATTTATCTTGAATTAAAAGATAAATCAGAAGAGAAATGAGCAATAGGGCCTGGATGATCATCTGCTTTCTGTGTCTTTGTAAAATGCAATTATTTCTCCATACAAGACCAGAGCTTAGTTACAGGGAATGACTGTCTGGTTAGCTATTCTAACCTGTGTTAATTTTCTATGCAGCGCCTCATTGTTTTAAGCCAAAGCCAAGGAGAGATGTATTTCCCACCAAGAATGGAAATAGGAATGACATTTGTGTATATTCTTCTCTTTCATCTATATTTTATGTATAGAAATGGTGTTATTAAAACTAAGATACTTTCAGAATTAATATTCTTCTCCAAAAGAAATTGAAAATATTTTGCAGTGTGCATGTCTGCATTTAAAAGCCAACCTTTAACATATCATTAGGAAATAATATACCCCTCTTTACAAATTTATTTCTCCATAGCACTAAGGTTTTTCTCAGAAAAGAAATTGTAATTGTTTCTAAGAAAGTAATTAAGGCTCTGTTTGAGAAAAGAACACTGAAAATTTGTCTTAGAGACTTAAAATATATTTCCTTTATTATTTCCATACATTTAAAAACTTAAGGGGCTGGGGATTTAGCTCAGCGGCAAAGCGCCTGCCTGGCAAGTGCAAGGTCGTGAGTTCGGTTCCCGGTACCGGAGAAAAACCAAAAAAATAAA
>NW_004955406.1:11039361-11105469 GCF_000276665.1 Chinchilla lanigera | reverse complement strand
AAATAAAAACTTAAATAATTAACACATCCCTGAATTTATTTTTTCAGGTAATGAAAAACCTGATTTGAGTTTCACTGAATTTAAAGCTAATTTAATTATGAACATTCATAATAATGCATAATTTAGGAAAGTCAGAATCTTAGAATCTACATATCAAAGATCACAAATGCACAGAACTGGTGTGAAGCATTGTTAGTGTTTGCTCAAATACTGCATGCCAAATATAAGAGAAAATAAAGGAAAAGTTTTCAGATATTGAAAATATGCTCCTTCATAAAATCTCATGCAAAAAATATTTTAATGTATGAAACCTTTAAAGACTTTAGAAATCTACTCACTTGAAGTGTCTTTGTTTTTTTGCTACATAAATGAGTTATTTTATATATAGTTGCTACCACAACTGAAAATATTAGAAATATCTGCTATTTACAAATGAAAATAAAATTGAGGTTTTACAGTCGCCCACCTCTCAGGAGCCCTTTAGTGTCACACACCTACCTGAGCATCTTCAAATGTGTATCGCCCAGGTTCCTTTACATTTTGTGTTGTTTTGTCGTAACTCTTAGAATCCAAGTTAATGGCACTGGGGGCCCCTGGAGCCAGAAATTCTTGCCATATTTCCTGAACTCGAGAGGGTACTTCTCGAATAGGCCTCTTCTTCAGGTCTTCCACAGCCAGCCAGAATCTGCAAAATGTGACATAAAGTGTTTACCCTGAAGGGTCAGGATCTGAAAACTCTTATGATATTTCTTGACTGTACTGTTCATCGCAACTCATAAAAGCAAAGTCACCTTTTCTGAGGATTTGCAGTATCAGGTCTGTACTGCCTTTCCCCCCCAGTCGCTGTATTCAAAGGTAAAATAATTCTTTGGAAAGGAATATTGAACACCATCTCTTTTGAGTGGTTGTTATTAAAAACAGATCTGTCAGAACCCTCATACTCTACGATCCTAATTTTATGGAAGCGAAGCGGTGCTGTTAGAAAATCACTTATTAGGAAGAGGAATAAAAAGAGAATTCAGAGCACAGGCAAAGTTTCTAATGAGGGGATAAAGGAGTATATTACAAGATATTCTTTGGATATTTTGTCCATATGAGCAATGAAGATCGGTATAGAGGCAGCTCTGCCCTGCTTGATAAAGGGATTACCACGAAGCTTTCCTGGAGATAAGAGATGACTGGACACAACATCAGAAAATGCCCTACCTGGAAAAAGCAGGGCAATTAGCTAATTTTAAGCAATTTGTAGTAACTGACAGTGTTACACAATGACAAAAGCAGCAAGCTTTTGCATGCAATTACTTGAAAGGCTTAAATATGCAGCGGTATCACAGCATTTCATAAGCTATGGAAAAATACATACTGATTTGCTTCTGCACATATATTTACATAGAGAATATATAGACTAAAAGAACACAAGAGTACTTTGCTTCATAATAGTAAGCAGCAAAGTAAAGAAGTGATCAAGATACAGAGTGAAAGTTTAAATAACAAAGTATATTACAGTAAAACACATTTTGTTATGAATAGCCCACAAAATATGCCCTGTTGCTTTTATCCTGTCCTACTTGTCACTTTCTGCAGTTGTCTTGTCCTACTTGTCACTTCCTGACTATCTTTACGAGGTATGAGCAAAACTTCAGTGAATGCTATCGCGGAGTGCAATGGAACAGAAAGGCTGGCTTGTGAAACATCCCAGTGTATTCACCAGTATTTAGTGCATCCACTGCATTCACTGGACCTAGCACCATGTGACTTTTGGCTCTTCTCCAAAGTCAAAATGATCAGGAATGGTAAATGGTTTGAAGTGATCCACAGTATTGAGGCAGTCATCCCAGCACAACTAGACCTTCAAGTAGCAGGACTTCTGGAACTGCTTCAGAAAGTGGCAAGGACGATGGAGAAAGTGTGTTTGAAGTGAGGAGGAGCTTTTAGGGGATTAGCGACACTGTGCCTTTTACTATAATCAGTTAAAAACATTAAACATTCAGTGTACTTTTCGATCATACTGCCTATACTAAGAAGGTGCCTGATCATAAATTTAAATAATGGGCTTAATTTTTTAAAAATGGCTCTTGATTTTATCATTTTGGTTAGATCTAGAAATAACATCAAAAAGACAGATGTAGATATTTTAATAATTTGTCATAGAAAAAATGCATGACAAAGGAACTGTGAATGTCCTCACTAGATCTGATCATGTGTAGGGTAAGTGCTGATGCCAAGTGCCATACAACAGAAAGTCACTGGTAAAAACATGCTGTGTCTTAATCCACCTTATTTACTAGATCTGGCACTGTGTAACTTGCCCCAAAGCTAAAATGACCATGAAAGGTGCATATTTTGACTCAATTCAGCACATGGAGGCAACCATGCAGAGGCAAAGTATGCACACTCTACTGTCTTTGTCCTAATTTCTTTCCTCTTCTGTTTATTCCTCCTCATCTTTTCATCACCTACTCTCAACCTGGAAGTCATTTTTCCTAGTACACCTTTGCTGATCTCTACACTAAGTTAGGAACCCCTCGACTTCTATCTCGACATTCATCATTTTGTCTTGTGACTTGTTTTCTTGTCTGCACCTGCTAACTAGGCTAAAACTAAAACGAGAGCAGGAGCTATATTTTCATCTGTATTCAGCTATATTTTCAGCTATATTTTCATGACCTTGGTAAGGCTCATGACTTGTTTATTTCCTTGTGATGATCCTCATGGTGTCAGAATCTTTACAAAAATTTAGAGAATGAGAGGAAAATCCACCCTCCCATTCACTAAAATGCCAAAATATCTCATTTGTATGCATTTTTTTCACTTAATCATTGATGATGTAACTTCAGTATGGAAAATGTTAATTTGTAGGCCCAATAAAATATTTAGCTACCATAGATCTTGCAAAGGCTCCACCAGGAAGGGCTCCTATAAACTCTTCTTTAATTTGATTAATTGTATTGGTACAATTTTGGTATACATAATGATCATACTCATCATAGGGAATTTGTACCTGAATATAATATATTTTAATTTTTCTTTTTTTCCTGATTCCCTCTCCTTCCTTCAACTCGTCTTCCCCTCCCTATTTACAAAGCTTTGTTTCTGTTTTATCGTTTTTTAAATCATTTTTTCCTTTTCCCTTCTTTCCTTTCCCCCTTCCTAATTCCAATTTCCTTTTGAAGAATTGCTTCCTATTTCACAATACCTATTGTACATTTTGGTCCTTATTTACTCTTTCAGATTCTCACACCAGGGAGACAATGCAATACTTACACAATGTATGTCTGATTTATTTCACAAAGGGTATGGTCTCAAGGTGTATCTATTTACCTAGAAATGTCTTGAGTTTATCTAGAGCACTCTAGTACACAAACAACAAACTTACAGAGATAGAAATAAGGGAAACTACACCTTTCACAATAGCATCCAAAAAAATGAAACACTTAGGAATCAATCTAACAAAGTAAAAGATCTATATATTGAAAATTATTGTACTCTGAAAAAGGAGATCAAAGAGGATATCAGAAAATGGAAAAATACCCCTTTTTCATAAATAGGAAGAGTGAATATAGTGGAAATGGCCATACTCCCAAAATAGTAATACAGATTTAATGCAATCCCAATCAAAATACCATGAGCATATCTCACTGAACTAGGGAAACAGTCCAAAAATTCCTTTGAAAGGAGAAGAGGCCTAGAATAGCAAAAACAATTCTCGGCAACAAAGGCAAGGCATGGGGCATCATAATCCTTGACTTGAAATTATACTACAAAGCTACTGTGATAAAAACAGTATGGTACTGGCAAAAAAACAGACCTGAGGATCAATGGAACAGATTAGAAGATGCAGACACAACTGCCAACACACTCAGTCACCTTATATTTGACAAAGGGGCAAAAATATTCCCTGGAAGAAAGATAGTATCATTAATAAATGGTGCTAGAAACACCGGCTTTCTACATGCTGGACTAAAACTAGACCCATGTCTATCACCATGTACTAAACTGAAATCAAAATGGATCAAAGATCTAAATATTAAAACACAAACACTAAATCTGCTGGAAGAGAGAATAGGCAGAACTCTTGAAGACATAGGTGTAAGCAAATATTTCATGAACAAAACCCCAATCACATGGGAATTAAACAAGATTCCTAAAAACTTAGAATAGGAAACTTCATGGCAACAATGCATGACAAAAACACATGTAGAAAACTAAACTCATCTAGGTAATGTTTGTGGTTTTCTTGTCTCTTCCTTGGGACATCTGTCAACTTTCTGCATATTTCTGAATTATCTGATGTTGGTACCTGTTAAATCTCCTGAAATGAATACGATAAAGCCTGGTGCTACTTATTTCTAATGAAAACAAATGAATGCTGAGATCTTTCCATAAAAGAATTTCACAGGACTCTGTAAGTCATGGAAAGGTAAAAATAGAGTATCAGATTTTAAAAGAATAATGAATGGAAGAGCTAATGGAAAACAGTTTCATGTAGGGAAAAGTTATCACTCACTTAAGTGATCTTACACAGAGCTATTAAAACCCACCCACATGTATTATTACATTAATGAGATGCTGTTTCCAGATGCACCTTAAGTTAGAAAATTCAAAAAATATATAAAGATGTTCATAACAGATGGATAGAAGTAGTGTCTTGGCCTCATTAACAGCTCAGCACAACACTACTCCCAACTATCCTGTGGCTATATTTAAAACTGCAAAGTAAATAAGGGGCCCCTAGAGTTTTGTCTAAAGATATTTGATTGAGATGTCCACTTTCTTCTGTAACTTACTTTCAAAGAGACAAACAAAAGTTAATATTGATAAATAGGTGATGTTTTAATTTAACTGTAGAAATACAATTGGCCGCTCTTCAACTTGCCAAACATGGGTCTAAGAATTATACTTCGTGATGGAGTCCTTTTCAAAAGTACTAAAATAGTATAGTTTAAAAATCCAGAGGCAATATGAAAATAAATTATTATAAAGAATTGATAATATTGGACAACTTTTTTCTTAGTTACATTTTATCTCTTTGGTTAGGTTGCAGAAATTCAATAGGTCCATAACATCATCAGGATGGAGGCAGAAGACTAATGACTCTGTTAAATCTAAAATATCTAGACACATCTCCCATAGTGTCTCTCTGGCTTGTAGCATATGAACAAAACATTATGTCTTACCTTAAATTTTCAGAGCTGAATTCTGACTCTAGAAATTTAAGGAATTGTTCTCTCCCAACTGGGTCTTTCAAGGCCTCATCCATGCCAAAACCCCATCGTTTTACCCTCTGTTGGCTTGGTTCTTTGCTATAGGAGATGAAACAAAGCCAATATATTCCTTTCAGTAAATTCTTACTTCATTATTACATTTCACTTCAAAACCATGTACACCTTAAAGTTTTCATCTTTAACTTATTGTTCAGAAAAAAATATGCCACTGTTTTCATGCAATCATAGTAATGTATAAGTTAAATTAATAATAACATTTATGGATCATTATTTCTTAATTTATTTGATAAATATTTACTGGTTTATACATATATTGATCATTAGATGCTAAGTACTATACATAAAGTATTTTGGGGTTTTTTTTTAGTAACTCTGACAGGTAAGTACTGCTATTCTCATTGTGTAGATAAGAAAACTGAGGTACAAAAACCATTGTAATTTGCCAGTGTCAGATAAATAATAAGGGGCAAAGACTCAGCAAGGTAAGTGACCATTCAAGTTTTGTTTACATCTATGCGCTTGTTAATATGTTTTGGTTCTTTTCTCTTTAAAGAAAACCCATTATCCTGGAAGGAATATTATATCATGGACCAATTTAGATAAAAAGTAAAAGCATTTTTACAATTTATTATCTAGAGGATTTTTCCTAGTATACTCAGTCCCTGAAATAAATGACACATTGGGAGGAAGAGAAAATGTCACTTACCTTGCTTCAAGTTCCCAGAAAGTAGTATCATCAGACAGCCATGGGTTTGAAGGATCAGGTGGCACAAGAAATGGGTCATATTCTACATACTGTTCTGTATAACTTAGTAGACTAGGAAAAAAGAAAAAAAAAATTTCTGCCTTTTTAGTTTTCTGTCTGAAGATATGCCCAGCCCAAAGTAATGGAAACAAGATAAAAATGTCTGGCCAAGGAATCACTCATTTACAGAATAAAACACAATGGAAAAATTTCATGTTTCAGTAACATACATGAAACAAGTTATTGCGCTTTTGGTAGACAGATGTGGTTACGGATTTCATCACTCCATGCAAGTCACAAGGCGGCAACATGGCAGGCTGTATGCAAGACTGCTAAGGGTCAGTTTTTTGTCCTTGGTAAACCAGTTCTCCATTCACAGAAGGACTGATTTTAACCAACTTGGAGAAGGAATTAAAAAGGATTTTTTGGCAGAGGTACTTCTGGGAATTAGGTAAAAGAGGAATTTCTGATAAAAATTTCTTTTAAAAAATCTGTACTTAAAAATAAACGTTAGGAGGAAAAGAAGATGTGGGAGAGGTAAGATTTGGCACTGTCCCAAAGTGAAAAATATGAATGATATTAAGAACAGATTTAAATGAAGAAAAGGCAAATCTAAAACTCTGAATTTAATTCCAATGTTGAAAACATTCAATAACAGAGTAGATTGAAAATGTTAAAACAAATTCACAGTTATTCTCCAAGTTGCCAAAACATAGCCAGTATATTAAGTTTCATTTCTTCCACCAAGAACGAAAAAATTTAACTCCTTGGGATTGTTGTCTGTATCTTATTTTTGGCTGCACAAGGATTGGACCTCTAAGGAATTAAAACAATAATGATCGTGCTATCCTTAAAGTATAACAAAATGGTATTTTGAAAGATTCCTTATGTGCTAAAAAGCAAAATAAAGTAACATAACATACTTATAGTGTTCCAATTATTTATCTCAGCTCCCCTCTCCCTCAACAGTTCTCTTACCATTTTTAACCAATTTGTCTTATGACAAATTTAAAAATTTATAATGGCATCTTGAAAACTTACCTATCAGCAACTTTTGACATTTTTAACCGATGTCGATCTAACTGTATTTGCCAATATTTTATCTGAAAAGATTACAGAAGTAGTTATGTAAGGAAAGACATCACAATCTTCATCTCTAAATTCTGATTAAAATCTATTTGAATACAACATAACCAGTATATTTGTACAACACTAATGAACATGACTATTCCGCTTACCTTAACAAAATATAATTTTATTTGCAAAGTGTTCTGAAGATGTTAGACATTTTATTATCATGAATATTCAAATGCAGAATTGCATTTCCTTACAAATATTTAATTCAAAAAATAAATGTATTTTTATTTGAGTCTGTAACTTTAAAATAAATCCTACCTCCTGATACTATCCCAAGGAAGCATCAATAATTTGTGTTTTGAAAGTATTTCACCAACTCATGACATAGGTAGGCTCACATGCATATAAACAGACACAGAAAACTTCAACAACTTTCTGAATTACTTCACTTTCATGGTGAATATAAATATACCAGAAAAGTACATCTTACATCCTTAATAAACCATAATACACTAAAATGTTAGGAGAAAAAGTCAAAGGAAAAAAAACTCAATTATTAAAGCTATCAAGAAATCTAACTATTATTTGATATGAGACATGGACGTTTGCTTTAAAATATTTCTTGGAGCCAAGGTATTGATCAATGATTTAGAAAAATGAGTTTTAAAAAAGAAGCAGTATGTAACAGTGTTGGCAGGGAAAAACTCCAAAACGTTTAAAGAAATCAGTACTGTAGTAACAAGAATAAGCACTTTTTGTGCTAATCATATTACATCATTAGATAGGAGAGATGTTGACATAATGGGCTTAACTTTTTGTCTTCTCATTAGCAAAACTGAGAATATTCTACCTGAGACAGTTGACCATATAAATTACCTTTCAAAATACCCGCTATTCACGTTCACTATCTGGTCTTCATAGCTGTTACTCTGCAAACCCTTCACAGGTCATTTTATAGGTTGACCCACCTGTTGGTGTAGCTCATCTTCTGTAGGAGGTTTAGTTTCTGGTGTGGGTGTGTGGGTAGGACTGTGACTTCTAATATCATTTTGTAAACCATAGACAGACTATATTAAAATAAAACAATATATTAGGTCAAAATACCATTTGAACTGACAGACTTTCTAGAAAGTAAATCTGTATTTTATATTCAGTATGTAACTCAAAGCTTATTTGATAAAGCTTCTTACCAAAATCCAAAGGGCACTGCTATAGTAAATATCATATGTATGTATAAAATAGAAGCACAGCTCTCTCTATGGTGAGATTCTAAACTTGAACAGGATAATTGCTAATTGATTACATAATGAAAAATATGCTGAGACCACCAAGTTGGGGATGACAAGGTTAAGTAACATTTAATAATTATTGACTTCAAGGTAAAATAGAGGTGGATAAAAAGTAGAATAGAAATTTAATAACCCAACAGAAGACAAACATAAATCGATTATCACGTAAGACTCGACTGGAGCGCTACCCAGAACAAGTGGGTTAAGAATTCTGATTTGGTCTCTGCCGACATGAACAAAGACACCCCAGAGTGTTCTGACTTTCTCTTCTCAGCACTGGGCTATTTACAATACCAGCCCTGCTACTGGGTACATTTGCAAACATCAGAAACTCCATAGGCTTCATCAGTCTTTGGGATTCCTGATGCCTTAGTACTTCTTTATTAATTTGCCCCAAAGGTGAAACCTACTATCTAGGAAGACTCTTTCTAAAGAAAGACCCATTGTTTCATAAGTATGAAAAAGACCTGGAGCTGTAGAGCTGAGGGGAGACAAATCCCAGGTCAGCTGAGCAGAGAAGCCAACTTACTTTTTCTTTAGTATCAAATTATTTTTATTTTGTAGAACAAAAAAGTATTTAATGTGCACTGTTGAGTGCTTTTTCTTTGGACATGAGATTGAAAGGTGAGAGCATAATGAACACGCGTGCACCTGGCAAAATTAGAGTTGCCAGGAACGGCTTGCAAGGGAACTGTTAAAAGAAGACCAGAGGAGATGTACATGCTTAATTGACCCTATTTCGAGCTCATCGTTACCTAGAAATTTCCAATGCCTTGCTCCTCATCTATTTTCTCTGGGACCTTATGCACTGAATGTTACATTTTATTTCTGTACCTGAATCCTTTGGACTGGATTTTTCCCCCTCTGGGTTTCCTCATTATTCTGCTCTTAGTGCACTTTAAACAGATTTTGATTCGTATTTAACCATTTGGATTATTCAGTTCTAGACTATCTTGGGTGGGACCCTTTAGTTCTTCCTTCTGTCCTGTCTCTAACACTTTTGAACCCGATCCCTGTCACTGGCCGCCGCTTTTTTCAACAAAGGACTGGCACATGCTTTGCATGCCCTGTTAACAGGGTTGTGCTAAGCAGCTTGACCTTGCTCATTCATTTACTCACTCATTCATTCATTCATTCACTCATTCATTCATTCACTCATTCATTCATTTATTCATTTGTTCATTCATTCATTCATTCATTCAACACTTTTGGTACTCTTGCTACATGCTGGAAACAGTGCTAGACATTAGGGATATAGAAACATATGAAATATGCTTCATTCTCCATTGGAATTTACAACCCAGTGGAAGGGAAACCAGTTACACAGTGACAAATGCAAGGTGTGATCCAAACATACAATGAATGTTTAAATTTTGAGCGACTGTTACAGTAAAAGACATTCTGCCATTAATACCCTCAAAATACTCCCCGTCACTTCAGACATACTTATCTCATCATTTCTTGACACTTTTTATTAGTGCATGTTTGCAGTACATAATTATTTTTGAAGCAGTTCTGAAGTTCTCTTTCTTTAGTGTTTTTATGAGGTATAATCAAAACTACAGTGAATGCTGCTGTGCAGTGTCATCCAAGGGAAAGTCAGGCTTGTACAAACTTTACAGCGTGTCCTCACTCTCCTTGTTCATCCGATCTGGCACCCCGCAGCTTTTGGCTCTTCCCCAAAGACAAAAGGACCACGAAAGGTCAATGTTTTGAACTGGATCAGGACATCGAGGCAGCATGACCACAAGACTTGTGACACTCATGAAAGAGGACTTCCAGAACTGCTTCAGAAAGTGCTAGGAATGGTTCAATAACTGTGTTTGAAGTGAGAGGCAAGATTCTGAGGGGTGTTCATAGCATGTGTCATTTAATGTAACACATTTTTAAAAATTTAAACACATACTATAATCATCATCACTGAAAACTTTTGCACATATGATTAAATCTGTGCTAGATATTTTGAAAGAAAAGAATAAGAGACCAGGAGATTTAATTTACACCGAAGAAATAGGAAAGGCCTAAATGGACTAATACTAGCCATATTTCAACATGACAAAATTGACCTTCTGAACTCTGAAATAACAGTTGAAGCTGGTTTTAAAAATTAGGCAAGCGAGAGACCACCAGTGATACAATAGTTGTACGTGCCAGTGTCGGCTATTTTTCCATTTCATCACTATATTTTTCATACTGAGGATTGAGCACAGCGTCTCATGCCTTCTAGGCAAGCGCTCCAACACTGAGCCACATTCCCATCCCTCACATTAATTTTTGATAAGACAAATAAAGACTCTGAGACTTGAACTTTCCATTCTTTTTTACTTTTGTTTAATTATTTAAAGATCTTTAATAAGAATTTATAAGCCATTTAAATAGTGTTGCAAAACAATACAGCTGACGGTTTGAAAAGTAAGCTTTGTGGTTAAGATTATAAATAATTAGGAAGACTTAAGAAAAATGTTGGAATTTGTGATGTTGAAAAAAATAAAATGATCTCTAAGTTACATTCTATCTCTACATTTCTACAGCTATTTCAACATTCAGGCTTCTCATGTGAGTTTCATGAAATTCCATATAAGACCATAACTCAAAGCTTTGGGAGGTCCTGCTTAGGATCTTCCAGAAGCCTAGCTCTTTTTGCTAAGCTTATGAGGAGTCACTTTTTTTTTTTTTTTTTTGTCTAATAGGCAAGTAAACATCAGGAGCTCTCACTGTCATGAAGCTGTGTGCTGTTTCTTTCCTAGGGACTAGCAATGCCTTTTAACTTTGACTCCTGGCTATAACAGAAACAGCTACAATGAATAAAGTATTATGTCTGGGGCTTCTTTTATGTACAAAAGAGGTAACGATACTGATCCATTTTTGACATCCAACTCATAAGGCTTATTTGCAACAGGAAAGGCTTTGTAGTTTTGCAGGAAAAGGAAATATCTTAAAATAGTGGTACAGGGTTACAGGGACTAAAGGGAGTGGTGGGTAGGGCTACAGAGGAATAGGAGTCCAATTTTCTAATATATTAATATTTGCACATGGGGAAAGCCAAAGGAACAAATTGGGATCCATTTTGAGCTTTAATAGCAAAATGAATTTCTTAATTGAGATTCTTTGACTTGATTAACTTGCCCTTTTATCTTGCCTAGTGCCTAGGAAAAAGTTTTCATATATGCCATCCAAATTACTCATTAAATGAAACAAATTCAATTTCTACCCTAATCTGTTCATATGTAAGTTGTCTTCATATTTTAGAACTAAGAAAAATTCCTTCCAATTTTTGAGGAGTTCAGTGCTATGGTCTTAGTATTTGTGATCTCCTCAATTCATATGTTAAAACTCAACCCCCCAAGGTGATGGTCCTGGGAGGTTGGGCCTTTGGGAAGGACTGGGGCCTGGGGGATAAGTGGGATTAGTCCCCTTACACACGAGGTCTCATGGAGCTTGCTGGTCTCTTCCGCCACTGTAAGGGCACACCATGAAGATGCCACCTCTGAGACAGACAGTGGACCCTCACAAGATATCACATCTTCCTGTGTCTGGTGTTGGGCTTCCCCACATCTCTGGAATTATGAATAATAAATTTATGTTGTTTACAAATTACTAAATTTAAGATATTTTGTTAAAGCAACCCAAATGGAGTAAGATAGAAACTCTACAACAGAAACTTCAATGTGCAAAATACAAGAAGCTTTTCTGTTTGTTTGGAGTGTAATTCTTGGGGATTTTCTTCCCAGGACTCACATGAGGCTATTTCTCTTTCCTTCTGGATTGCTCAGCTCAACCAAAGAACAGACTGTGACCATGTCTCACTCCGCATGGAGGAAGCCAGAACAAAGACAAAAGCAAAGAAAGACCCCAGAGGAGGAGTGTGAGAGCTCTGACGGTACTCAAGTCCCTCTGCCCATGCTACCCTCGCCTCTTCCAAAGGTGTCATCCAGGAAATCCCTCTCATTATTTAGTTCAGTTTGAGAAGAGTTTCTGTTGTCAGCAACTTTATGGAATCCCTTACTTAAAAGCACTTTTTATTGTAAGATATGGATAGTGAATTCTGTTATGTCACACATTAAATTTCAGATCTACACACCCCATAATTGGAAATGAGGAAATATCCAAACAGGACATTTCAGTGTATTAGCTAAACACTACATTGTTAATAGCACAAAAACTACGCACCTAATCATCACTTTCCTAACTCTTTTCCCAGGATATGGACCTTCATAGCTCACATATGCTGCTGATTATAATGTTAACTGTCTAAAAGTCCAAATGAAGATGTGGGGGGGGGGGTGCAGGACACAAAACAGCTTACTGTTGTTTCGAAACGTGAGTTCTGAAGGGACTGGAGGCCATCCAAAAGGTAGCTTCAGTCACTCAGATGCAAATGCCTCTTTGTTCTTCTTGGGGTCTGCGTTCTAGGGTCCCTCTAGCTAACATCATATAGGAGGATCTAGTCTGAGATGTTTAATTTTATTATCAGCTTGGCTGGGCTATGGTCCACAGATTTGTGGATAAACATCCTCCTAGATGTGTCTGTGAGAGTGACTATGGATGTGATTAACATTTAAATTGGTGAACTTTGAGTACATCAGATCGCCCTCTATAATGTGAGTGGGCCTCGGCCTATCAATTGAAGGTCTAAATAGAGCAAAGAGCAGCCTGGCCCAGGAAGGGCGTCTACCTCTAGATGCCTTGGGAATGGAGCAGCACCACTTCCTGGTTTCTGCTGTGTTGACTAGCGCCCTCTTCTGACTTTGGTCTAAGCCTCCATCATCATGTAAATCAATTCCTTCACATTTCCTACAAATTCTCTTCTCCCCCCACCACCCACTACACACATACACACACACACACACACACACACACACACACACACCTTGACTATTATACAACCTTATTTTAAAACCAGCCCAAAGGATATTAGGCTAATGGTGCCCCCCTTGAAACTTGCCTAAATTAGCTCATTCTTCCTTGGCTATGCAACATTATCATTCTTTCTTAGACACTTCAGGGAATAAATATTTACCAATTTTCTTGTGCTTTAGTAAAGCCTATTAGAATGAAAAAGAGATCCGAAAACTGAGTAATCCTAAATTTTTAAAAATAACTCAGACCAACTAAATATAAATATAAGCCTTCTCTTCCCATATCTAGTAAACATGCTTGAAGCTGAATGCTAAAATACAATCTCCCCCTCCCTTCAAATTGTAAAACTAACCCTGTTATTTTGAAGCACATAAACTGGATTATGATTTTAGTGATTTACTGGGTCCTTTATTTGTGTTCTGACACATCATTGCAAGAAACCTTAGTACAACAGATTCCCCAAGAACACAGCTCTTTTGCTAAGAGCAGTCCTTCTTTTCAAAGATCAAACATGGTTCAGGGTTTCACGTCCCATATGGCAGCAATGTAAGACAGAGGGCAATCACACAGAAGCAAGGAGAAAAGTAGGGAGAGAGACCAGTCACTGCGAGGGCAAAGGCAGTTTTGGGGGGCAGTGGCTTGGCTGTGCTACTTCCACCCAGTATTTGTGATCTCACAGCGTGGCCTGCTCCACAGGGACCGAGGGTGGTAGAACAGTTTGGTGCTAGTTGTCAAGCTATTCACTGATAAAATATTGAGGCAGTTTAGAATCCTTTTATAACATGTAACATACAACAAGCTGAGGTGTGCCCCCAAAATTAACATGCTAACTCTCAAACCCTGATATAATTCCATCTGGACACCAGACCTATGAAAAGGAAATCATGATAAAGCAGAGCTCACTTTCTCTGTCTTTGTCTGCCTCTTCCTCTCCCTACGCAGACACAGAGGCAAGGTGATGAGGACACAGCAAAAAGCAGCCAGGTTCAAGACAGAAAGAAAGTCTTCCCCAGAAACTAACTTTGCCAGGCCTTGTCATGGGGCTTGAGCCTTCAGAGCTCTGCCATAATGCATTCTCGCTGTTGAAGGCCCCTGTGTGTGGCGTTTTGGGAAGGCAGTCCCAGCCGACTAACACATAAAATACAGAACCACATATGTGCTCACATACGCGTTGTCTACCTGTTCCACATCTATGTCTTTACGGGACCGTGAGCTGTGGGAGGAAGGCCTTGCCTGCCCCAGCCCCTAGGGAACACCTGAGGAGCTGTACACATCTAGCACTTAGCCATTCCAGTTCCTAACCCAATATGAGCTAATATATCATGGTGATAATGCCTTTGTTATTGTTCTGAGACAGGGTCTCACTATACAGCCCAGCCTGGCCTTGAACTCCCAGCAATTCTCCAGCCTCGGCCTCCCAAGTGCTGGGATTACAGATGTGCACCACCATGCCTGGCATCAGTGGTGATGATTCAAAAAGGCAAGTCCGTCTGTGGCTTAGAGTTCTGTAGCCTTCTGTGTAAAACAACCTCATTATCTGTGAAGATAACAGTAAATTCACCACTTCTGGTCATGAAAAGCTACATTGATCAAAAGGTGAGAAAATCAGTTTTCTTCAGTTGTGGAAAACAAGGGAATGTATGCCTGCTTTTTTTTTTTTTTTTTTGTTTCAGGACTTTGATTTTTCTCTAGTAGCTTAGTGTTGTGCAGCTCTGCAGTTGGGGCTTATCGTTCTACCATTATTGAATTGTAGGAAATCAGAGTGCATCTTAGACAAATCAAGCTAATGCTCTATAATTCCTCCTCTTTACAGCACTTCACCTTGGGAGGCCCGATGGCTTTTCAGCATTAAATGTGAGCTGCCTGTACTCGACCAGCAACGTTGTAAAGGAATGCTTTTCAAACTTCAAGCAAGGATAGCAGGCGACGCACAGGTAAGATATCAATGCCAAATAGAGTGCTAAAATGGAGAGGGTAAGTGATCACATGACTACATTTATGTTGGATCTTGTTAATCTGAACTCTTTCCCCTCTGAAGCAGAGCTCCAGTTGGTGTCATGTTGGGGAAGACATGATAGGAAGGTGTTCTGGGGATTAACTCTTCACAATTCAGAAATTATGGAGAAGTGGCTTATTGTACTTTTTGGGGAGATGATGGCATTTTTGTATCTTGCTCCTCTGAGCCAGTCTCTGGGACACTGAGGATGTGAACAGGATGAAAGGACACAGTGTGGCCCGCTATGGAGAGAGCAGCAAATGGGTTTGCTTTGGGCTCTTTCGGTCTCTTTCCTCAGAGGGCTCCTAGGTGCAAAATGCCTGAGTTCTGCATTGAAATGGGTTTTGTGGTGCTTTCCAGTGTCTTCCTTACTCTGACATCAAGGTAAACTGTCTTAAAGGAACAAAAGATACATGGGTCACACTGGGACCTTTGAACAAGATGCTAGGTATCTACGGATAGAAAAAAAAGACAACATGAAATAGAACTACAAAAAATTTATTTCAGCCTGTTGCAGAGACACATAGTCTGCAAAGTACTGCAACAACATAAAGAAAAAGTCACAGAAAAGAGGACTTGAGCCTTGTGAAACATTTTTTTCCATCTATACCAACCTGCAGGCTGTGCAGAGTGATTGCACACCTTCAGAGTGATTGCTACAGGACAGGAATTCTTATGTACATCAGCCATTTCTCAAGGAATAAAGAAAAATGCCTTTTCCTTGCAGGTATTACTTTAAATATATGTTGATACCGCTGCTTTTTTAAGGGGCTATTTAAAATGTCATTGAATTCAGGATAGCTCTTTTCTCCTTAGTAATTCTCCCACAGAACAGATACTGAAATAATTCCCGTATCTTATGGTTCTGTCACAAAATTTTCACATTAAAGACTATCCTCACTTCCTCTCTGTAATGAAATACCCTTCAGATGACTTTTTTCTCTATAAAACTGCCCTTTTTTCATTAGTGTTAGGCTTTCCTCAGATAATCTCCGACCCCATTTCCTATGTTGTGGGGCCTGAGGGTGACATCTTTGTCCATAACGGAGAGCAGGGGTCTTTAGCTTCCCTGTCCCCCTCCAGGCACAGCCAGGCAGCATCACCCTCTGCCTTGCATCCAGACAGAAAGGCTGAGGAGAGGACAGAGAGGACCAGGAGGCAGAGGGGAGACAGACATGGTGTTTGGGGGTTGACACCCTGTGAACAAAGCATATCACCCAGATCAGTACGGCGCCTGGCAGTTTTACCTTCCGCGTTTTGTGTGGGTTTCTCATTCGGGACGACTTCTTAATGTCCACTTCCGTAGTATTTACACATCCAGGCTGAAAACGGAAAAACAGAGAGACAAAGGGATCTTTTGGTGTGAAGGTTCTGACCAGGACATCCATGAATGACTCCTCCTCATGATGACACAAGTCACGGGCAGCACTTTCTCAGCGGCGAGAGCCAGCTCTGTTAGCTGTAGTAGGAGAAAGCAGTGCACCTGGCCTCATTCCTCACTTCATGCAATCACGTCCACAAAGCTTCTACACTCCAAATTCCTCTACGAAAACAATCTCGAACAGCAACTGGCAAAGGCTGAGGAAAACAGCAAGTACGATCACCTGTCCAAAAGTGACCGAGTGACTAAAATGACAATTTAAATTATGGCAGCACACAGAGAATGCACATTGAAACTCGTCCTTCAAATAGGTTTCTGGGGAACCAGACCAACTATAAAAAGCCCAGGGAGTATATTTTCTTTACACATCTGGATCTCAGTTAATTGAACTCTAAAACACTTTCCATGAAAAGATTTTAGGATTCTAAATCAGTTTGACTTTAGACCAATTGGATTAATTAACAAATGGCCTCAGAAATTGTGTCGACCACTGAAAGCAGAAAGAAGGTTTTCCCCACAGGAACACATCTGAATGGCAGTCCAAAAGAGAATTAAAATCTTCATCCTCAAATTTCAAAGAATATGGCCTTTTAAGTTTCATTATTGAACCATTAGCAGACATGTAAAATTCTTGCTTGAGTGAATTATTAACATCACTAATCAACAAATTAATAAGAAAGCACCAAATAAAAAAGCAAATATTATTAGAGACTGAACCACTGGATAAGTTTTGTGACCCAGATTCCATCCCAGGAAAATAAAATCTACCAGTCTAAAATGTATCACTCATGATGGAATGATTAAAATTATAAACCAATAAGCAGGACACAGGACGCTTATCCCTGTGGCCATATAAATTATTGTCATTTCTAAAGGGACTCTTGGGACAGCTAGCAGTTAAACAGCCTATGATATCTAAGTTATGTAGGGGATTTGGGAAGATTAAAGAAGCTTATATGCCCACATTTGTCCAGGACTCTTCTAAATAATTAAGGACATGACCTATAAACACTGAATGGCTTCTTTCAGAAGCCAGGAACTGTGGTGAGTGAAATATGACAATTTTTTGGCACTCTTCTATTTGTTTAAGAAATAGTTCTTTCCACGTCTAATGAAGTGTCAGATCTTATGATGAATGGTGAGATTGAGAAATGAAGGCGCATTTCATTCCCTAATAACTTCCCAATACAAGACTGATTGACAGAATACTCCCAATATGGGAGCACAATGACCAGGTAGAAGATGACTCAGGATGCTATACAAAAGAATGCTCCAGATATCCTATCTTATGTACATCTTTTTGGTTTTCTCCAACATGGCACATAAATGTTTTTAAAAATTTTGTTTTAAAGCAATTAAAAAAATCTCAATAAGACCATGTTTTCCTCTGTTGTTAAAGAGAAAAAAGTCAACTGTGTTTTTCAAGCATCTATAATAGATGCCACTAGCTGGCACCAGATAAATAGGAAATATCGTGCATACATTGGTTTTCTGCACAACTAGATATATATCACCAATAAGAAATAATTATCACTACCATTACCAAGCAGGCACTCTATAAAAATGTTCAAATATGGACTATTTGCTGAAAGTAGTGTTAAGTACATAATATGTCAGATTTAAGGAATAATAATGTACTATTTACATTGGCCTAATATGGAACCATAGTCATTTCTTGTAATTCAAAGGTGAATTCATTTTCAACAAAAGTAAGCTGTGTTGTAAATTATTGTAATATTATTTATTAGTAAGAAGAAACTAATATTGTGGGACCCAACCCTGATGAAGAAAGAGAGGATGTCATTGAGAAACTGAGAAATATTGCTGCCACGGGGTTTCTGTGTCTTTATGAAGATGGAGTTCTTCATTCCATTATTGATGTTTCATTGAAGAAAAGCTAAAGGCCATTGAGTTCCTTCTAGTTCAGTGTGTGTGTGTGGTGACAGGGGTTATATGGGGTTGCCTCACTTATGCTAAGCACCGCTCCGTCACTGAGCTACGCCACAACCCACAAAATGTATCCTTGTCCACCTACTGTAACAGAAGGGGCTCTTGTGCAGTACCACTCAGGACAGCTTCAGGTGACGAGCAGCAGTGAGCAGTAGGAACCGGGGGTCAGCTCTCCTCAAATTTCACTGCTGGAGCTGATGACGTCTGAAATAATACCTGACTAGAAGAGGTGTACATGTTCCGGCAATTTAAAAAATCATGATTCTGGGAAAATTAAGATTTTAAGCACTTATATATGTATACGATTACTGCCTCAAACAGAATTATATTAATGAAAAATATATACACTGGAATAATATAGCACGTTTTAAAAATTCAATGTATCCTATATTGTGCCTCAATTAAAAGTGAACATTTATCCTTTTATGAAGTGATTACAGATGTGAAAAGTGTTTAGTCTCTGGATTTTTTTCCATGACCCATTTTAAGCTTTTCTTTATGCTCTCAGGCAACTGCCAATTAATTCAGCTGCTGGCCCCTTCCGTTCTCCTGACCCGCCCCTACCCACACAGCTGAAGGAAGGCATTTGAAACAGTTACCCCAAATTCCTTTATTCACATTCTATAGAATTTGCTCATTTGATTGCTACTCAGTCTCATTAGCTGGCAACAGATTTGCTTCTGCTTCACTGGATGCTGTGGATGAGCCATGCATATCTAAGAGGCGAAGGCAAGAAAGCTACTGCTAGAAAAGGAAAGTATTCACACCGAGTCCGTTTGGAGCCCAGGGAAGTGGTCAGGTTAGGTAGAAAGCATGGACCATGGGAAGGAATTTGGTTTAACTCAAAACATCAGGGCAAGCCAGTAGAGGATTTTAAATAAAGTAATGACTTCATATGATTTATATTTTTAAAAACTCAGACCTTATACCTTTCAAAAAAATTAACTCCAAATGGATCACAGGCCTAAATATAGTAGGATACACTATAAATCTTGTAGAAGGTAACATAGAAGAAAATCTGAGTAGCCTTGGGTTTGGCAATGATGTTTTAGATGAAACACCAAAAGCATGATCTATGACCAAAAACATTGTAAGTGTGGCTTTATTAAAACTAAAACAGTTATGTCATGGGGAAACACTACCCAAAGAATAAGATAAAGCACAGACTAGAAAAATATTTGCAAAATACATATCTGATAAAGGATTTTTGTCTAAAACGTATAAAGAACTCTTAAAACTTGACAATAGAAAGTTCAAAATCCAGTGAAAGCAAATGATCTGAACAGGTACCTTACTAAAGAAGATACACAGCTGGCAAATAAGCATGCAGAGATGCTTAACCTACACATCACCAGGGAAATGCAGGTCAACACAAGATGCCACTACACACCTATTAGAATGGCCCAAATCCAAAACACTGACTACCAATTGCTGGCAGGAATGTGGAGATAGGAAACCTTGCTCATTGCTGTTGGGAATGAAAAATGGTACAGCCACTTTGAAAGACATCTTGGCAATTTCTTATAAAACTAAACATACTTTTACCACATGATCCAGCAATTCTTCTGTTTGATATTTACCCAAATGAGCTAAAAACTTGCATTCACACACACACACAAAATACATACATGTTTATAGCAGCTTTACTCATAACTGTCCAAACTTTAAAGCAACCAAGATGTCCTTCAGTAGATGAATGGATAAATAAAATGTGATACATCTACACAATGAAATGTTCTTCAGTGCTAAAAAGAATGAGGTATCAAGCCACAAACAGACATGGAGAAAATTTAAATGCATGTAACTCAGTCAGAGAAGCCAGTCTGGAAGAAGCATATGCAGTATGATTCTAACTACATGACAGTGTGGAAAAGACAAAATTACAAAGATCATAAGAAGATAAGTGATTGACAGGGTTTGGGAGAAAAAGGGATGAATATCCCAAGCAAACAAGATTTTTAGGGTAGTGAAATTATTCTAGATGATATGATGATGGTGAAAACATGTTATTATACATTTGTCAAAACCTATAGAATTCACAAGAGTGAACCCTAATGTAAACTATGGACTTTTAGTGATAATGATGTGTCAGGGAAGCTTCACTGGTTGTAACAAATATACCACTCTAGGGAGAGGGGGTGTGCTAATGGAGGAAGCTGTACACATGTGAGAAAAAGTATAGGTAGGAATTCTTTGTACTTTCTTTTCTTTTTTTTTCCAGTACCAGGAATCGAACTCATGACCTTGCGCTTGCCAGGCAGGTGCTGTGCTGCTGAGCTAAATCCCCAGCCCCTTTGTACTTTCTAATCAGTTTGTCTATAAAACTAAAACGGCCCTAAAAAATAGTCTATTAAAATGTCAGGAGTAGTGAGTATACTAGGAAGAGATAACCAGGGTAGGGTGGAGGCAAAAGTAGAAGCAAGGGAACCAATTAGAAGATTATTGCAATTACCTAGACAAGAAGTTATGGGGATGTGAATTTGTATGTCATCATTAGATATGAGTGCAGTGGTTGTGCTGAAATATATTTTGAGACTTCAATGGACAAAATGTGCTGAGCATGGTAAGGGAAGGATAATAGTTAAGGGTGTCTCAGTTTTTTACAACTGGGTGGAGTGGTGCCATCTACTGAGATGGGGAAATCTGTGAGAAAAAAATATATAAAAGCAGAGAGGAATCAAGAATGACTCCTGGGTTGTATTTACTTAAATGTTATGTGGTTACCATTAAGATTCATGATTCACACCTCAAATCTTTGCATAAAAATCTGCTCCTGGCCCATCTTTTTATGCCACTGCCTTTTTGCATAAGCAATCGTAATATGAACTCACCACTCAACATGCAACAGTCATATCTGATGACCATCTTCCCAGCACCAGGTGGAGCCACCTCCCATTCCTCAGAGCCTCTACTTCCACGAATCCTCCTACAGTTGTTCTATGACATTCTCTTACTCTATTCTCTCAGCACTTGGGGCTAACTAGGAACTATCTGTGAATCTTTCAGGGATACTCCCATCTTACAGATCAGGAGTTGTCAAGCAGACATAATTACAGACTCACAGTTCTCCAGAACAACCAAGAGGAGTCTAATCAATAAGTTTACCTATGGCTTCTTTGCCATCCCTAGGACTGTCAATATTTAACGTTCATTGTTAAAATACTTAATATGTTCCCAGCTAAAATGACTTTGAAACAATAAGTCCCTAGGTAGAAGCTTTGTTGACATAGCTACACTTAAAAGAGAGGCTCCTTGAAGAAAAAAATTGAAAGCCTATGGCAAGTATGCATGGACACCTCTTCCTCTTCCTGCTCTGCCTCCACCTCCCGTCCTCCTCCTCTTCCTCCTCCTCCTTCTCCATCCTCTTTTTTTGGTGGTAATGAGGATTGAAACTATGGGAAGGAATTTGGCCTTTGCATTTCACTACATTTCCAGCCCTGTTTTTACCTTCGAGACATAGTTTGTGAAGTCTCTAAGTTGTCCAGGCTGGACGTGTTTGTGTGTGATCTTCCTGCCTCAGCCTCTGAGAGTGTTGGTATTACAGGCATAGGCCACTACACCTGATTACATGGACACTATTTTTTGGTTACATCTGACCCAACCTGCTGTGCAAATGGCTGAATGATAGCCTTCTCTTTCTATGAATTTTACTCTATACGAAGCTGGCTTCAGTGTGAAGACATGAAAAGATGATTTTCAATTAGGGGAGAAAGAAAGGTTCTTCTTAGATTTGAGATTTAACATACAAGTGCTCTCACTGCTCTGCTACCAGGATAGCACACCAAGCTCCCTCATAACTACCACTGAAACTGAATTTTGGTTCACATTATGCTATTCAACAGCTACCGCAACCATGGAATGGTGAGCAGCCACACAGAATTTTGGGATTCTTGATCCATGAGTTTATTGCCATCAATCACCCTAAGCATTCTGATTTTAACCCTTAAGTATGTGTGCTGAATGTAGAAATTAGAGAATAAAATCTAGGCTACCTCTCTGATGATAAAAAAAATCATCCCAGCATAAAAGTGGAGAGCCAAAGAGTAGGAGCATGGACCAGTACTGAATTAGTGAGAACAGTTTTTAGTTTTACTGATATTGCTCTTAGCACTGATGATTTAAATGACATGCCATCAGGGGTGTGAACAGAGTAAAACAAAATCCTTTGCAGTCTAGTTTTCAGTGAGTTGAGACAGCATACAAAAATTATTATAATGGGTAATCACAGGATAGCTGGGAAGTAAGTTTGTGAAACTCAGAGTTAGCATTAACTTTAAGTTACAACAGTAGCCTTGAAACCAGTGGCTTTGAATTACAAAAGAAATGGGAGGTTCCTGAGTCAGATGCTCGCAGATGGAAGATATAACCTCCCTGCCTTAATCTTTTAGTCTGCTATAACAAAATACCATAAACTGTGTGGCTTATAAACAACAGAAATTTATTTTTCATTGTTCTAGACGCTAGAGAGTCTAAGATTACAGTGTTCACACAAGGCGTAACAAACTTTCTGATTCCCAGAGGGTGATTTTGTACTGTGCCCCTACCTCCAGTAGTGAGAGGCGAAGGGCTCTATCTTGGGGTTCTATAAAGGCACTAATCCCGTGAATGAGGACAGAGCCTTTCTCATCTGAAACACCCTACTTCCTAATCTAACCACTTCGGAGGTTAGCATGTCAGCATATGAATTTGGGAATGAAACACTAATGTTCAGATCGAAACATCTCCTTTACAGGTCAGACACAGCACGAAAGGCTTTCTGTGACACATGCCTCGGTTCAGGGTGTCAAAAAGTAATTTCAAACACACATTCTGCTGCCCTAAACCTGACTTCCAAAGGGAGAAAAAGTAAGTACTTTAGTGACATTTGTCACAAGTGTTTCGGATAGTCTTTTTCTAGGTTATGTACTTATTGCAGAGAGCTAAAACCATATTTTATTTTCACCATAGAGAAAAACATGCAGAAAATCCCTACATATCTTTCCAGCCTTCCACAATCACAACAAAACATGATTTACATCATTACTGGAACAGCACGATTTTGCTGATAGGAAATGCCTGTGAGGCTAGATGGCCCTAATTCCTAATGCCTTCTGAGCTTCTGTGTCACTTTATGCCATTTTTAGTGCCTCTCCCTTCCTCGGTCAGTTGTCACTTTGCTGCTCTGTGCGTCCTTGCCTCCAGCGACATTCCTCACCCATTAATTTGTTATGTGGGCTCCGCTGCTAGCCAGGAAAGCAAGCACATACTTCAACACAGGGTCTCCCATTTTAGCAAAGGCACCAATCAAAGCACATAAGTTAGAATGTGGGAGTTTTAACAACCACTTTGGTTAAGACCTCAAATTTTATCCCTTGGCTAAGTTTCAGACAGAATTTTATAGTTGGGAAACATAAAAACTGTAAAACCTAAAATATAGACAAATTCTCATCACATCTTTTAGAAAACTTAACAGGACATAAGCATTATGCAAGGTAATTAAGGGGTTTGGAGTTAAATGACATCAAATATTTATGTGAAATTCTAAGATAGAGGAGAGCATGAAGTTTAGGAACTAGGAGTTTGGTCTTTGAGGAATGGGAAGACTGCCAAAGCAATCACTGAAAACTTTTGCCAATTGATATCCTGCTCTGACTCACATATCCATACACTTCTAGGATAAAAAGTGAACAATTTAAACTGTTATACAAGGTACTCCACAAACAGGCCTCTGTCTACCTCTCTGCTTCCATTTGGTCTGTATAATGGGAGCCTCACACTAGGTATAGGTGGAACCAATCAATAGGCTTGCAGCATGGATGGAATATAAAGGGACAAAGAAAAAGGCAGACTCACTGTTCACTGCTTACTGCTGTTGCCTTTAGCCTGCCACACCATGAACTATTTCTCCTCTGTGATGCCCCTCTGCTTCGTCACCCGGCCTTGGAGCCAGCCAACTATGGACTGAAACCTCTACAAACTGTGAGCCAAAATAAAACTTTCCCTTTTTTCTTCGGGTGTTGGGTATTTTGTCTCAGCAAAGAGAATGTAAGACACTGTGCCTCACCTGTCTCGGGTTCTTTCCTTTGAACTAGCTGTTACCTCTTTCCCCAGACACTGCATATTTGGCTGTTTATCCTCTAGGTCTCACAGATGCCTTATTCAACTGTAGTACCATCATCTTCCCATAGGCTATCTGATGAAATTGAAGACTAAAATCCTAGATGAGAAAGTCTTTAAGATGAAAATTAATAAAAATAAAAATGAGAACAGGTCTGATTCTTGGGGAGTATATTCATATTTTCAAATCAGACCCAGTGTCTAATTTAATTTTCTTTTTCACAATTTCTTAATATTTTTCATTAGTGCATTTGAAGGACCTAATATTTACATTCCCTGTGGGGAGCTGGTTCATGTACATAACTGTAGTGGATTGACAACTGGTGGTCAACTCATAACACCCAGCTGAACTGAGTCAGCATGGTGATGGGTATGGGAGGGCCACCTGAGGATTGTTGCCAGCAGCATAGGAGGCAGGCCGGGAGAAGAAGAAGGAGGCTTTTGGGGGCTGAAAAAGGCTGTTGGGAGCAGAGAAAGGCTGTTGGAGCTGGTAGAAGCTGTAAGGAGCTGTTGGTTGTTTTAGATGAGCTCATCATGCTGGCTTTCCTGATGAACTTGGCTGTTTTCATCCTCTGAGGAGCTCAGGACCTGAGCTCTGAGAATGGCTTTGGTTCACTTTGGGGGAGCTCTTGTCCTCACTTTGAGCATCGCTTCCTGGCTCTGAAGGGGAAGATGGTGCAGTGCCTGTCTCCAGGAGAAGCTTGCTGCATTGGCTTCCTTGATGGGAACTCAGTCATCTTGATCATCGGAGGAGCTCAGGACCTCACTGTTGCTGAGGATGGCTGTGGTAACTTTTGTGGGAGCTCTGGTTCTTCCAAGCATCGCCTCCTGGCTCCAGTGCAGATCCTTCAGCCTGCTAACACAGATCCTTTATCCCACTGGTACAGACTTCCTAGATCCCACCACTGACCTTTGGGCCATCCCAGGACAGATCTGTGAAACGGGCCTGCATGAGATGTTGTTGTTGACTCTGGGCCTTCAGTTGGATTCATGGGAGGCACTGTTATGAGCTCTGGGTATTCAGCTAGACTCATGCAGGATATTTCTGAGGGATTCAGGCCCTCAGATGGATTCCTTGGTCTTAGTGTGTGGACACATTTTCTGCACTCTTTTGTATACTGTTCTTTGGGTGACTATTATAAATAATCTTATAAAATATGTGTCCTGTATTATATATTATTTCACCTTGCACAATAATCCCCAAACCATAATGATAACACATCCCAATTCCTTTTTTCATCCCTTTCTCTTCCTTTTCTCTATCTCTTGATCTGCCATTTTATAAAGATCTATCTCCCTATGTCCTATTATCTATCCTTCAGTTTGCTCTTTATTTATAATTTGATTTTCATAAGCATTCTATGAAGTACTCAAGTCAGCCACAATGAATCCAATTTTCACTGAATCATACTATTAACAATTTACATATTGGAAGGGAATATAAGTACTTGCAAGCCAGGTTTCACATCCAACTCATGATTTCTTTGGACAAATTTTAGGAGAAGAGCTGTTCAACCTTAAACTGAATGCTTGCCATAAAAAAAGCACAAAATAATATAACTGCCAAGTAGGTAAGAACATTGGAAGAGTCAGAAACTTACCTACACTTTGGCATTGACCTTACTGGTGTATGTGGAAAGGGGCCAACACAGAATATGCTAAGTCAGTGCTAGTTACTATCATTCTTATTATTATTATTATTATTACTACTACTATTACCAGGAGAATAACTTGACATAAAGAAAACAGTTACATAGAAGGAGGGATTGAGATACAACCACTTGCTTTCTTATGTGATTTCAGGTGATGTTTGTCAGGATTTGAAGAAGTCGCTAATTTAAAATGAGTAAGCTGAATTATACTAAATGTAGGAAAATCAAACTTTAGTGATTTGGGCCCAAATAGCAAATTTAATTTTTTATATTTTTAAAATTGAAAGTAAAATCTATTTCAAATGGTACATGCAAACATAACCACTGGATATATTTATGGGGTACCGTGTGATGCTTTGATACAAGTATACAGTAGGTCATGTTTAAGTCCATTTACACAAATCTACTTCCTCAAACACTTACACTTTCTTTATGAGTGAAAGTATTTAAAATCCTTACTCCTAGTTCTTTGAAATAGATGACATATAAATATTGTCTATAATTGCCCTACTGTGTAACAATGCACTAGAACTTTTTAATCCTACTTAACCATATTTTAGTACCTATTGATCAATGTTTTTCAACCTATCAACTTCTATGAGATGTAACAAATAGACCGATAAGCGTTTTTTGAGAAAAAAACCCTATGATGGGGTAGGTGAATGAATGTAAAACTCAGCTCATGTCACATTTCTTCAGACATAGCAAGTTGATATATTTGAATTTTCTTTTTGTATGGCAGTTTCCGTTTTCCACTTCTCAAAAGATTAACTGCTAACATTAGGAAATAGTTAACACCAAATATCTTCATGTTTGAGTTTTTGATAGTGAAAGAAAATTTGTTTTAAAAAGTCTGGTCATTGATTTTGAGAAGGCATGTGAAATTATACAGAGAGGTGGGCAGAGAACGCTGATCTCAAGTACTGATGGTACCAACTCCTCATAAAGAATGTAATCAGTTATACAGCAAATGTGCACTACTAAAAAATTAAAACTGATAAAAAAGGTACTATCGGTATCCTGCATAGTGCCGTCTGGAGCAGGAAGAGAACTTATATATTTTTTCTCATTAATTTAGATTGTTTCAAAATTTGCTTCTCTTAAGAAAGTTCATTTGAAGAAGACACCTGATATCAGATTGAGAGAACACAAGCCTTCTTTTTTCTTTAAAAGATATCATTTGTACATCTGGGGAAATCAAATGAACAGAAAAGATCTGGGCCCAAATAATAAGTGTTCCTGCAAAATCATAGTTTGTGCTAGTTCTGTGAGGATTGGCAGACTGAGCACACTTCTGTTGGTCTACCCAACTCTCACTAGTAGGTACACTTGCACGGATGTGCTTGTGCACATTTTTAACTTTTAATTTTGACATGATTTCCAACCAACAGAAAGAAGTACAAAGTCCTGCAAAGAACCCCATGGCCTCTTCACAGTTCTCCAGTTGCTAATATTTTGGTCTATTTATGCTCTCTCTGTCCATTATTAAATGATGATTTATTGACCCTTTCTACAGGTAAACAGAAATTTTGCTTAAGCTACTATTTACAGTAAAACCAGCAAGAGGAGCTGGCTTGTCAATAGTACAGTAAAGAGAGAGGCTACCTTTGCTGACACCAGGTCAGACACCCAGATTTTCAGGATAGACCAATGCACTCCTCTACTTGCATCCCAGAGAATCAGCTCTTAACGTTTAGGATCTTCCTCCCGCATAACCCTAACCATTATCCGCATCCTCCCATGTAGGATGAAATGAAATGGCACAGAAATCTAGGCACATTGTTTTTTCAACAATTGCCAATTCATGGGTTACAGAAGCACTGACTTAATAGTAGAGACAGAGTTTTTTTCTCTTGCCTCCCATGACTTACATAAATAGCATCAGCTATTACATAATAACAGGACACTGTAACCATAAATGCATTCGGGGATAAAAGAATAGACAGAAGTTAAAAGATGTAGCCAGGGAACAAAAGAGCACAGTTTCCCTCATAAAGGCTCATGATAGCCACTCTGTCAAAATATTTCTCAATCTAAAGGAACAAAGGGAAATAATAGACAGAAATACTGTTCTTTTTACATGACACAACGGAAAGATCTGAATTTGGGTTAACATATTTTTAGGGTCTTTAAAACAGTTAAAGGCATCAGTAATGAGATCATGGACTACTGATAGAGAAGTGTCATGGGCCATTTTGACCTTTATAGACAGAAAACTGCACATTCCTATTGTGTTCAGCTTGACTTGTTTCTCACAAATACCACAAAAGTGACAAGATTATAATAGGAATATTATGGATATCTTTGCAGGGAAATGTTACAGAAACTGCTAACATGTTCCTAGAGTTTAAGTTTTAAATGAACACTTGAAATTATGTATGAAAATTACAAAATTAAAAAGAAACCTCCCTATAATCTATAGAATATTACATGTTCTGGGTAAAGCTCAGAAGCAGACAAAGGAGTTTCTAGGAAATAGCTCTACCTGTCACACTCATGTCACATTTCACACACTGTGATTCTTTTAAAACAGGGTACTCTGCCTGATAACATTGAGCTGCCTCTCAGATGCTATGACAGCAGCTATATACTGCCCTCTGCCTGTCTCAAAGACCAAGCAGACATAAAGTACAGTAGACCATCTAATAAATGAAAAGCTCAATTCATACTTTCACTACTATAAAATGAAAACGAATTGATGTGCACAAAGCCAGACCTAGTGTAAGATTATATCTTCTTGTGCATGATGAATTGACAAAGAAAGACCACTAATTACTACTCAGTGGAGATGGCATGGGGTTATGGAGCACAAGTTAGGCTTTTAGGTACAGTTAAGGATTTGAGTGTTAACTCTACCAAACAATACCAAACTCAATTCCTTAAAATCTTGCCTTTACTCATTTGTAAATTAAAGACAATCATTACCTACCCTACAAGGTCTCTATACAGATTAAGTGATGTAATGAATGTAACAAAAATCTAGTAAGTGATGTAATGAATGGAACCTACCTAAGCAATACTAATATTGGCAAAGATAGTAATTCTTACGTATTATTGTTCTCTTACGCTGTGTGGTCAGGGCATGCAGGCGGATGTATTTTATGTGTGCCTTGATGGAGTAAAATTATGTGGGCACAGGAATGGTTTGATCAGCTGAGAGACTGTGCCAGCCATCACCCTGAGTCAGGATGGCTGACCCAGATCTGGTCAGAGATATCTTGGTTGATTCAAATAGCAGAGCCTTGTGATAGAAAAACCTGTATGCTATTTAAACTAAGGTACTCTGTTCGGTGTCTTCCAAAAGGGTGTGGGGAGGGTTGAAGGGGAGAAGATATTCTTCATTCACTCATTCAAAATATGCCCTCTGAGTGCCACTGGAACTAGAATGAGGACTGGATATAGAGTCAGGGACAAGCGAGCCATAGTATTTTTTTTTAAAGGACAGTCATTACTTCATGCCTGTTATCTCATTCCCAATAATAAAAATCAGTTTCATAATGTACTTTCACATTCATCTCTAGAGTTTTGTTTTTCTCAATATTATGAAAGGATTCCTTGATTTTCTCCTTTCCTTTACTCTAAATTTTTCTAGCATAATTCTAACAATGTAGTGTGAGATTATCATACAAGTGTAGTTCTTAAAAAGATCCATTTTCCCTTGACTTTGTTAGTTTCATTCAGCAGTGAAGCCCTTCCTTTCCCTTGGTCTTAATTGTCTTAATTGCATTTCTTCAAGACTTGCCGTGGTTGCCCAAGGGCCTGGCTTTGGTAGCCCTGAGTTCGTGGAAGGAGCGCTGAGCTGCATCCATGCCTGGCTCCCCTTAGATCAGACATGTCTGGGGAAAGAAACCAACACTCAACCTTTCTGAACTTCATTTCTGTATTTGTGAAATGGGGATAAAATGAATTCCAACCTAACAGGCTAGCAGGAGCATTAAAAAGAGAAGGTGCAACCGATCATATTCCAGTACAGTAGGGCTTTGCCAAGAGGTGGGGAGGTGTCCTGGCTAAGAGTAGGGCTTCTGGCCCAGACCATCTGCCTTTAATACTAAATGCTCCATCTGTAACTGAAATGTCCCATTTCTGAGATTTCTTATCCATAAAGTCAAGAAGATAACAGTGCTTCCTGAGGTGGTTGTAATGACTGAATGAGCCAATTTATATATAGTACTAAGTGCTGGTAAATGCTCTGTAGGCTCTAGGAAACTAATTGTTGTAATCATCATACCATCCTCTCTCTGCCAATATTGCCTCTGCTCTGCAGGAAGGGAGCGGCTGGGACCCAAATCCTCACTCCCCTCCTTCATAATCAAAGATAAAACCAACCAACCCATCAAAGGTTGAACCAACTGAGACAAAAACACAAACAGCAATATAAACATCACCTTACTCTGTCTCTGAAGCACCTAGGCAGCTCAGAACTTGCCAGTATTGCTCTGCTATTGTTGTTTAAATGACACATTTCAGGAATTTGAGGCTTGATAAAGGCAAAGACTAATTGTAAGTCATCTGGATCGCAAGGAATAGTATCTGTGATTACCCTTGCTAGCACATGTTGAGAAGTGATGTTGAAATATCAAGCATTAATGAAGGCTGCTGAGGAGAACCACACAATTATATAAATATTTTCTAGCACATTTTGAGCACTTGAAAATGAACACATAAACTGCAGGATATCATATGAATAAACAAGATAATTATATGCATATTTAAAGTAATTTCTAGGCTTGATTTTCTCAGAAAAAAATTACTAAATATATTCTTTCCTGAAGAAAATGTAGTCTGCCTTGGGGAATGTATCTGAGTTATAATTACTTTTCTTAAAGTTAGCAAATAGAGAACAGTCTTAACAGAAATTACAGTAGTGAAATGGATAAAATTTTAGAGGCATTTCTTCTTCAAGATAAATATGTTATCAACATGAAGTAAGCACAGAAACAATTATACTTTTCTATTATGAAGTTCTTTCTCAAATATAAAAGATGAACCTTCTTGATCCAAATTAGCACAAAAGCTACATTTCCAGGAAGTGACGAAGTCAGTGATGAGAATTATTTGAAAAGTTATCACTAGAAAATTTATTTCTAGCAATACTAATAATTGTCAGGAAAACAGGCACTGTTACTTGTGAAGATGGGTTCAATTTTTCAGAACTGATAAGGGAGCAACAACTCAATGTGCTACCGGATTTCAAAGCACATTTTCCATTTTAGAAATGGCAAATATATGGAAATCCATGCTTGTCATTATGAACAAGAAATAAGAACAAACAGATAGATCAGGTTGAGGTTCCCCAAATATTATGCCTAGAGCACACGAGTGACTAGGCTTCAGTCATGTCAATATCCAAATAAATTTCAGATCCTATGAAACCCATATATGCTCTTTCCAGCACACATTAAAACTGCACCAGGCCAAAGGATGCTACATCCTGTAGTTTATGTGCTAGGAGCCACATTCAAGGAAACATTCCAATTCCATAAATGGGAATAATCTCCCTTTAACTCCTTTCCTTTCCCAAGAATTTCTTTGTCCTTGTCCTTCCCTGCTCCTTCTCCGAGAACTGCCTTACATATACTCTTTTAAGTTACCCAACCCCTTTGTTTTACAAGGCAGCTTGCAAGCTATGTGCATCAGTGTAAATGCTTGACAAACAACTGATATAACCCCTTTCTCCACTCAGTTTTTGCCTTTAAAATGTGTTTGAAATCCGTAGGAGCACATGTTCAATCTCCCTGAATTTGTGTCTTCTGTGCTACAACTTTGATCAGCCCAAATAAACTCTTTCTGTATCAATTTGTGCCTCAGTTTCTCTTAGGGGTCAACAGTATGGAATGATAAAACTATTCAGGCGTGGAAACACATCTGGACACCCCTTTGTGGAATTACTTCAGAGAAATGTCATATATACATCTTTGAGGCTGAATGAGATAGTTTAGAAAACAGGTTTCACATGTGTGAAAATCACACCCTGGTCTGACTAAATACCACAACATAGCCAAAAGAAAATTAGATTTAACTTTGCCTGCAAAATAATAAACATTAGTCACAGGAAAAATTCAACCAAGGAGCAAATGTCACTCTCAATAATATAACAAGTAAACCTCAAATTCTTTTTCTCTTTTCTCTAGTTTTTGTTTACTCAATATCAAACAAAGTGTAATATTTTTAAATCCGAAACGATAAAAAATTACCATGTACTCTTTCTTTTCATTAAATTAGTTAGAATACAACACTCTCAAATTTCAGTCTGAGGTCTTTGAATCAACAACATTCCAATTTTGTCTTTTCTGAATGAAAAGCAGTGAATCTTAAAAGCAAGGTCCAAGTGGTGATCTAGGGCAGGAAACTCTTCTGCTTCAACTGTGGACTATCCAGAAGACAGACACCTCCCTGCTCTGTGATACAAATCATTGGGTAACTAGAGGATAAACATGTTCTTCATTTACACAAATCTGCCTCTTTTTATCCAAAGCAAATCAGCCCAATTCTACTCCCTTTTCCAAAGACAGCTGCTCAAATACTTGAAGACAGATAGATAATAGCATTTAACACCTTTGGCTTAAGCTTAATTTCTCATATCCTCTTAGTTCTCCTAAATCTTATCACCCCTCCCCCTTCCCTTGTTATTTTGCTCATTGTGTTCCAAAGATGGCCAGCACGTCTACATACTGTGGTAACTTGTTATTCCAGGACAGTGCAATGCCAGGGGTGGGCTACAAAGAATCAGGTTTGTGTTGACCATTTCTAGGCATGGCAGAAGTATGCCTACTCTTGGTCCAGGAGTTGGGGTTTAATTACAAGGATCTGAAAATATTTCATCAAGGAATACTTATTCCAACTATAAACATGACATGTTTCTTATAGAAAATTAAAAACATCGATGACATCAGATTTCCTAGAATAACTACAATTGAGCAAAATGCTCCAATTGTTTCTCTAGGCATTTATTTAAAAAAAATAAAATAGGGATGATATTGCATACAATTTTGAGTGAAATGAAATCAAACAATTTCAACTCATGTTTGGCATACAGATTTTCTCTGTATTTTCAAAATATTTTAAAACTCTCAGTTTCAGTTCTGTTATTGTGTGGATATATCTTAACCAATCCTTACTGGTAAGTAGTTATGTTGTTTCAGATTTTAGCCACTCTTACATTTAACCACTTTAATTTCTTTGCATAGCTTTGGAAAAATTAACCTACTTATATAAGATTTTAATCCTTTAATTTATATTGGTGGAATTATTTTTCAGTAAGATAATATCGATGTACAAAACTACGATAGCATTCAGGAGCACTTATCTCCAGGACTGCATATGGTTAACTGTAATTTAAAAAGTATATGTAAAGGGGAGACCAAAAGATGGCAGGATGGAGGACAGAGGTGAGAGAAAGAGCATGTAAAAAGAATTAAGAAACGTTATGTACATGTACCAACTCCTCAAGAGGAATATTATAATTTTATAGTGCAGCTGGGCATGGTGGCCCATGCCTGTAATCCCAGCACTTGGGAGGCTGAGGCAGGAAGATTATTGTGAGTCCAAGACCATCCTGGGCTACAAAGTGAGCTCAAGGCCAGTCAGAACTGCATAGTAAGACCCTGTCTCAAAAATGCAAAAAAAAAAAAAAATTGTAGTGCAAACAAATACTAATAAAAATTAAAATACTAATAATAAAAACATACCGAAGAAAATTGGCCTTTCTGTCTTAATTTGCTTTTTTATCACCTGAAAGGTCAAATAAATCTTTTTCCTAGTTTGAATACCCATAAATATATAGAGATAGAGATAGATAAATTACCAGTTTAAATCTTTTATCTATTTAATGTGAAATCATATTTCCCTTATAAATTGCACAGCTATTTGTACAGTCAAAATATTAACATTTATTTATATCTGCTCCAAATACTTTTAAAAGACTATTTTTCTTTTAGGTATATTTGTAAGCATAATATTAAATTTTAAGGAAAAATTATTTGCCACTTTTCTTTGTGATTCTTTCTGTGGTTTTTATGCACGAAAAGATTCTTCTGTCCTAACATTCACTACATGCAAACTTGTATTTTTGAGTAGCTATAGTCACAGCTCTACTATAGACCTCATCACAGCGTTTACTATTTGCATCATGATTACCCGGGTAAGTCTGCATCTCCATTAAACAGGACTGTGAGTACCCCAGTCCCAGGGACAGTATTTTTCTCAACCTTGTCTTCACTTTTAGTGCAAAAAGCTTCTATAATTGTTGGTGGAAAGTTATACTAAATGAATGATTTAATAGTGTAATGCATAGTTTTTTTCAGCAAAAGTCAATGAATCAAACTCAAGTCAGAATGGATCACAGGTCTCAATATTAAAACAGAAACACTAAATGTACTGGAAGAGAAAGTAGATAAAAATCTTGAAGACATAGGGGTAGGTAGAGAGTTCATGAACAAAAACTAAACCACATGGAAAATACATCAAAGAATCAACAACTGGGATCTCATCTTTCTGAAAAGTTTTTGCACATCTAAAGAAATCGCCAGCAGAGTAAAAAGAAAACCCACAAACTGGGAAAAAATTTGCGCTGACTGTCCCTTGGGCAAAGGACTTCTATCTAGAACATATGAAGATTAAAAGACATCACTACCACCCCCACCCCCCACAAATTCAAAGACCCAATCCAAAAATCTGCAGCTGAGATGAATACACACTTCTCAGACAAGGAGATACAAGTGGCAAATAAATTCATGAGAAAATGTTCAGCATCATTAGTCATTCGAGAAATGCAAATTAAAACAACATTGAGATTTCATCTCACACCACTAAGAATGGCTAGCATTAAGAAATCAACCAATAACAAATGCTGGCAAGGTTGTGGAGAAATAGGAACTCTTCTCCACTGCTGGTGGGAGTGCAGACTGGTGAAACCACTGTGGAAAACAGTTTGGAGATTCCTCAGCAAAATAGGTCTAGAGGTCCCATTCAATCCAGCTATTCCCTTTCTGGGTATTTTCCCAGAAGATCTGAAAACATCATTTTACAGCGATATATGTGCACCTATGTTCATAGCAGCGCAATTTGTAATTGTTAAATTGTGGATGCAACCCAAATGTCCATCCACTGAGGAATGGATAAAAAAACTGCAGTACTTTTATATAATGGAATATTACTCAGCTATAAAGAAAGACAAACTCAAGGCTTTTATAGGTAAATGGTCACAACTAGAGACCATACTCATAAGTGAAAGAAATCAGACCTGAATGTGTAAGCAGCGTATTGTCTCACTAGTGTAAGAACCTGAAAGAGTGAATAAAAATTAAGAGGTATGATACACATTGTGAAACAAAAGGAAACTGCTCAAAAGTAAAGAGCAACTGGGATGAAGGTAAAGAGAAAAGAAAGAAGGGGAAAATTATGTATATATGTATATACAGGATAGCTAACATAGTTGTACTACCAACTTCTATAGCTTTATTCAAAGGAACAGTTAATAATTAATTATTTGATCAATCTTGCATGTCTCTATTTGTTTTCCTGAGTAACTACTTTGAAGATATTAATACATAATACAACAACCATTGTTCATTTCCTGTGACCTTGTCTGTAATTCAGACAAGGTTGTATTGTTCTTGCACTATTTTGTAAATGGATTTCTGTCTGTTAATACGTTTTTGTTCTTTTATTTTTAAAATAAAAAAAAGAAAGTCAATGAAATTTACTGTTTTACTTCATTTATTCATTTCTTTCTTGTCAAAATTTTCTATTAATAATGCATTTAGAAAAGGCTGCTTCCCAGGGGCAATGGAATCCTGGGATATAATTGTACAAGGTGCACAATTAATAGATGATTGTGCTTTAGACTAATACGTGGGAGGTAACTATAACTGGTGCAGACACTTTCCAGGAAAGGGAATTTTGAATTTTTCTTATTCCCTGAAGCAAATATTTTGAATGTACTTATTCTCATCCGGGAGAAAAATCACTGGCAGGATTTCCTGTATACTACTCACGAGGAGAAAAGTATTTCTCATGCGGAGCATTAGCTGGAGCCTTCAAAGAGCCTTCTAAAAAATCAGTAAAGCCCTTTTGTGGAACTCTGTCGTTTTCCCCCTTATTTTTACTATATCAATCATGTCAAGAGTGCATTCATCAATAAGACAAATAAAAACCAAGCACACAAAATAAAATAGAAACTAATAAACATGCTTCACTGTACCCTATTTCAAGATCTTGCCTATGCAATGCAGAAAGACACACAAAGAAAGAACCAGCAGCTTTTCTACAAGGATGGGCCTGACATTACACAAATAAAATTCTCTTGTATCTGATGATATCATCCAAAGATACTGTTCTGTCCTTGTGGTCAGAGATTACGTTGGGTGATAAGCTTCCTGTTTCAGTTTGTAAAAACAGTTTTATCTATGTTTTTAAAAAAGTTTACAGGAAATTTTAGGTTTACAGAAAATCTGAGCAGTGTACAGTACAGAGGATTCTCCTGCCCTCCCTCATCCCACCCGGGGTCCCATCTCATAGTAGTGTGGTACGTTTGTTTCAGTGGATGAGCCAACATGGATGCATCATTAAAGTATATATGCTAATTAGGGATCACTCTTGGTGTTGTGCATCTATGGGTCTGACAAAGGGATAGTGACATGCATCCACCATTAGGCAGCCTAAGAAATAGTTTCATTGTTCATTTCCTGCCTTTCCCATTCAGTGAATCCTGCATCAGCAGCAGTCTCTGAAAACCACTGATCTTTCTCCTGTCTCTTCAGTTTTACCTTCTCTACAATATTATAAAATTGGAATCCTACAGTATCTGGTGTTTTACTTAGTGCTATGCATTTAAGGTACTTACATGTCATTTCCTGACATATTACTCATTACTTCTATTGTTCAAAAACATTCCATTGTATGGATATACCACAATTACTTGTGTAAGACATATTAGTTGATTCTAAGAACCACAGATAAAGCTATCATAAATACCCATGTACAGGTTATCGATTCCTGTGTGCATAAAATTATTTAATTTTCTGGGTAAATATCAAGGAGTACCAACACTATTCCATATGGTAAGATTAGGCTTAGTTTCAGAGGAGACTTCAAAATTGTCTTCTGAAGTAAATGTTCCATTTTGCATTCCCCTCACCAAAATGAGGGTCCTTGTCATTCCATGTCTTCATCATCCTTTGATGTTGCCAAGATTTTGAATTTCTTGTCATGCTAACAGATATGTTGTAGTATCTCATTATTATTTTAATTTGAAATGTCCTAGTGGCATTAAAATATAATGTTGAAATTATTTCTATATATTTACTTGGAATCTGTGTGTTTCTTCTCTGCAGTGCCTGTTCAGATTCTTCACCCATTTTTAATTGTTTTGGTTCCTATTGTTGAGTTTTAGAGTTTTTTGCATAATTAGCAGCATACTAGTCCATTATCAGCTACATATTTTTCTAATATCCCCCCAGTCTGTGGCTTATATTCTCATTCTCTTAAGAGTGTCTTTCACAGAGGAAAGTATTTTAATTTTAATGAAGTCTAATTTAATAACTACTTTCCTCAGTTTGTTCTTTGCTCTGTTAATACAGTGTATTACACTTACTGATTTACATGTGTTAAACTATCCCTGCATCCCTGGGATGAATTCCGCTTGGTCATGGTATGTAATCTTCTTGATGATTTGCTGCATCCTGTTTGCCAGTATCTTATTGAGGATTTTTGCATCTATGTTCATTAAGGAGATTGGCCTATAATTCTCTTTCTTAGCTGAGTCCTTCTCTGATTTTGGTATTGGGGTAATGCTTGCTTCCAGGAATGAATTTGGGAGTTCCACTTCTCTTTGAATTTCATTAAAGAGTTTGAGAAGTAGTGGTGTTAGGTCTCTAAATTTCTTGTAGAATTCAGCAGTGAATCTCTCAGGGCCTGAGCTTTTACATCTTTGATTTCATTGATTGATATTGGTTTATGTAGGATTTTCATGTCTTCTTGATTCAGCTTTGGAAATTCACATGTATCTAGGAAAGTATCAATTTCTTCTGAATTTTCCATCTTATTAGAATACAAGTTTTTGAAGTAGGTATAGATGATTTTCTATATTTCTGCAGGGTCCATTGTGATTTCACCCTTTACATTCTTAATTGCATAGATTTGAATCTTTTCTTTCCTTTTTTGACGAGGCTGGATAAGGTTTGTCAATTTTATTCAATCTTTCAAAAGCCAACTCATTTCATTGATTCTTTGCATTGTTCTCTTAGTCTCCAATGTGTTACTTTTTACTCTGATCTTTATAATTTCCTCCTTTGTATGAGCTTCTGGTTTAGCCTGTTAATCTTTTTCTAGAAGTTTGAGGTTTACCATTAAGTTGTTTATTTGTGCTTGCTCTGTTTTGCTGATATGGGTATTCACTGCTATAAACTTCCCCTTAGAACTGCTTTCATTGTGTCCCATAACTTTTGGTAGGTTGTACTGCTGTTTTTGTTTAATTATAGAAACTGTCTAATTTCTTCTTTAATTTCACCTGTGTCTCATTGGTTGTTCAGGAGGGTGCTATTTAATTTCCATATGTTAATGAAGTTCTTTTGTTTCTGTGGCCATTGATTTCTAATTTCATTGCACTATGATCTGATAATATGAGTAGGGTAATTTCAATTCTTTTGCATTTACTTAAGCATGTTCTATGAGCTAGCATGTGATCTACTTTGGAGAATGTCCTGTGTGCAGCTGAGAAGAATGTGTATTCTGATGTTGTGGGGGTAGAACACTCTGTAAACATCTAAGTCCATTTGCTCAAAAGTTTGGTTCAGTCTAATATTTCATTGTTGATTTTTTTTGTCTGCTTGAGCTGTCTTTTTGTCACAGTGGGGTATTGAGATTCCCTAATGCAATTGCATTAGTGCTTATTTGATTTTCAGGCCTGTTAATATTTCTTTTATATAGTTAAGTGCACTGGCTTTTGTTGCATATATATGTACGATTGTTATTGCTTCCTCTTGGATTGCTCCCTTTACAAGGATGTAGTGACCTTCCTTATCTCTCTTAATTAGTCTTGGCTTCAAATTCACTTTGTCTGCAAATAGAATAGCTACTTCTGCTTTTCCCTTGGTTCCTGTCTCATGGCATATTGTTTTCCATTCTGAAAAAAGATTTTCATATAAATACCCTCCACAAACATTTGCTCCACCAGAATATTCCATATTGATTTATTTGAAGAAAAAAGAAAGATATGTAGGGAGTTTAAACACTTTTACCGGAGTTATGGAACTATCATCAAGGAGGAAGGAAGATGATATCCTATGGCCACCAAATTTTTCTTGACCTTCTAGCTTTCTTCTGACAAACAGGTCCTGCATCAGGGCTTGGTTACCTTTAACTTAGTTTCAAAATTAGTTCTATATCTCAAAATATCCTGCACATGCTTGGTACTATATCTATAACTACTGACAAGCTCTCTCCCCTCCTGATGTCTTTTTGTCCTATTCAAGATGCTCTCAAACAAACCTACCTTCAATGTTAGCAAAATCGTTTGAAAATCTCATATTTCTACCACTTCCTCATTTACTCAAATTCCAAATTTTTCATTATGTTGTGGTCTACAAAACACTATGTTTAGTTTTAGGGAATTTTAGATAGAACATCTGCTCTTCAAAAGATCACAGTCCAACAGATTTCAATATTAGTGTTCTGAGGAATCCCAGTGAAACCAATATAAAATGCTAATACAGATGATATATAAGCATTGGATAAGGAAGGCATAAGTAAATCACCTATTTTCATAATTTTGCAATTAGTATTTGCTTGATTTGAAATCAAGAAGAGCTAGATAATTATTATTTTTTTATTTGGAACATTTGGATGAAAGATATTTCAGTTTCTCTTAAGTATTTTTATTCATGAAGTCTTCACTGAATATTTATTATTCATCCCTAAACTAATGACTTGGGGTAAAAAAAGATGGTGATCTAATTCTCAGTCAATGCCAGGAGGAACTCTATAAACATTACTAACTTATTCTCTACCCAATTACTGCCTTTTCTCAGCTCTATTTCTGTATCATTATTTCCAATCTCTACCTGAATTTATCTCTTCTGTTGTTTGATGTTGGCAAAGATTTTAGATAGTTCTAAGTTTTAGGAAGCTTTTACATTAGCGTGCATAGTATATAACCTCCCCTGACAGGAACTGCCTGAAGGTAGTTGGGTACCTCCAGGTCAGAGCCTATAACGCTTGAAAGATGTGCTGAAGTCTGGGCTTTTGAGAATTGCCAAAGGAATGGAAAGGATACTTCAAAACCAGAAGCAAATTATGTCACAGCGTACCTATAAACAGATACATCATTGACGGAATATAGATAAGTATCTATGACTCCCTTGTGAAGGATGAATGCATACAGCTACAAAGTCATTCTTTCTGCAGCCACTTCCTCTGCCTGGAGCCACAATACTTCTTGCCTTTAACTCTTGCTTCACTACCAGCAACTGTGTACATGGCCAAGTCATATAAGCACCCATGATGAGCTGTATCTCTTCCCAGAGCAATTGGCAGAGTCACCCATATCTCATGATGTGTTGGTGACTATGCCCATAAAATGTTTCCACTGGACTGTGAGTTTTAGGAATAAGGACTGTGTTTTAATCATTTTCAATGCTAGACCATACTATAACAGCTGGATCATACTAATCCAGAGTAAATGGTATTGCTACATGATAATGCATGTTATGGGAAGGGTGACACGCTCTGTTTCGGGAGTTTCAATTCAGATTTTCAAGGAAACAAGGATTAATCATTGCATTGGAAAGTGGCTCCAGTACTGATACACTTAAATTTAAAAACTGAGGACAAACATCCTTATACAGCTCAAGAAGTTCCTTAGGACATCCTTTTAAAGGGTCAACATGGTTGCACTCATTAAAGGTACACCAGTTGATAAACACCAAGAAAGGCCATTGTGGTAATTCTGGCATTGGCTCAACCTAGGGGGCAAAGTCCCAGTTCCAAAATAAAGGCCCACCTAAAAATACAAACATAAATAAAACTGAAGAACTCAAAAATAAAGCCAGAGAAAGAGAGAGAGAGAGAGAGAAAGAGAGAGTAAGAGAGAGTAAGAGAGAGTAAGAGAGAGAGAGCTAATACTTAGCCATCAGCCCCATGATAACCACCTCAGTCTTAGGTCAAGTCAGTCATTTCACACAAGGTACCCCCCAAAAGAAAGAATGGAATTATAAGGCTAGAGGCAGGGAAGTGGTGTCAGGAATTATTTTTGTTTTTAATTATTTTCTTATATTATCTGAATATAAAGGAAGGCTGTAATTCACCTTGATTGTATTCTGTTTGATGTACAGACATTTTTGAAACTGATTACATGTAGGTGTCACATTTACTGTATCTGGCCAGATTCCATTTTTCTTGCATTACCCATTTTGGGAACACTTTTGTGCCCCTTCAAAAAGGAAGTACACATTTGTTATCCACATGCCCAATAATGTGCAAGCTGCTTTTAAACATCCAATGTCACGGAATGTTCATAACATAGCAAAGGAAGATGTATTTCCATTTTCTAAATGAGGTTTCTAAATCTCAGAAGATAGATAATTACTGTATACAAGTTCAGCCTAGTACATAACCTTCCTGGATGCAAAACCCACTGCTTCCCACTCTGTTGCATGTCTCCCCATCTGCTATGGCTACTCACCTATGGCTGACATGATGAAAGCTGGACAATGGCACCAAAGGACTGTCTCTATACTCCACAGGGCAGGGTGGCATGCAACAGTGGCCCCAGGTGATGCCTGCTCAGCCTCTGGACAGAAGACCCTGTCTTGTATTTTCCTGCAAGTAGGCTAGGGTTCTACATTTCTCAGGTTGAAATAACTTGCCCTTAGAACGCAAAACCTAGTTTAACTGATCCTGTCTAGAAGATATTCAAATTTAGCAAGATGACAACCACAGGGCAGAAAATTCTTCCAATGACTGCCACAGCAGGACAGGCTATGAAGAAGAAACCCAGGTACCAGGATTCTTATTCCACTTTAACACTGCAGTACAGGATTTCAGGTCTAAATATAGTAATTCAGGGTTGATTACAACAGCTGCAGAATTTATTTCTAGAGATGAACAGAGTGCATAAACACTCCTGGAAATTATTAAAAGTATTGCTGTTTTTTCCTATGCTACTTCTACTTTGTGGGCAGTTATTTTAGAAAATATTTATTGTTATTAATTGACTACACTGAAGAGAGATGTAACTTATGCATTTGACTGAGGAAACAGCCATTCAAAGCTTTATGAGACTGAAGCCCCTGTCCTTGTCATCTTTATCATTTATTTCACTAAGTGGTCCTCTAAGGACCCAGAAAGCTAAAACAAAGACAAAAAAAGCTACATGACAGACATGGCCTTCAGACAAATGTTGGCATTTCACAAACATCTGAGACCACTTTAAAATATTTAAACTTTAAATCTGCCAGTAGGTAATGCTTCTAAAGTACTGTAAGGAGCTGAAGTGTAAGAAAAAGAAATGGCTGAAGGTAGCATTGTTTTAAGTGAATACCATTCTCAAAGGCACACAGGCAAGATGATCAATGTAGCTTTGCATACCATCTTCATGGTAGATGATATAAGGCTCCTCATACGCGTCTTCAAGTTGAATAAGGGAGATGCAGCTAATGGCTTCCAGTTGGCCTCTGAAGATGGGTTTTCCTTAGGTTGACCTCCTACTTGTAAGCCTTATAAGGGACGGGGCAAGGACTTGGAGGACACCCACTGTGCTCTTCTCTGATGGCAGGGAAGGAGGGAGGGACAGGAGCCTGACTCCCATTAGAGAGAAAGAAAAAACCATAGGCAGATTCTGTTTCTACCAGAAGTGCACAAAGTATGAGCCATTCTTAGGCGAAGGAGCAGAGTGTGATTGACGACCAGTTTTCACATTCTGAAAGCCTGAGTATGGAATGGCAGTGGACAGTCAGGGGAGCTGATGAAATGGGAGTCCTCCTAGGTTACCAGGAAGGCCCACGTCACATAAGCTCAGTGAGGCTACAGATGGGCCACCAGCTATGCAGGAAGCATAATGTGGACACACATAGCAACATGATGTGTTGACAGGTTTCTAGAGGCTACTTAAAACAAGCACACAATAAAAATCCTACTTCATATTCTTGCAAAAGCTGTGTGTGACTTCATAATCTTTTTTCAATACAGAAATAAAACTCAAACTGAATTTTAAGTAGAAAAGCCAGTTAGTGCTCAATTCTGTCTTGAGAATTGAAAAGAGCAAATTTAAAATAGAAATTAACAATTGTGTTGCTATTTGAAATAGAAATATATATACAAACAAACCTTTGGAGTCTTTCTGTTTTAGTCTCACTTGGAAGGTAGCTGACAGGAAAACTTTTAGGTATCCTTAAGGGATTTTTGTTGACTGGTCACTCACTTTGTAAATCTACTATTTATTCTAGTAATATTTATGCAAATCTTGTTATCTACTACCTTGTCTGTATTTAAAATTGATAGAAGAAAAAGACATTGCATCAAAATAGAGATAAATGGATGAGATTAGACATGCTACTTTATAGATGCTCATAACTATGGTTTAGAACTTTCAATGAAGTTTTCTGCTACTAATTGATCAAGTGGACTCAGTATTTGTCACACAGAGACAATGTAACATTATCAAAGAAGAAAAAAAAATTACTATATTCAAGTCTGCTGCTACAACATTAAAAGTAAGAAGATTTGAATTCAAAAGCACTTAAAATATTAGTCTGCAAATGTCACCAATAGGTGATTAACAGATTTTTTTAAAAAAAGAAAAAAAAATAACATTTGACTTATCCATTCAGTACATGGCCAAAAATGTAAACAGTAAGCTACAAAAAACTGCTTTCTTTTTCCTTTAAGTATTTGTCCCTAAAATATTTTTCCTTAAGTGTTTGGAGCAGCACCCTGCACTCCAAATGTCAAAACTCAGTGGGCAAGTGATGCCATGGAAGAAAGATGCATAGTTTTATAAATGCAACACTACTGAAGTGCGGTCCTCTTACTGACAGTGGCAAAGTTTACTGAACGCATTGACTGGGAAGTGTGGGATGTATGACGGAGAATCCCAGCCTGTCCCTTGCCCTCGTCGGCACCCTCACCTGTCACAACTGGGAAGAGGGATTTGGGAGCCCGGGGGTGTGTCTGCTCACCACAGGTCTGTGTACATCCCAGAACGCTCTCTCTTGGCTATCGAGGATCTTCCTTTCGATTTTGTCTCTCTTCTTGTCCACTCTGTCAACATCATAAGGACCAAGAATAAGTAGTGTTAAGTGGAGGGTCTCTCTGAGCAAAAGGCCACAACGTGAACAATCCTTCCAAAAGACTCACAAGGACTCACTTTGCTTGAGCTTCCGCTTGCATAAAAATGAACTCCCACTTCCGGGCAAAAGCTCTCTGGAGTCTGGCCAGGCTCTCCTGAAAGAGAAGCCGCAGGTGAAGATATGGCGGTGATTGTCTTTACTATTCCCCACTAGCTTCTTTACCACATGGATTTGTGAGGAAGACAAATACAGAATTCTAAGGCACTGAGTGTAGCCTGGTTCTAAATGACAAGCATGCTCAGTAATTCAGCTACAACAGGTGTGACAGTTAAACTGGATCGTCGACAGAACTGGCTGAAGAGCTGAGGGCTTAGGAAACCCACTTGCAGCTGTGTCTAGGTGGGTCATGGAGGTGTGACCTTGACGCTCTGTCTAGTCTCTGGCTCCTGCCTCTCTGGCACTGTCCACCCTCCACTCTGCTTCAAACGAAGCAGTTTTTCTCCACTGTTATTTTTCCACCACGATGTTCCTGTCTTGCAATCAGCAGACCATGAAGTACATCCTCTGAACTCCGAGCAAAAATAAACCTTTCATCCTTTAAATTGTATAAGCCCGGTATTTGTTTCCAGCAATGGGAAAGGTGACTGAAATAACAGTCTTGGAATACAGACAAATAACATATTAATTTTTGTGAATGACTTACCTTAGAGAACACAGCTAAAATCCAATGTGTACTCAAATATTAAATCCAGTATGTGTTAAATACTTAATTTACCCCATATGAGAAAATGCTTAAGACTAAGCTCCTGGATTTTTCTGTGCTCATCTTATGGAGGAACAGGAAAATGATGCATGCATACTGATGATTCAATCAGTGCATTCAGGTCTTGGCAATACACGCAAACTTTTATAGCCCAGTCCTCCACATGGTGGTTTGAATTCAGCAAACCACAACACAGCAACCATGTGTCCAAATTACACCCAACTGTTTCATTTGCCCATGGTGTAGCCAACCTGAAGGTTTAGCAAAAACCATGTTCACATGGTGAAACTGATTTTCATTCTCCTTGTTTGGATATTTCCCTTGTGTGAGTGTGTGTGTGTGGTACTGGTAGTAAATGCAGGACCTTCTACCACTGAGCCACATTCCCAGCCTTTTTCATTTTTTTATTTTGTGACAGGGTCTTGCTAAATTGCCCAGACTGGAGTCAAACTTGTGATTCTTTTGCTTCAGCCTCCTGAGTAGCTGGGATGACAGGCCTGCACCACCACACCTAGCCACTGGCATATTTATCTGAAAATATTACAGTTAAGTCAGTTTCAGAAAATAAGATATGCTTTTCCCTCCTACACTGAGAATGTGTACTTAGAATTCCACCATCCTCAACACGAACAAAGAGAGGAAGGAAGCACACAAGGACTTTTTAAGCCATTCGGCTGCCTGGTCCACAGATATTGATCCCTATGATTCACAAATGCAGAGAGTTAATGGAGAGAGTGGTCAGAGATGACCAGAGACCTTATTCCCTTTCATTTTATACCTTTCTTTGCCAGAAAGTCCTTGGTACTTACAGCTTCATAATCTGCTAGCTCTAGCCTTGCTTTGTTTTGCATTGTTCTCTTGCAGAGGTAAACAGCTGAAAGGAAAAAATCAAAATCAGTCGTTTTGGGCAGCTTCCTAACACATAGGTACTGTAAATAAAAACAGAGCACTACAAACAGACAACTGTCACTTTCTCCCCGAGTTGCAATTGTTTATTCCATACAAAATGGTGCCTTTTAAAGACAAAAGTAAATAAATAATTATGGAACAGTATTATTGACATTCAAACAGTAGCATTATGATGGCATAGTAAATGGACATGTTAAACAACCTGGCAACCACTTCTTTACATGGTTGTTGTAATTTTAGCATCCTGAGCAAATAAGTTGGGATAAAACCTCATAAAAAGGACATTGGTTAAATGTAAAAATCTAGATACACCAGTGAAACTATTTCTTGAAAGGGAGTTGTATGAAGAAGGAGTCATTATCGGCATACTCAATTGCTTTTAGAGTCTGCTGTCAGCTTTGAGGACTTGCTAATGTCAGTTAATGGTTTCTTGACATCTTTGCTGCTTCCTTTCACAAGAGCAAGTAATCAGTCAGTTGTTTTGTTGCTAGAAGTAAAGGACAACAAAACATCTCAGCTAGCTAAAATACCCTCCCCTCACTCCACTTTCCTAGAATTGGTCCCCATGGCTATCAGATAAAGGCCATCCTGGTAGCAGCTTTGAGAGGAGAGGATGGTGACAGCAGCAATGCCATCGAATACCTTCCCTTAGTTACTTCAGGGTACCCTCGTGACTTCTGATATCAAGACACACAGGGTCTTCTGGTAGAGTTCCAATTTCTAGAATATTCTTATCTTTTTTTATTAAATGATATCTGGGTCAATGAAATTCAATCTGAACTTAAATGCTGAGTAAATCCACTGCTTAAGGTATGTTAAATATTACTTCTTTGCAAGGCTAGCTCTGTGGGGATGCTTATGAAAACCACCTTTGCACTAACCTGTATTTGCCTTAGTTTTGGATAAAGAAGTCAAATGAGTATGCCTGAGGAAAAATGATGCACAGACAGTGCAAATGCAAGTGCTATTTTCTCAATTTCTGACCTCTAAGGTTTCTGGTACCATGGCATGATGCTAACATAACTACAAAGGCAATAACTTTGGATATGGTATCAGAACCAATCATTCTATGATTTACCATTTATTTTACTTTTGTACTAGTATTAATAATTTTCAAAAACCAGACTTCAAAACCAAAACTGACCAATATGTTAATTTTCTAATTGTTCATAGTTTACACTCACTCCTGTAGGAACTCTTTCTGTAGAGGTCTTTGTAACTGTAATAAAATAATATGATGACCTCAACAGGTACTACAAGAAATTGTCCCTATATGTGCAATATTGTTGAGGGAGTCTTCTCATAAGAGAAAGGTTAAATCTTCCTAAATAATTCTCTAATTTTTTAAAAAATCAGCTTTCCTATAGAATTACCTTTAATCAGATCTCAAACCCTGCTAAGCACTTCACCAGCCAGCTCTGCTCTGTCACTGTGCCTCTTCCAGTTTATCATTTCTGGTCATCTTTGTTCCTTCCAACATCATTCCCCTTTTGGAAAACATTTCTAAAACTCAGTAGGCCAACTCATAACTCATGACAGGAGTGGGGAGAGGTATTTTTTAGAAAACTATTTTTTTGAAAGTGTGCACAAAGAAATCGTGCATTCTATAATATAGGTATCCTTCAATGTAACTAAGAAAATTATGTAGGAAATCATTAAAAGTGTGGGCAAAAAATTTGTTGAATGAATGAGTGAAATGACTAGATAAAGGAACGAATAGGACATTGTCAGAAGGAGCTACTTAGAAGTCAAACTGATTCAAAAGATAAAGTGTTTTTAGGTACCTACTAGACTCTTTGGTAAAGAGAAAGAAAGGGAAAGATAAACATCTAGCTTAGCAGAGTAGAGAATAATCTGGATGCTGTTAAAGATGAAGTCAGTTTGGTCAGGCCTTTCCCTGAGCAGTCGAGCATAGACAAAGTTGTAGTATGCTGACTGATACAGACAAAACCTTTACTTTTTATGAGCAGGAAGCACCAGGACAGAGGAAAATGTGAATGAGGTAGGAGGCCTAAGTAGATGATACAAGATCCAATTAGGATTCAATTGCAAAGAAACTATGCCGAGGCCCAGTGTTTTGGTAGTGACTCTTATCTGGGCAGTGAAAGTGTTGTATATGGTGTTATGTCAGGTGTAGGTCCAGATACAAAGAATGCAACCCTTGAATACTTTCTGCTCTGCCAAAATACTGAAAATGTCAATCAGAAATAATTTCTGTGGTTCTATTTTAAATATTTCCTATCATTGAGGACTTCATTTCAATTCCAAGTTTAAATATATACCCTACAGTAGGAGATCCACAGTGATACAACTTGGAGAGCTTGGTAAGGTCACACATGTAATTTCACAAGAGGTTCTGCCACTGTGTAAAAGAAAGCTTGAAAAGTGCTAATGTGCTACTCCTGCTTAAATGATGAAAGTATAGAATTTGATTCAAGGGCAACTTAGAATTTGGATGGAAAAGTCAGAGTTTCTATATCACATCTCTAATTGAATAAAAATTGGATAGAAAGTGAATGCTGATATTAGGTATTTTCTTTAATTTCATAAGGCTATGAGGTGTAGCAGTCCCTGGGAAAATGTTGATGTCACATTAAAAGTGTTTTAGTATCATACCACACAAATCAGCAAGAACATCACCAAGATCCCAATACCCAAGTATGGAAAAAACATGAGATACCCAACATATAACCCAAGGAATGCAAATGAAACTTATCTGTCACAATCCAACTCTATTTTAAAAAGTTTTGTAATGTTTATTCTGTGGGATAATTCTTCCTCTCTTCTTGAATTTAAAAATTCAGGCAATTTCTTCTTCAATTTTGTTGTTCATTCTTGGGCAGTTCAAAGAGTGCAGAGTTGCTGCAAATGTCCATCTGAAGTAAGAAACTCCAAACAGAACTCCAGGCTTGGTTTAAGGTTGGGGTCTTCTCCTCTACCCACCTTGTGGGGGACAGAAGCATAGGTGGCTTCTTTCTCCACCTGGCTTTTCTGTTCCTCCTTCCCCAGGGACCACTAAATAAGGCTTCTAATCCTTCTGGGGTTGGAGTAAATGGATAAAAGAGAGGAAAGCACAGCATTTTTTTCTTCATTGGAATAGATTCTTATGATATTTGATTCATAACTTGAAACAGATTTTGCAAATAAGAGGTTAAATCTGGTAGGTAACTGAACTAATTTCTATTTATTTTTTAAATTGACAAATAAAAGTGTATATATTTATGTTGTACAATGTTATACTTGGATGTATGTATTCACCATGGAATGAGTAAATAAAAATGACTAACATATCCACCACCTTATATCCTGGTCATGTTTTGTAATGAGAACATTTAAAATCTACTCTCTTAACAGTTTTTAAGAATGCATGTTAACTGTTGTCACAATGCTGTAGATTAGATCTGCAGAACTGCCTCCTTGTAATTAAAACATTACACCTTCTAACCAATGTCTTCCTATTTTCTGATCCTTGCCCACAACCTCTTTAACTTTTATTCCATTTTTTACTTCTAGGAGATCAGCTGGGGTTTTTTTCCTACAATTTTTCCTTTTTCAGGTTCCACATAGGATTGAGATCATGTAATATCTGTCTTCTAAGTCTGTCTTGTCTCACTTAACATAATATCCACCAGGTTTATCCATGTTATTGAATATAACAGAAATTCATCGTTTTTAATGGCCAAATAGTATTCCCTTGTGTATGTATGCCACATTTTTTTATCCATTCATCCATTGATACTTAGGTTGATGCCATTATCTTCATTATTGGGAATGATGCTGCAGTGAATATGAAAAGGAGATATCTCTTTGACATACTGACTTCAATCCCTTTGGGTAATACCCAGCAGAAGAATTGCTGGGCCATATAGCAGTTCTCCTTTTAATTGTTTGAAGTACCGTTCTACTGTTTTCCATAATGGCTGCACTAATTTGTATTCCCACCAATATTGTATAAGGGGTTTGGTTTTCTTAACATTTTTGTCAAACACTTCTTTTTCCCCTTTTTGATGAAAGTTATTCTTAAGAGTTGTGAGGTGCTATCTCAGTATGGCTCTAATTTGCATGCACCAAAGATGAATGATGCTAAGCAGCATTCAATATATCTTCTGGGCATCTGTGTGTCTTCTTTTGAGAAATGTCTACTCAGGTCTTTGCTCACTATTTACACAGGTGATTTGCCTTCTGGCTTGATAGATAGCACCATGTTGATCTGTCTGTAGACTTCACAGAGACTTGAAGTCTGTACTTTTTCCGGGTAATGGTTTGTGGATTCTATGGAAAATGCTTCCACTCTCATCCCTCTCGCTGCAGTGTCCTTATGAACAGTGACCATTGCTATGAGCCTTGGGTTGTAAGGCTGTATGTGCGTAGGACGCTGTGTCTTTCCAGGCTGCCCTCTAGGACAAGACGGTCTCTTACATCAGCCTTAGACCATGCCTAAGGAAGTATTCACTCATTCTTTGCCTTGAATGAGGACCACAGAGCATATCCATCTCCTTTTTAACTTTTCAATTCATGGTTTAACCCTTGCCCATTTGCCCTCTCTAATTCCATGGCCTGGAGCTTCATGGTCTATTGTGTTCCCACACTTGACAGATGACAGCTGTCAAGCACTCTCAGCAGTCCTTTGAAGGCTCTCACTGGACAGGAGCTGAGGGACAGGCACCCCAGGCTCCTTCTCTTGAAGCTGGTGGGAGCAACACACACCCCCATCCAAACAGTTACAAACTCTGTCCTCAACTCACTATGTTGCCTTTAATATGCTCAGTGTGAGCTAAAAGCAAGTACTTGTGATCATTCATATTTCACTGCAGTGTAGCTTTAACAATGTGGGTGGATTTCCATGTTAACATCTTGTTACACAAGTCACATTCCACTCCGCTGAATGGCAAAGATATTACAGTGAGGACAACATATTCTTACAGAAAGAGAATGAAATGGTGCTGCCGGTGGGCATGTAAACAGGAGAAATCTCTGGGAAGTCTGACAGTGAGTAATAAAGCCTGGAGATATTTATGACTGTGGTTCTCGTAGTTGCTCTTCCAGGAAAATAACACATGGAAATAATGGGAAAGGGATACAAGTCTAAGCACAAATGATATGGAATAGGGGAACATAACAGAGAATGGAAAGGAAATCATAAACATTCTTTCAAGGAAATACAAGACCATCATTCAAACAATGTGTACAAGTTGTTTTACCTAAAATGTTGCAATACTTAAAATCTTTAAATCACTCACTGCAAAAGCTGAGATGCTATAGGAAAAAAATATACCAATATAAAAGTAAAACTATCACTATAAAGGCACTATTATTATTTTGCTTCTGGATTTCTTCTTTTATATCTATACTGCTGACATGCACATGGATATCTCTCTTAAAATATCTATTACGTATATTTCCTTTAAATGTGGTCCTATTCTACAGTGTATGGCATCTGATAAGCATTTTCTTTAATGCTATGCTGTGGTTAACATTTCATTTCACTAAGTGCTTTTCTGTAATACTTTAAAATATTATTTTATGGTAATCCAGAGTTGAGATATACTGTGATTTATTTAACTAAGCTCTTATTATTGAACACCGGGTTAAGTCATCAGTTTACTATTATCTACTGATTCTTTTGTGAATATATATGTATATACATATATGTATCATTAGTTTATAGAAATTGTTCATTTCCTAAAAGTACTAGTACTGAGTCAATATGCACCTTTGAATGCTTAAAACCAAATTCCAGAAAGCTTAGAAATGAGCATGCCTCGGACCCCCATCAACCCCAGGCAGTCTGTTCACAGCAAAGCAATCAGAGTTGTTCTTTGAAAACATAAATCAGCTTGTCACTTCTCAAAACCCTCAACCTTACCCAGTCTTTCCCATCTTATCTCTCTCCAAGAGAAGCTAAGTTCCGGGCTCTGACCTTCCAGCCCTCCCCGCTCCCAGTTCCCAGTGCTCTCCCACGTGGTCTGAGCCGGCCCTAGATGATGCCCACAGAACGTCACTCCTTCCGCTCTTCCTGGAGAGCTCTGGCTTTGTCCCCAGGGGCTGAACTCGTGTTCTCTTCGGGGCATTGCCCACCCTGTCTCACTGGACTCTTTCCCAGTTTTTCTCCACACAAATTTTCATCCCCTAACGTGTAACTTGCGCACTCTTTCAATGCACTTCACTTCTTCGTTTCTCCTGCTCCCTTTCTGTGAGGACACAGCTGCCTCCTTGTTGTGTTCACTGATGGCTCTGCATGCCCAGTACAGTGCTCAGCTCGTAGTCGATGCTCAGAACCTATTTGCTGAGTGGAAACTTCAAGGTTTATTGATAATCTGAGGTTTTTATCATTTTGTTTTGGAGAATTAGCTAGTTATGACTTTGCCAATTTGTCTGTTAGAGGATTTGACTTCTTTTTTTTAGATTTAGAGGCTATTAGTATATTACAGATTAAAAACTATATGTATACATATATTATATACATATACATACATTTATACATACATATGTAAGGTAATATATATGTATTAATTACATTTTCCCCAGGTTTTTGGAGAAAGTTTAATAAACAATACATAGAATATTCAGTATACTTTTTTATAGCTGAGTAGTACTCCATTGTATAAAAATACCACATCTTTTTTATACGTTCTTTGGTTGACAGGCATCTGGATTGTTTCCAAGATTTGGCTGTTACAACTTGTGCTGCTATAAACATGGGTGCACATATGCTGCTGTGGTATGATGAACTTGAGACTTTTATAGGTAAAAGGATGCAACTCTAGATCATATTCATAAATGAAATAAATCACACTCACATGTGTAAACATCATATTGTCTCCCCAGTGTAAGAAGCTGAAAGAGTAAATAAGATAAAAAATGTACAATAGATATTGTGAAACTGTTCAAAAGGAAAGAGAAACTGGGATTGGGAAAGGAGAAAGGGGAAGAAAAAAGGAAAAAAAAATATATATATATGATAGTTATACTACTAATTTCTGTTCATTGAAAAGAAAGTTTTGTGCTTATACTGGTCAATTTTTCATGCCTATATCTTACAATCTGAGCACCTACTTTGAAGATAACAATATATAATGTATTAACCATTGCTACTCTACTGACTTGCTTTGAAATTTTCTATCGTTGTTTTTGTTCTCTTTAAAATAAAAAATATCCAGGGCTGGGGATTTAGCTCAGTGGCACAGTGCCTGCCTGGCAAGCACAAGGTCGTGAGTTTGATTCCTGGTACCAGAAGAAAAACAAACAAACAAACAAAAAATATTCAATATACTTAAGTAGACATTTATTTCTTTATATATAAATATGTGAACATATGATCTATAAATTATACAAAATATGCTGCACAAATTTCATAATTTGCTATTTCTCATATTCCTATATTAAAGTTAAATTCTTTTTTTTTTTTCTTTTTGTTATTAACAATAAAGATCCCCTAAAGCTTTCCCTTACCATGTTTTCCTAGGCCTCATCTCGGGGGTTTGTGGCGATGGCACAATTTAAATACTGTGACACTGCCCAACTTCTACCACGACGCCCTTCTGGCCAGGTGTGCACATCTTCACTTGAATTTCTACAACTTGAGTTTTGATCATTCTGGCTTGAGAGAAAGCAGTTAATACTACAGTCCAAAACTTTCATTATCTTCCTCTCTGTTTTCTTATATTTTCAACAGTTATTAATTTTCACAGATGTTAATGTATACCATTTCTATGAATTATTTCCTTCACTCATGTAATAACTTTCTGTTTAATATTTTTGACTTTGGGTTATTTTTCCTTTGGTCGGTATGGCAACTGCTGATTTCATTTTCTACTTGTACTTGCCAGGTATGTCTTTGCCTTATCACTTGCTTAATTGAGTCAGTCTGTTGTACTCTTTTTCTTTCAAACAGATGTTCTCTGATTTTATTTATGACCTACGCTAAAGATACTTGTCCTTTTAGTAAATGTATTCAAATATGTCCATTTATTCTTGTAACAGTTGTTTGGTGTTCCTTTCTCAGGGGTCTGTCTCTGTCCCTCTCCCCTTCCCTCCTTTGCTCTCATTGTATTTCCTGTATTTTCTACTATTTTTTGTTACATGGAGGGAGTTTTCCTTAACTCCAACTTTAGTAATTCAGGACTAATAAACCTTGTTACCCTTCCATTAGTGGCCATTCTTATATCTTCAAATAAATCCTTAAATATACATGTATTTTTAACTACAGAAATTAGACATATCCTAATGCTTATCCCCATAAATGATGTAGAAATTAGCACAGGACGACTACCTTTAGTCATCCTAAGATCTTTAATGATTACAATTTGTTGTAGAGTCTACATTAATTACTCACTCACACTACATTCCGAAGCCATATTTTGTAGCACTTAATTTAGATACTGAAAGGAATTCAGAGAAAGACGGTGTCCTGCAAAGCTAAAGCCAGAAATATCTGGTTTTGCCCAGTTTGTTTGTCTATGTTTTTAGGTCTACATTTGTTGTAACTAGTCCACCAGGGCTCAGATCTTCCAAAACTTGTGTCTGTCCCCTGTGTTGGACTCCTTTCTTACGTCTGGCTTCCCGGGCTGTCTGCCCACTTGTTTGGAGAGCCTGATGCATTGGTCTTGTGGATCGCAAGAACAAGGGTGCTAATCCCGGTTTACTGTTGCAGCGGTTCACCAGCAGCGGCCGCTCTTCCTCACGGATGCCGCTGAGCTGCTCTCCTCCTTTCTCCCCTCTGCTCTTGGGCTTGGCCCACATGTTGGAGATCCTGTGCTGATTTGTGATTCGAGGTCAGAGGTAAGGCTGTCCCTTCCGGTGCTGACCCAGACTGGGGCAAATAGGGTAGATTTTCCACCCTCCCATGATTTACTCATTTTCCCAGCCCTCATATATAGATACCAAAAATCATTAATGTGGTTGGCCAGGATTTCACCCAATTTTGAAAAAGCTTTCATAATTTCTTAAGAAATTATGAGTCTGATATCACCATATCCTTTCTATATAGCTAAATTCTACTGATTCCAGAAAAATGTTAATCTTTTCAAGTAAGTAGTATGTGGCACCATTCTCTGATTTCCACCCTGCTCTACACACTTCTATTCATTATAGTTTTGTTCTGATTCTTTTGTTTTTATTCTGTACAGAACGAGAAGCAACCACGGCAAACTTCTGGAGATCACGTTCTGTTAGTTGTTACTCATGTCTCCTCCTAACTGAAATAAATTTTGTAATTAGATCTGTGCTAAATGAATAGTATGTTGAAAGCTTGTAGATTTGGGACTTAAAATATGTATATGCTGAGATTAACCTTCATTTCACTGTAAAGAGATAACTATCTTTAAAAACAGGATTTCCAAAATAATTTTTCAAATGAAGCTATTTTAGATTTAATGTCAGTGGAGTACTTAACATCTAATGTTCATTTAAAGGTTTGTACATCCACAATGCATTTATAGCAATGAGAAGTTACAGGATAAAAATAACTCAGAGAATTTAATTTTTAAAAAATTTGTGACTCAGCAGCGACTCAAACCTTAATTAACTGCAAGGGAAATGAAATCTCCATGGACAAAAACAAGAGATAATATTATAAAAATGATTTTTAATTATTTATTTTTCTGACCTATATTCATAATGGCTGTGTTCATGTAGAGTAGGAGTAGGAACTGGTTGCTACATGGGATCACAAGACTTTGAAAAGTCAAGACAGAGGGGCCGGGGATATAGCTCAGTGGCACAAGTGCCTGCCTGGCAAGCACAAGGTCCTGAGTTTGATTCCTGGTACCAAAAAAAAAAAAAAAAAGTCAAGACATAAAGCTTGACAGTGGAAATTGAGAACCTGGACTGTGGAAATTCCAAGCACTCTCTTGGAAGGTAAAGTCCTTTGAGACAAAGAACCCTTTCAGGATATCTCTGGCATCGTTGCTTGGAACTGTAAGTATGAAAAGAATAAGTGGGTCTTTGTTCTTCCTGAAGGAAGAGGAAATGCTATTTCATGATTCTGCCACCAGTCTGCATATGGTTCTGCTCTATCATAAGGTGTTCACAGTCCAGAGTTTGAATCAACTATCACAGAAAGAAGGTATTATTACCTTTATTAATTGACAGAAATGGTGAAACCCTGGAAGCTCAGCCTCCCTCCCAAGGCCGTAGAAATAGTAAGTAGGCTCTGATGGGGTTCTTGTGGCCCCCAGCAGATTCTTAAGACATATGATACACGAGGACAGTGGCCAGGAAGGGAAAGTCTCAAATGACCCCAGTCCTTGCTGAAAAGAGAAGAAGCTTCTGTGGGTTGAGGCTCATTTCCCACATGGGTCCATTTTTCTGCATTTCTTAGAATGTTATTTTCCAACTGAAGAGCCATTATTGCCCTTGTGAACCTTTACCTATTTTCACCCAGCTCTCTGTATTCAGCCATAAATTAAATGACAGATTTTGTGCTCGTTACCTTAGCCTAACTCCTTAGATTGCCAAAGAAGCAAAATAGAACTAATAAGCTACCTTTACTTTAGGGCAAAGCAAAAATGATTAAGATGCAAGATTATAATGCAATATGTATCTGTACTAAGGCTCCCAGATGAATGTATTTAAGTATCATTAAATGATAAAATTTTAATCCTCAAAATTTGACTTGGTTTCCTAACATTCATGAGTTTTAATGACGTGTCATTTCTGATGTGGCTTCAGATAAATTTTTATCTCCCCAAATTTATTTCTTTACCTCTCTTAAAAATTACATTCAATCCTCCATAATTTTAATTCCAGATTTGCAAATACCTACTTGATAAAGTTTATCTGTAGCCTCCAAACAAGTACCTCAAGGTATAACTCACAATTGTTCACAGCCATTCAGTCTGGCAGGAACCTAAGTGGGCTCAGAGCACGTTTCCAGGGGAGGGCAAACATGGTGCGCTGTTTTCTTGCTTCAAAGCTCCTACCGTGAGTGTCTTGCTTGTGGTACATTGTATCCACTTTTCTCACATTTGTGCCACAGAGTAGATGTGTTAGGTAATATTTGTTCAGGCATGAGTTATACTGCTGCTGGCCATGAGTTCAAAATCAATGAATCAATAACATTTATTAAATAAGATGTTTTGAAACAGAAGTTCACGGGAAACAAGGTTATGTGCTGTTGCAAATTGACAAAAATGTCAGAACCAGTCTTCCAAGAACCTTATCTTGTATTTCCCCTAGGATCAATGGTTCAGAATTCCCTAATTCAGTTTTCAAAGTAATTTTATAAAAACACCTGCAAGTATAGCTTCTACAAATGGCAAAAATCTACTGAGTGTGTTTCTTTCTTATTCCATGTTGGAGAGCAGTGACTAAAATGAATGTTTTCTATAACAACAATGATATGAGTAAAACTCTCAGAGGGAGTAATCTACAAAACCCCCACAGTTCTCATTCTTTCACACGGAGCATTACTGCCTCTTTTTTTAAATAGTGCTTTGAGTTTAAAATCAATGGCATACTTTTAAAGACACAGCACAGTAAGAATTACCGTCATTTATTACCACGACATTTCAAAATCACTGTTTCAATCCAAATGATGAAAATATGAACGTTCAAGTAAATCTCCTAAGCAGTCTTAAATTTTTATGTCTCTTATTTAAGTTTAGCAACCAAAGCAACTCTTTTCAAAGAATACCTCATGATCCATCCAGTGGAACATAACAGTCACTATATTAGCCCAGAGGTGCTGGGCAGCTTTGACATGCATAACTAATGTGTGTCTGCTAATTCTTTAACATATTCAAATTTCATACTTTTAGATATCTAAAATATTTTCTCTCTACCTCCCTCTTTGTTTTGATTCTGAGACACAAGAAAGAGATATTGTAGGTAGCATGTTCAATAGTTATAGTACAATAAACAGACGAGGCTGATGATCCTAAATTACTGTCTAGATTACCCAGGCCATTAGAGTCACATTTTGGTTATTGTCTTACTCTTTTGTCATTAATGTGGAAAGAAAAAGACATGCTAACAGAAGCCGTGGTGTAGTAGAAAGGCCACAGTCAGTGTGTTTAAAGATCTCGGTTTTAACTGCCCTCATTAGTTGTGATTTTGGACAAGTCACTTACCATCCTTGAGACTCAGTTTGCTCAGCTGTGAAATGGGAATAAAAATCATTGGTGCATCTACCCACTGAAGTGAAGTTAGGATTATCAGAGGGGATATGTTGAAAACTGTTGTGTTAATTATAAAGAAAAGCAATGAATGGCATTAACCTACTTTTAGTTCACTGGAGAAATTTCCACTTAAAAAAATTACATCACATACTTTTATGAATGAAATATCTTTATAAAAGCCTTGTTGGAGATGGATTTTTATATAAAGTTATTGACTTTCATATTTCAAGTGAGAATCGCAGTGAGGGATACTGTTATCTTAGTGTTTCAGTTGTCAGAAGTCTCCTCCTTACAGAACTGCCATAAATTAGCAGTGCCAAGAACTTTAAGTAGTAAAACTTAAACACGTAAGTCTTGCTACACTTCATTATACTGACTAATCATCTTGAAATACTTCTAAAATTTTGTCTCAAAATAATTTCAGTCGTAAACATATGACAAGTTTGTTTTACAACAAGCATTGTAGTGTCATTGAATTTCATTTTTTATGAACAATGTAGCTTTTCACTCTTTTTATTCTCTCGTGTCTCTTATTTTTATTAATTCTTGTTATTTTGTTATCCAAATCTTATACACAGTGAATGAACTGATAAATATTTTCTATTAGAAGCTACTGCTAGGTTGCTGGGCCATGTGGAAAGAAAAAGATGGAAAACTATTTTCTATTAACTCATTTACTCACTTAACAAATACGAACACAGTGCCTCCCATGTGCCAGGCTCTGCCTTAGGTTATGGGGTTAGGAGTAGGCGGGACTCTCTCCTCAGTGAGATCACCCTCTAGAAAATCGAAAGCAAAGATGGAGAGGACAGAGAAGAGACACTGCTTCTAGACCCGCAGGTTCACAGTGATTTGAGTTAGGGGTCAAAGTCCTGGACCTAGGGACACCTTGATCTTCTCCTTTGCTTGGAGTGGTTGCTTGGTCCCACCAAGCAAAACTAAAAGATTATAGCTTAGGAACCCTAAGGAGATAAGGAAGCCTATGGGGGCCGGGCGGAGGTGATTGGAAAAGGCTCTCAAGTTTCTTCTGAAAACAGACAATATGTTTCCTGACTGATTTAACTATGATGACTTCTGGGGCCTTTGGCTTTCTTTTTCTTTACTTATTTAGGTATTGAGGATGAAGCTCAGGGCTTTACATATGCTAAGCACATGTTCCTTCCTAAGCTATACTCCCTGTATGGCTTTCTTTTCAGAAGATTATGACACTATAAATAGTGGTTTAAAATAATACCAAGGATAATAATAATAACAAGTAGAACTTGCCATGTGCTAGGCACTTTTATAATAATTTATAAAGTAGCCAACTAATTCCTACACAAAGAATGTGTTACTTTTTGTCTTCTCATTATAGATGAGGAAATTGAGGTACACAGAGTTGACATAACTTGTTCAATTTATGTAGTTAATAAATGGCTAAGTCGGAATTTGAACCCAGTGGTCTGGGGAGAAAATGCTCATTAGGGGAGACAGTCAGTATAGATTCTGAATCGAAGGTATACTTTAAAATGTAAAGTAATTTGAAGAGCAGTTTAATATATACTCGTGTTGGAATCAGGGACCCAGGGTAGTCTGGAGAGTACAAGGGAAAAAAATATTATGGCTTGGTCGATGCAGGAAAAAAGGGATAAGGGTGAGGCAGAACTTTGCAAAACTATAAGAAACAAGTAGCTTTGATTTCAGAAAGATGAAGTTTCATTTCTACCCTTAAAATTTACTTGTTTATTCTATCCCTCCCCCCACCCTTAGAATCTGTGGTAGGTTCAGTTTAAGCATGATTTCTTCATTGCTTTGAGGCGAGCAGGGAAAGCCACTTGCAAGGCTAGTAATGCTTTAGACCCACAAATGAGCTAAGAGTCACTCTGGTTAAGATTATGCAGAAATGAGTGAACCAAGCAGTTCCACCAACCCAAGAAAAGTATGAGTAAAACCCACAGCTTACACAGATGAATAGAGACTTTTTCAAAGTTCAGCTACATATGCCTTGCTCCTAGATAGGTGAGTCATGTGTCCTCTACGAGCCAGATTCCTGAGAAATGGGTATTTAGATGATTTTTTTCTAGCTTCACTGGGTGAAATTGTAATAAAGGAAATGATCAATACAAAAGATTTTTAAAAACTTACAATGTATTATGCAAATGTGAGATTAAATGTCTATAGTATAACTGATTAATTCACTAGTTAAGTGTTATTAAAACTCTATCTGTTAGTTTCAGATTGAAAAGAATGTATATTTTACAAAAGAAATTTTGACTTAAAATAACTTTTTTTTTAGAAAAATCTAAAACACGTTTTGTGTTGATAATCTCTCCATGAACCATACATTTCTCTAAGGTATAGCTAAGACATATTAAATAAGAAATAGAAATGGAAGCATTCCTTTTTCAAATGGAATACTTTTATATAAAGTACTTTACTTTTATATAAAGTAAAGTTTATACTTTATATAAAGTTTATACTTTATATACTTTTATATAAAGTAAAGTAATTATTTCATTCATCTACATAATGTGCCAGGCATTACAGCACAGATAAAATATCCAGACCCATATTCCTACTTTCTTATTTCCTTGTGTCAGACGGGTAGGAGGCACACAAGAAGGTTAATAAAAATTATTTACTATTTCACCATACATTTCATAGACAAGTGAATAACTACTGTCACTTTACATACCAGTTTAGTGTGCAAATCACTCTCATAGATGTTATCTTCTTTTTTCTACACCTACCAGACAGGCTTAACATTGGTATTTTAATATATGATCCAGGCCTCTAGTATTTCCATGAAATTGATTCAGCTGTACTATGAAAATCTTAATAACTAACCGAATCTCTCTTGCAAATAAGACACAGGGCTCCTATTTTCGTTTACCTTCTGGCACAGCTGAAATGAGTGGTACAATGGCTTGCCCTCTATGAATAACATTTCCACCTTGGAGTCTTTTCTCACATAAACTACACTGCTTCAAGATATTCTGGCAGGCTTCCATATATTCTGTATTTACTTTCTGCTCAGAAATGTTAGCTGATTGTTCATCCATGCTTTGGATGTTCTCCTGGCTTTCCAAACTATGAGCCAAACCCAAAAAGTCCTGAGTTGCAGGGTTTAAAATTTTTGGACTGTCTTCACTGATATGTACATCTTTAAGTCTGATAACTAGAGCCGAAGTGGTTCTCTGGCAATCAGGAACATCAAGTTTTTTTTCTCCTTCCCGATTTATTTAGCTCATGGGAAATCTTACATATTTCTCCTATAGTACAAGAAAGCAAATATTTAACCATACTTACTTTACAGTATGCCTTAATAGCCTTCTCTATAAAATTAGGTTCAAATTTGCTTCTGCAATGCACTCTCTAGACAAGTGAGTTATAAATGTTTTTTGCTCATACACCTCAAATGAAAAACTAAAAAATGGCATACTTTTCAATTAACTTTAAATGTTTCTAACATCAATTTTTAAATTTGCAAATCAGGAATTCTAGAGCATTGTAAATATTCACAGTTAAAAAATAGAAATAGTCCTTCATTAATAGCATGGCTGAACAAGTTTTTTACTTTCCAGTGGTGAGAGAGCCATATGCATTCAGTAGAAAGCAAAGCCTACTTTGAATTTTGATTTGCTAATGATATGCAATATAATATTCTCCTGTCATGCTGAACAGAGGCCAGGAGCCATAGCCCCAGTCAGCCATGTAGCCTCAGAAGGTAAGCAAACAATACCCAGCACTGCACTGTATTTCCAAGGTATGGTATTTGGTAGGTTAGGTGTACTATATGTGCAGTATTTCTGATTTACTGTATTTTCAATTTATGAGGGGATGTCACCCCACTGCCATGTGTAAAACCATTACTCCATTCTCTTACATATACACAAGACTCAGTATCAGAGAAAAAAAGTGAACAAACACTTTTATGGAGGAATTTCACATTATATTTTTTCTCTGTGAGTTTACCTATCAAATACAGCATTTGTACAGAGGTATCTTGAGGATTACCCATTAGTTTTTTTTGTATCAACAATATATTTATGTATTTATTTAATTTTAAAGAGAGAAAAAAACAATAAAAATGGTACACAATTTCAAAACAAAATGATAGGAAATTAACAATGGTTATTACATTGCATAGTTTTATCTTCAAAGTAGTGACTCAGATTGCATGATACAGTCATTCAAAACTGACCAAACAGTATAAGCATTAATGGTGCCTTTCAATCAACTAGTAGAAATTAGTAGTACGATAGTCTTAACTATCTTGTGTTATATTTATTAATCAATAAAATTTTTTCAATTTCCTGTGATCATAAGTCTCCCATGAAAGAGTTCTTGGATTGTGGGCTGGATGGTTAAGATGACATCGTGTTGAGTTCTTGGCTTGTCCAGGGTCTCAGTCACTGCTCCATATCAAATGTGGCTCCCTAGTCTTGTGTACTTCCACTTTGGGGCCATATATCCCCATCCCTATCCTACTTTCTCTCAGCATCCAACCCAATATTTTCCCAGACTTTTGCAGGTTTTCAAATGTATTGCTCTTTATTTAAATTCATTCTTTATTTTCTGAAAGCTAGTCATAGCATTTCTCTTACCTGTGTATTGCTATATTTTAGCCACTGTTTCTTTGTGTTTGAAAAAAGAAGACATTTCTTTTAGGTCTGACAACCCCTTGCGTGGAGGACTAATATCACCACTGGAAAGATTCCCTGACTGTCTGATTTATTAGCCAGACCACTTTCCCTCAGAGATCATCTCATAAAAATGTGTCTATTAATTCAACCAGTAGTAAGACAGAAGGTCTCAGCTGAAAGGTATTTCAAAGGCAAACTGTATTAAAAGAGAAATATAAGGTCTAATATTTCTTACCAATTATGGAGAAAAATGTCATTATAAACAATGGGTTGAGTTTAAGCTACAGAAAATATTTTTGAAAATAGAGAACATCACATTCTTTTAAGATGTATTCTACAAACCATAGAAACTTCGCTTTAAGGAGTCAATCATATGCTCACATTTTAAAAGTAATTTTGCTTTAAAATTAAAAATATAAACTGGGCCTGGTGGCACGTGCCTGCATTCCCAACACTCCGGAGGCTGAGGCAAGAGGATCTCTGTGAGTTCAAGACCAGCCTTGGATACAAAGTGAGTTCAAGACAAGGCCAGTTTGAAAGTGAAATCCTGTCTCACAAAGACAAAAATAAATAAATAAATAATAAATAAATAAAATAAAATTCAATCTACTTAGCTACCATTATTCGCTCTTGTTTTACTCCAGAATATACATTATCATCTTTATTTGCTTCCATAAGAGGAGCATTTGTTTATGATTACATGAACGGGTTGCTAGGTCATGTTGTAAACCAGAGAAACAGGAAGATGTTTCTCAAGTGTTGCTCTGTCCTTTCTATTCAAATCTCCTATATATTCACATACTTAAAGCTAAATGTTTAATTCTCTTATCATGAGATAAAAGTAAATGCAATCAAAAACTTCACACTCAGGTTCTGCAATTTCAACTCAGGAAATTTATCTTAAAAGAAAAAAAATCAGGCAAATGCAATTATTTGTGTCGAGATGATACACTACATAATTGTTTATCATTGGGAAAAACCAAAAAAAAAAAATCCGAAGAAACAATGAGACACGTAAGTGATAAGATATTATACCATTAAACATGCTTTTGAGGAGAAACGAATGGTAATAACAAATGATCACAGTATAAAATCAAAGCAACAACCGGAATGAACAATTATATTTTGCAAAACATGTACAAATTAAAAAGTCCCAAAATGTAAATACTATAATTTTGGGAATACTCACCATTGCTAAAGGGTTTCAGGCATTCTATATTTAATTACAGAGAATAAAAATTACATTTGTAATAAAATACAAGGAAAAACACTGATATTCTGGAAGCACTCTCTAAGTTATTATCACAAATGCAGAATGAAAACTTTCTAAAAGTACGGACAAGATGAAGAGACCACGCTGCACAGATCTGGCGAATGATAAGAATATGTGTTATACAAGAAAGAATCAGCTGGGTATAAAAAAAGGGGAAGCAAACAGACCAGAAAACCTGCTTATCAGTGTTGTCTGGGAGATAACAATGGAGATGTGATATTCTTTGCTATCCAGTACAGCAGCCATTAGCCATATGTAAGTATAGAGCACCTGAAATGTGCCTGAGAGGGTGAGGAACTGAATTTTTAATTAAATTTTAATTAATGAAGCCAATCACTTGTAGCCAATGGCTTCACTACTGGATAGCAGGGATCTACTTGACCACTTAAAGGCTCTCACCCATTCATTAGTGGAAAAAAGATGTTTACATCAGTATGTTTAACATACACTAAAAGTAAATACTTAGAGCTGAGGAGAACTAGTCATGCTGTTTCCTCCACAAGAATGCTCATCTTCCCATCATGACTCAAAGATCATGCAAGCTTGAGCTTTTAATGACAGAGGTAACATCTATTACTACTCCTTAGCCTCATCTTTGTTGCAGATGAGCAAACTAAGTTTTTAGCTTCTCTTAGTTCTAGGATATAACAAATCATTCTCTTCTGTGGGGAGGAGAGAGTGAAGATGGAGAAAAGGATTGAAACCAATGAATTTTTTAAAATTACTTAATGCATGAAAAGTAAGCAATACAATATCTTCTCCCAGAGAAGAATTAAACCTGGGAGTGGTATAAGGCTCTGCCTTTTTCTTTTCTTTTCTTTTCTATTTTTCTTTTTTCTTTTCTTTTCCCCTTCCCTCCCTTCCCCTTTCCCTTCCCTTTCCTTCCCTCTTCTCTTCTCTTCTCTTCTCTTCTCTCCTCTTCTCTTCTCTTCTCTTCTCTTCTCTTCTCTCTTCTCTTCTCTCTTTGCTTCTCTTCTCTTCTCTCCCCTTCTCTCCTCTCTTCTTCTCTTTCCTTCCCTTTCTTTTCTTTTCTCTTCCAGGTTCAAGCAATTTAATCCAGGCACTAAGGCATACCAGGCCAAAGCTCTACCACTGAGTTATAAACACAGCCCTGAGATTTCTTAAAGCATGCTTCACTGCATAATTTTATTATAACAGCTCCTGTTCAATATACACATACATTCAAATGTGAAGAGTGTATATAAAATAAATGTATTTTCTTCTGTAAGCTTGGAGTTAGTCTAACTAGTCATAATAAGCAGTTTATTGAAATGTATCTGCCATCTTACTTTTACAAAAAGGATAGCATTTATGAAACCCAAATTCTTTCAAATTTCTCAGAAGTATTAAACAATGGACAGTTAGATTTTAGGGGAAAAAAACCCTGCTTTTAAAGGAGACTTTTCCTCTAATTTGGGATAAATTAGAGGATAAATGAGAGATAAATGAAATTACTCTTTCTCTGAAAGCTGGTCAAAAGGCCTGGAAAAGTTCATATGCATTACCTCACACAGAACACTGATCATGAGTCTTCCAAGCTAGATGATGTGGGACATAAGCCTTTGTGTGTAGCAAAACAAGAGATACATAGATGTTGTAGTGGACTCATAACTGGTGGTCAACTTATAGCCCCCAGATGAACTGAGTAAGCATGGTGCTGGGTGTGGGAGGCCCACCTGGGGACTGTTGCCAGCAGTACAGGAGGCAGGCCTGGAGAAGAAGAAAGGCTTTTGGGAACTAAAAGGCTGTTGAGAGCAGAGGAAGGCTGCTGGAGCTGGTGGAAGCTGTAAGGAGGTGTTGGTTGTTTTGGAGGAGCTCGTCATGCTGGCTTTCTTGATGAACTTGGCTGTTTTCATCCTCCGAG
>NW_004955406.1:11026118-11039026 GCF_000276665.1 Chinchilla lanigera | reverse complement strand
GACCTTTGGGCCTTCCCAGCAGATCCGTGAAACAGGCCTGCATGAGACATTGTCGTGGGCTCTGGGCCTCTAGTCAGATTCGTGGGAGGCATTGTTATGAGCTCTACGTCTCTAGCTGGATTCATGCAGGACATTGTTGTGGGTCCCAGGCCCTCAGCTGGATTCCTTGGTCTTAGCGTATGGACAGATTTCCTGCACTCTTTTGTGTAACATTCTTTGGGTAACTATTATAAATAATCATGTAAAAATATGTGTCCTGTATTACATTGTTTCCCCTTGCAAAAATAAGCCCCAAATCAACACAGATATGAACATCTTTACAAAAATGCTGAATAAAATATAACTCATGTACAATCCAATGTTAGCACATAACACATATTTTAAATTTTCACAGCCTTATAAATATTCAAAGATCCTAAATGACTCTAAAACTTTGCAGGCTGCTTGCAAAGTTTTATCAGTAACTGATAGTTTTGCCAGTTCATAGTGCAAAAAAATGAAAGCCCATGAGTTACTGAAATGATCTATATCACTAGTTATGAACCTGGAAACTTAGAATGCACACCTTAAATATATTAAAGTTTCCAAGGAAACCAAGGAAGATAACTCATGAGAAGAATATAATTTGCAAATCAAAATCCACTTAAGATGGTTGCCACAGCACTATGTGTTCAAAGGTGCTTGACTCATATTTTAGAAAGCCAGAAACAAAATCTTACATTGATGAATCGAGGAATAATTGAGACAATAACCTTTATTTTATTATCTGTCTGCTTAGTTAACATGATATGTGTCAAACACAATGAATAGTGTGTAATGAGCCCTTCGCTACAGATGAAGATTTTGTAATATCTTAATTAAGGAGACAGGAGGACTAGAAAGAACCTGCAATCTGTGGGGAGAGGAGAAACAGGAAGAAGAGGAAAGTATTGATTGCTTATGAGTGATGTTCTATTGGGTGTAAAATGGGATCTAATTTTTTTTCTTTTTTTATTTTAAAGATAAAAGAACAAACACATATTAACACACACACAGACATAAACAAAGCAACACAAAAACCCAAGCAATACAGAATTTCAGACAAGGTGATAGGAAATTAACAATGGTTGTTGTATTACATATTGTTATCTTCAAATTGGTTACTCAGTTAAACAAATATAGGCATAAAAGATTGATCAAACAATTAAACATTAACTGTTCCTTTCCACAAAGCATAAGAAATTAATAGTACAATTATCTTAGCTATCTTGTGTATACATATATGTATACTTTTTCTCTTCTCCCTCATCCCAGTTGTTCTTTCCTTTGGAGCAGTTTCTTTCCCTTTCACAATATCTATTGTAACTTTTAGAAATTATTGACTCTTTCAGAAAAAATTTTAGTCAACTGTTCCTCAGACAAAGGACTTCTATCTAGAACATAAAAAGGATTTAAAAGAGCATCCCCGCCCCAAATTCAAAGACCCAATCCAAAAATGGGCATCTGAGATGAATACACACTTCTCAGATAAAGGAATACAAATGGCAAATAAATACATGAAAAAAAGCTCAACATCATTGGAGATCATTTGAGAACATCATTGGAGAACATCATTTGAGAGTTGCAAATTAAAACAACACTGAGATTCCATCTCACCCCAGAAAGAATGGCCATCATCGAGAAATTAACCTATAACAAATGCTGGAGGGACTGTAGGGAAAAAGGAACCCTTCTCCACTGCTGGTGGGAGTGTAGATTGGTGAAACCACTGTAGAGATCAGTCTGGAGATTCCCCAGAAAACTAGGATTAGAGGTCCCATTTGACTCAGCTATTTCCCTTTTGGGTATCTTTCCAGAAGAACTGAAAACATCATACCACAGTTGTATATGTGCACCCATGTTTATAGCAGTGCAATTTGTTATAGCTAAATCTTGGAAACAACCCAAATGCCCATCAACTGAGGAATGGATAAAAAGATGTGGTATTTTTATATAATGGAGTATTACTCAGCTATAAAGATAAACTTGAGGCTTTTATAGGTAAATGGATGCAACTAGAAACCATACTATTAAGTGAAATAAATCAGACCTGCATTTGTAAACACTGTATTGTCCCCTAGTGTAAGAACCTGAAAGAGTAAATAAAATCTAAATGGGATCGAATTTTGAGATCCAGTTTTATAGACACAAAAAGTAAGGCTCAAAAAAGTTACATCACTGACCAAAGTTTACAGCTATTAAATACTTAGCCAGGATATGAAGCACAGTTTGTCTGGTTCCCAAGCTCACACTCTTCCTTTATGCAGAAGAAGTGAGAAAGTGCTCTGCACTCAGGGAACCCTGTGGAAGTGTTTGGGTGTGGAGCTCAAGTCCCGAGTTGATGTGTGTCCTGGATGCATTCTACTAATACGTACTGAGCACCTAGTGGTATTCCAAAAGTTCAGTGATTATTAGTAGACATGTATTGTTAGATTTGGTCTTGTCAGGCATGGTATAAAATTAGTCTGAACTTGCCGGCTGGGGCTTTGAATACAAAGCTACTAATTTCTTAGGATCTGCCTGACATCTAGTGTGGTCCTGCTACCCATATTGTGATGCAGGTCTCAGCAAGGAAGTCCTTTGTGTGTACTTTTACTAGAGTGGCCTGAGGGATAGAATTATTAAATGGAAACTGGAATCTCTAAGGAAATATCTATAAAGGTCCCCCAAGGGTGTGCTGAGTACTTTGCAAAGAAGCTACAGGTCTGTTTGCCTTGCGAAAACCTCATGTGACTCTGAACAGCCGACATAGTATCTTATTAGATGCCGTCTTAGGGTACTGCACTGATTTTGAACAGTTCTTGTCCCTCTAAGCACGCTCAGCAACTACACGACAGTGTCCTGGTCATTCTTGGCCCATCTTAAAGCTATCATATTTTATAAGATGGTTTGAGCTGAGAATCCGAGGAGGTACTGCAAGTGTTCTCTATAAGCTAAGCAGAGACATTTTTCTTCCCAAACTCATAAGATACGTCTAAAACAGAAATAGAGCTAAGAAGTCTTTGCTAGCTTTGCCCTTTGCTTTGTCCTCCAAGGAATCAGCCTGAGTTATATCACTGGAACTTGACAAATAGCACAGTGATGTTATCACTGGTACTTTTATTATAACAGCTAAGAGCTTGAAAAGCTTCACAAAGAAACCAGGCTGATTTAGAAAAATATTTCTTGACTCAAAGAGAAACTTCTTTAACCAGAACCTGACATTCAAATTTAGCAAGACAGCATAGCCTGGATCAATCATATAAAATACAGCCTGGCATTTCTTCTTACATAAAAATGCTGGAAATACGAGGGTATAATACATTTAGTATATATAATGGTCTGAGAACAGCTGCAACCATTTAAGAATATGTTACAGAAAATACTTATTGAATGTTCTACTCGGTAGGCACTCATGTTTGTTCCTACTTATCTAATTTTTCAGTGACTTTCTGGCTTGGCCAATAGTGGCAGGTATGGCCTTGACTTAGTGAGCTTTGAAGCTCTCTTGAATTCAGCTGCCTCACCTTGATCTGAGAAGGCAGAATTGGATGACTATGCAGGGCCCCTCCAGTTCTGCATCCCATGGCTGAAGAAGGTCCAGGTTTCACATCAACACTGACATCTTGGGCAAGGAAGTTTTAGAGCATGCAAATACAAACATTAAACCCTACCTGCTCCTCAGACGTTTTTCTCCCTTGTTCCATGTGACATAAGACAGTATAAATTTCCCTTCCTCCAAAATAATGTAGAAGCAAAATACTAAAGTTTCTCCATTCTCTTTTTGCTGAAGGAAATGAAGAACTCAGATATGTCAGTCACCTTCTAAACAAACTTTAATTAAATAAATTTTTGGCAAATCATTTAAGCTTAAACACGGCCATCAAAAATAGAATAGTTTTTGCTTTTATCAGGGCCATCATGATTAGTAACTTTTCTTTAGTAAAATTTTCCATGAGGCTGTAGTTATTAGCCTATATAAATAAATAAAAATATACATGGTTAGATAAATATAGGACTTCTTAGTCCTACATTAATATAATGGGAATGTCTGCCGGTACTGAAACCTTTCTTTATCTCCCCTCTCCCTAGGTAAAACGGCTACCTAAGGCAAAATATTGTCATCTGGATCCAGATGTCAAAATACCTTCTCCCTCAGCTGTAAAGGAGATATTATTATCAGAATTACTATTCTCCAGGTATCCTGCCTTGTCACTTGAAAAAGGCACCTAGTTATCTAGCCCAGTAATTCATAAGAAAACTATGCTGCATGTATTCCATGAGAAATCAGGGCTAGGAAAGCTGTGAATCCAAACAAAGCCCAGATCCACGACCCTCACAGCAGGCCTGCAAAGATGTTCACAGCTTTGGACTTACAAATGTCTCAAAGCTGCAAGGCTTTCCTCAGTTTTTATGGGGACACAACAAACAAAAGTTTAAAGATTTGGAAGGCACAAACTGAAACTGGCTTGTTAGTAGAGTTTGCTAAGGTCTCTAATTATCCCCCAACACTTGGAAATGTCACAAAGTTGCAAATGCACTTAGTAATTGGTAACCAAGATTCCAGTTATTTTCCAGGAGGATAGTTTAGTACTGGTCCTAGTGTTGTTTTGAGGTGGTCACAATTTTTAGAGACAAATGCTCATGATTTTAAACTGAAAAGTAATGTTTACTTCATGTCATCTCCATTAATTTAGTTATATATTGTCTAATTACATGAAATGTAGTGAAACATACTTGCATAGACAGCATGCCTTGATTATAAGCTTCCAATAATTTCACAAGTAAACAAATGCACGCATTACAGTTCAAATGTGAGTCATCCACACTCTCTTTTCTGAAACAATTATGTGTTCCTTGTTTATTCACATCCCTATCCACAATTTTGCCTGTATAGGGCCACTTTACCATTATAACTAAGTTATCTCTTTTCTACTTATCCTACCCAGGGTAAGATAACTATGGCGTCTTTTCCCTACCTAAATTGTAGCCAGAATGGTTTGAAACTTAGTTCTAAGTTATAGCATGGATGAAATACCACCGAAACAGCATTGCCTGCTAAAAATCTTCCTTCCTTTCTATCCTGGGCAAAAAGCTGAACATCTATGCCAGATACTCTGGTGCTCTGGTGTATTCTCTCTCTCTCTCTCTCTCTCTCTCTCTCTCTCTCTCTCTCTCTCTCTCTCTCTGTGTGTGTGTGTGTGTGTGTGTGTGTGTGTGTGTGTGTGTCTGTCTCTCTCTTTCATTAAAGCTTCCCTTTAATTCTCAAATAGTACAATTCTCTTCCATATTGAACTCTACACCACAGAGACATGGCACCATATCCATCATGTGAGCATGCCTCTGTCTATCCATCCACCCAGGCATCCATTCACCCAACCATCATCCTTCTCTCACTCCAAGGTCAAATATTGGGAAAGCCATGTAAGCTCATTGTTGCCTTTGCTTCCTCATTTTTCATGCCTTTTCTAAAATCGTACCTCCCGATGTCTTTGTTATTCTTGCATGCTGACTTTTCTTCTGGTAGGTTTTTCTTGACTGTTGATATTATCTAAGTTGATATTATTTATGAGCCATCTCTTTGCCTCACTATATCACTTCCTTCCTGAATAGTTTCATCTGTGACCTAACTTTAGCAATCACTTACACACTAATGATTCAGAAATCTTTCTGTCCAACAACAGCTTGAATCTTCTACTTGAGGGTTGCATGCCCAGCTACACACTGGGCACTTGTAGCTAAACATGTAGCTACCTGTAAATCCTCTAAATAATGCCAAACTATGCAAATCCAAATGAGAAGCACTCATACTCAGTGGATCACGAATGAAAGGCAACTATGATAGAATGAGAAAAGCACAAAATTAAGTCAGAAACCAACTCTGTGTTGTGGGTTTCAATTCTGGGTCTGTGGTCTTCAGCAGTGGAGTAGGTCCTGTCTGAATCTTCACACTTTCATCTGTAGAATGGGCCTAGTAGCATCTGTGAGGGATCAACTTGGGGATGTAGGTGAAGGTCTGATGCGAACAGGTGATATTCAAATTTCTGATGTACCCTTATTTATTATATGGTTGGACAAACAAGAATAACCATTCAAAATGAGACAACATGTAAAACTATCAGAAATGCTAATATAAATTTAATTTGTCCTGGTAGAAGTAAATAAAAAAATGACTGTTTTTCAAACTGTAGTGTACCTCCTCAGAGCTTGTTAATAGCACCAATACCTGAGCTGGAGTCTCAGATTTAAATAGTTGATAAAGAGGCCAGGATTCTCTGTTTTAACACTAACCCTATTGATACAGGCAGGGTGAACCACACTTTGAGAAAGTGAAATGTACTGCTCTTGAGTGCTGGCCAATCCCCAAAACTCCATTCTCATAACTTGCAAAGTCATCAGCTGGTGACTTCTTCTGAAGTATGGTGCTTATTTTGCTAATTTCTAATGGACTTCAGTGCTTCCAGATTCAGTCTTTAACACAAAGCAATCATCCCCTACTAAACACACACACACACACATACACACAGACATTATGACTTATTTTGACTTCACTAATGAAATTTTTCCTGCTCAGTAAATGAGTAAATACTGATGTAAAGCCACAAAACAGTGCAAACACATATCAGACACTTAAGCATTGCATATCCATTGCTACAAAATGTCAAATATTCTTCTCTTCTCATATCTTTACTGATAAGTGATGTAAAGAAAAGACTATGACTCTATGTGCTCCCAAGGAGAGTGAGGACTATCTTCCCTAGTTAGAAGACAAGCACATGCGTCATTAGGTTTCAACCTCAGCAGATGTATCTTTCAGCACATGGGAAGACAAGCACCAAGATGCTCCCCAGCTGGTGGTTCAGTTAATTTGTGAATCTATTTTCAGAACAATATAGAGCATCTAGGGATGTGAATTTGAAATGAAGGGTTAATTTCAAACATATTAACATGGTTTTCACTTTATTTTATAGATATTGCATTTAGGAATAGTTTCACTTCCATTTGAATAACTGTCTATGTATTGTACATAGGGATGGTGTAAGTACACACACCTTTGCATGCACACAGAATGTGCACATGTCTATAGCTGCATGTAAATATTTGAGTAGGAGAGAAGAATATTTAGAATTTTTAATGGTTTACATCTTTCATTAGGAGGCTTCATGTCTTGAAATGACAAAGAACTGAGGATAGTCTATGACAGAGGAGAATAATTTGAGCCATAATTTGCATTCTTTAAATACCATGGATATGTTAGTTTCTTTTAATGAACAGTTTTAGACAAGTTATTTTTCACTTTTAAATTCATAAATATGTTTTTTGTTTTGTTTTTAAGAACAGGCTTTATTGTTTGTTTTTTGTTAAAATTAATTCATGGTGAATATTTATTTTAGAAACCAAATTACAATTATAATGCCAGGGATATATTCTATCTTATAGTTAGCAAAATAGATTAATAACAAAGATTTTATTTTGTATTAAGAGAGATACTGAGAGTCCATTATTTTCACAAAATAAGAGACTGTGCTATCACGTTTCTGCTGAATAATTGAAGATTTTAAATTTTTTTTATTTTAAAATTTCAATTACCCCCATAGAACTGTAATATTGAAAAATGACAAGACATTCTTGAAAAATTTCAATCTTTCATTTTTGTTTCTAGATCCACCTCCAATCTTGTTCCAAGGTATAACAATTTAGAAATATCCATTGATTGTGATAGTTTTGAGGGCAACTGTTTGGAATATTAATATATACTAGACATGTTTTTCTCAATGATGATATAGTTTGAAAACATACAAGGCTTACGAGGGCTCCACTTTGATAAAACAAACTCTTGCTTTATTTCTGTGTCCTTTTATCATGCCATTGCAACTGAAAAAATAAAATAGCTAAAAGCTGTGGCACAATCTGAAAAGGCACAATATACATGTAATGGGAGTATCAGGAAGTGAAGAAAGAGTGAAAGGAACAGAAGAAATATTTGGAGCAATGACTGAACATTTTCCAAAATTGCTGATAGACATTGCTAGGGGCTGAATTATGTTTCTCAATTCAAGTGTTGAGGCCTTAACTTCCAGGAGCCTCAGAATTGAACTTTATTTGGAAATAAGCCCATGAAGAGCAAATTAAGGTTAAATAAATTAATAAGGGTGAGGTTCTATTCCGACATGACTGATGTCCTTATAAGAAGAAGAGATAGAAGAAATGGGCCTGTACAGAGTAAAGATAAATGGATGGACCTTGAAACCATTCTCTTCAGTGAAATAAATTGGACACACATGTAAATATCGTTGTTACTCTGGTGTGAGAAACTGAAAGTGTAAATAAGGACCAAAATTTAGAATAGATATTCTGAAGTAAGAAAATGTTCAGATGGGAAGAGGAATGCTCAGACGGGGTGGGATGGGAAAATGTTCAGACGGGATGGGATGGGAAAAGGAAAGGAAAAGGAAAAAAAAAACAAGAGAAAAATTGAGAAAAAATTGGAAATAAAGTTTTTGTAAATAAGGAAGGGAAGAGGAGTTGAAGGAGAGTAGGGGAATTGGCAAAAAAAGAAGATTCAAGGTCGATCATGTACAAGTACAGCTTCCCTATGATGAATGTGATCATTATATCTAAACTGCAACAATAAACTCAATTAATTTTAAAAAAGGATAATAAAGGAATATTATGAGCAATTCTAGCCCATAAATTTGCTATCACAGATGAAATGGGCCAATTTTTTGAAAGATACTATCTATTCAAACTCACCAAAGGAGAAATAACCAATCTGAACAGCCTATTCCTAGCAAATAAATGGAATCAACAGTTAACAACTTACCAAACCAAAAAGCACCTAGCTGAGACAGCTTCACTAGTGAATTCTACCAAACATTTAAGGAAGCAATGATAACTGTATAATCTTCCAAAAGGATAGCTAACATAGTTGTACTACTATCTTCTATTGCTTTACTGAAAGGAACAGTTAATGATTACTTGTTTGATCAATATTGCATGTCTCTATTTGTTTTCCTGAGAAACCACTTTGTAGATATCAATACATAATACAACAGTCATTGTTAATTTCCTGCCACTTTGTCTGTAACTCTGTATTGCTTGCATTGTTCTTATGCTATTTTGTAAATGGATGTCTGTTTGTTGATATGCTTTCCTTCTTTTATTTTTAAAATAAATTTTTAAAAAATCTTCCAGAGCACAGAACTAGAAGGAGGACTTATCAACTAATTCTATAAGGCCAGTAAAACCCTAATATCAAAACTATAAAAAGGTGACTAATAAATCACTATTTATGCAGATAGATATAAAAACACTAATAAAATAATAGCATAGCATTTTGAAAAGAATTATAGTGACCACATATATTTATTCCAACTATACAATTTAAAAATCAATTAATCTAACCCATCACATCAAAAAGCTAACAAAGAAAAATCATGCATATCATGTCAATAAATGCAGAGAAGGCATCTGAAAAAATCTAGCACTCGTTCATGATTTAAAAAAAAACCTCTCATCAAATTAGGAATATAAAGAGACTTCCTCAACCTGATAAAGATCACCTACAAAAAGACAACCAGTAGCTTCAGAGGAATTAGCTGCTTTCATACCAAGATCAGTAACTAGACTATTCCCTCTCATCACTGCTACTCAGCACTGTGCTGAAATCCCAGGAAATATAAAGTAAGAAAATTCAATGAAATTGATTGAAAGGAAGAAAGACTGTTCAAAAAAGACATGTTTGTTTACATAAAAATGCTAATAAAACAGCAGCAACAAAAACTCCTAGACATTAGTGACCTACGTATTAAGATTGCAGGATACAAAACTCACTTGCTTTCCTTTATACCGGCAATGAAAAATCAGAATATGAAATTAAAAGACAAGACCATTTTTATTAATGCAAAAAATAAATATTTATTAGGTGCAAACCTAACAATATATGTACAAGATATATGCTAATAAAACTATGAAGCTGTGATGAAGCAAGTGAAAGAAGGTAGAAATATATAGTCAACACCTGTAAAGGCTACATATTGTTTAGATGTAACTGTTTTCAAACTTGGTCAGTAGATTCTACATAATATCAATCCAAATCTCAAAGAGATACTTTGTGGATATCAACAAATTTCTTCTAAAATTTAAATGGAAAGTGGAGGACCTAGAACAGATAACAACCTAATACTGAAAAAAAGCACAAAATCAGAGGATTGACACTGTCCAACTTCAGGACTTTCTACAATCAAAACAATGTGCTATTGGCATAAGAACAGAAAAAACATCAGTGAAGTAGAATAGAGATCTAGTCTGAAAATAACAAGGAATTCAATGAAGAAACTGTTTTTTTGAAAAATGGTGCTAGAACAAATGTAGAGCCACATGCAAAAATGATACAGACTCAGATTTTATAACTTTCACAACAGTCAGAATGGATTATTGATGAGAGGTAAAATGCAAAACTAAAAAGACCTAGAAGATAATTTTGTTTTTATTTTTGTGTTTTTTGTGACAGGGTCTCTCTATGTAGTTCAGGCTGGCCTTGAACTCTCTATGTAGTTTAGGCTGGCCTTCAACTCACAGCAATCCTCCTGCCTCAGCCTCCAGAGTGCTGGGATTACAGGCATGCATTATTACACCCAGGTAAAATCTAGATGACAGCATGGAAGAAAATCTAGATGACTTTGGTTTTTTTAAATTCTTTTTATTTTAAAAAGAATAGTAAAAAAAAAATAGCAAAACAAAGCAAGGACATTCAAACTGACACAGTGTTTCAAACCAAATGATAGGAATTAACAGTAGCTGTTATATTACAAATTGTTATCTTCCAAGAAGTTGCTCAGATTACCAGATGTAAGAATGGAAGATTGTTCAAACCATTAAAGAGAATAAGAAAATAGATGACTTTGAATTTAGCTCTGATGCTCTTTATACAGCACCATAAGCATGATTCATGATAGAAAACAGTGGAAGCTGGATTTTATTAAAATTTGTTCCCTGTGAAATACATCATTAAAGCAATGAAAGACAAACTAAAGAGTGAGGGAAAACATTTGCAAAACATATCTGATAAAGGACCAATATCCAAAAACAAAAACCAAATTCAACAGTAAGAAAGCTACAGCCCAATTAAAATACATACATATGAAAACAATTCCACATCACATGCTATGAAGGAATTGCAAATAAAAATAATGAGATATCACATCTATTAAAATGGCTCATATTCAAAGCATTGAAAACACTAAGGTGAGCATCTACAGTAATAGGAACACTCATTCATTACTGGTAGGAAAACAGAATGATACAGTCACCTTGCAAAACTGGTAGTTTCTCCCAAAACTGAACACTTGCTTACCAAGAAGTTGAAAACTGATGACTTGAAAGAAACCCACTCCCAAGTGTTTATAGCAGCTTCAGTCAGATATGTGAAAATGTGATATGTGAAGATGTCCTTCAGTGGATGCCTGGGTTAAACTAAGGTATGTTTATACAGTGGGATATTATTTCATGGTTTAAAAATCAGCTGTCCTCTCATACAATGACACAGAGGAATTGAAAAGCATCATTTAAATAAAAGAAGCCAGTCTGGAAAGCTACTATTCTGTAGGATGCCAACTACATGGCATTTTGCAAAAGGCAAACTATGAAGCTGGTGAAAAGCTCCTTGGTTACCAGAGAGTGAAGTGGAGAAGGAACAGGTAAAACACAGAGGATTTTTAGGGCAGTAGAACTGTTCTATGTGGACTAGAATGGCAGGCCAATGTTATTATACATCATGAAAACAGAATGTACAACAGAAAGAATGATCCCTACTGCAAATCATAAACTTAAGTTAATAATGTCTCAATATTGGCTCATTAATTATAACAAATGTACTACACGAATAAATGATGGTAATTATATGAGGAAATTGTGGGTAGAATATGGAAATACTTTGTAATTTGGTTTAATTTTCCTGTAAAACTTGAATTGCTCTAAAAATGAATTACATCAATTTCTAAAAACCCATTTGCTAGAACATGGTTAACTCCAGTTTTGAAAATAGAGAGGAGGTCCGGACTGAGAGGTGCCAGGGACTTCTCTGGCTGGGGGCTGGGCAACCAGACTCTCTGAGCTGGGCGAGCAGACTCTCTGAGCCCCATGCACCCTGTGTGGAGACAGCGAGCACTCTGGGAGCTGCAGGGCTCGTGGGATCGAGTCTGTGCTCGGTACATACCACCACGATTCCCAGCTGAAACGCACAGAGAGAGCCAGGTATTTTCCATCTAATCCCTGAGGGCAGAACACATGAACAAGGACCCCGGCAACATTACAGACTGAGTCGCTGTGGCAGCAGAGAGGAAGTCCGGACTGAGAGGCCCAGGGGACTTCTCTGGCTGGGGGCTGGGAAAGCAGGCTCTCTGAGCAGGGGGAGCAGACTCTCCCAGCCCCGCGTGCCCTGCACAGAGACAGCAAGTACTCCGGGAGCTGCAGGGCCCATGAATTCGAGTCTGTGCTTTGCCTTTGCCCAGACCCTCAAGCGAGTCGAAGGCTGGGGAAGTCTGTGACTGCTACCCATCTGGGATGCATCTGGTTCCTATATGAGTCCTGAACTGACTGGAGACATAGATTTAGGTGATTCACAAACTGTAGACCCTGCAGTTTGTGTCTGAATTATGCCTGTACCCTAAACTGCCAGGAGACATAGGTCCACTGGACCGGGATTGTCACACCAGTGCAATCTGAGCCAGGTTGTGCATGTGCACTGAACTGCAAGGGGATGCTGGATCAGACGGTTGGCCATCAACTGACACAAGTGCCCATGTCTGAGAACGGGGATAACTAGATACAAATCAAAAACTGCCAGAAATCCCGAGACTAAGTAGGGCTACTCAGAGGTCACCCAGAGGCAAACCTGAACAACAGGAAAA
>NW_004955406.1:11002927-11020691 GCF_000276665.1 Chinchilla lanigera | reverse complement strand
ATTACATGTCTATATCTGTTTTCATGAGAAACCACTTTGAAGATATCAATATGTAATACAACAAGCACTGTTAATTCCCTACCACTTTGTAACTCCATACTGTCTGTACTGTTCGTTTGCTATTTTGTAAAATTTTGTCTGTCTGTTAATGTTTTCCACCTTTTATTTTTAAAATAAAAAAAAGAAAATAGACATAACAGGAATAGATATTTTAAAAGTAAGTGACAAGCGTTTGGGAAATTCTATAGAGGGTTATGAAGGACTAGGACTATAAAGGCTCTACGAAAGGTCATGAAATAAGAAATTGTGTAAATTAAATGATGCTGAAAATCAAGCAGGAAAAACTACAGTTCCTGTTAATGAGATGGATAAATCTGAAAGGATTGAAATGCTTTAAATAAGAAAAAATAATGTCCTATACTGGCCAGCTTTCCTGTTTGGAAATTATCGTCCAACACCCCTAACGTAAAGAAGGACAAACTTGACTTGGCTCACGGTTTCAGAGATTCAGTCCATGGCTGGCTGACTCTAAGGCAGAAACATCAAGGTGGATGGGGTGGGACACCAAAGCTGCTCAGTTCTTGGTGACAGGAAGCAGAACACAGGGAAGAGTATCATAAAGAGGTATACCCTCTAAAGGCACCTCTCTAGTGACCCACCTCATCCTGTGCCCTGACTCCTAACAACACATTCAGCTATGCCACTGATGGGTACAGAACCCCCAGGAGCCAATCACTTCTACAGGAGTCTTTTAACTCAGTCAGGTTGACAACTAAAACTAACTAGCTCATATCCGCTTTTCTTTTTTAAGGAATTTTTTTTTCATTTCCCCTAGTATGTTAAATTCTGTTTTCTAATGTTACACATATAATATAGAAGTATTAATGTACAAATATTTACAGCACTCTCATTTTGTCAATTGTCAGGTATAAAGTACAGTTCTAAGGCCATGTATGCTATCAATTGGGTTTGCAAACTGACGTGTTTTGAAGTTACTCTAAGTAACTCTCTTTGATCTCTTTAACTGATAGTAAATTCCTTGTCATCCTTCCCCTAAGCACAGAATGAATATAGTAGGCTTTCTACCAAAAGTAATCGATCAATTCAAAATCTATTCCCAAAATAAAAACATTTAACTTAAAGCTGCTATAATTATATCAATATATAATTCCTATGGTTGGCCAACTAGGATACTTTGTTTTGACTGAACATTAATGGAAAATATATTAATACTTCAAATCCTTTAACATTACTTTAGCATGATTTGATAAGAACTTACTCTTGTCTAGTTGCTTAAGGTCGTCAAGCATAATTTCTAAAGACCTGGCACCCTTCACTGTATCTTAGAGAAAAAACAGGCCGTTAGTTAAATATTTTCTGGAGTACAAACTTTTATCCTACCAGGTAATGCAAAGCTTTGATCTATTTTCCTTGCTGGAAGGCTCTAATGTTGAGAGTAAATTTTCCTCTGCAGCTGTCCTGCATTGGTTTTGATGGTGTTACGTACTAGAAAATTCTTCCATACTAAATCCTCTTTGTTTTCCTTTTACTGAATATTCTTAGGTCCTTCAAATTGTCTTCATTAAGCTAGTTTTTAGTATTTGAATGCCATATTCCTGAAAAAGTCTATTTTGTCATGATTATCTTATTATACTGCCTGAGAATGAACTCTAGTATGAGTGGCTTTGCCACTAGGATGAGGTGAGTGAGGCAGTTATCACCAGAGCAAAATTGAAGACAGTGCCAAACATCTCAGTATTCAAACAATATATGAATGCAACATTTGCAAAAAATACAAATGTTAATCTTAAAAAGTCCATGATGAATAAAACCACAATATTTTTTTTCTTTTTTTTTTGGTTTTTGGGTTTTTTTTTCCTGGTACCAGGAATTGAACTCATGACCTCATGCTTGCCAGGAGAGGCGCTGTGCCACTGAGCTAAATCCCCAGCCCCAAAACACAATATTTTAAATAAAGATGGGGCTAGGTTTGGTGTGGTATACAAAAGCTGCAAAGTATAATTACAGGGACACCAGTCTTTATTGGAAATATCAATTCCTTAAAGTTATACAATCCTATCTGGACACTGGAGATTCAACACTTCAAAGGAGCCAGCCTATATATTAGCTATGTAATAGCACTACTAATTTCTATTGGCTTATTGAAAGGAACAGTTAATGTTTAATTGTTTGATCAATCTTGCATACCTATATCTAGTAATCTGAACAACTCCTCTGAAGATAACAATTGTAATACAACCACCATTGTTCATTTCCTATCATCTTGTTTTAAAATTCTGCATCGTCTTTATTATTTTTGTGTTGTTTTGTTTTTGTCTGTTTTTGTTCTTTTCTCTTGAAAGTAAAAAAAAAAAAATCCTATAAAGGCATTGGGAAATGAGCACTCATTTCTAGCACACCCAGTGTGCAATATGTGTGCCTAGAGATACCACTGACAATCTTGTTTCTGGCTTCTGTTTTAAGTTGCTGTCACTGATACAGCTTCTACTCCTCATCAAGTTTCTCTGGAACTTTCTTGCTCCTTGGCTTCCCGTCCTCACTAGAGCCCTCTTTGCTGGGTCATTCTTAATGATGCAGATATACCTGGAAAACCTCATTCCCAACTCCATTTAAACTGGCACGTGTTGATTTTTTGTAGCTATACAAAAAGTATTGGAAATCTCACCCTACTTGATATTCAAAACATGGAGTTTATGGATATGTAAAATATGTCATCCATATTTCACATATCCAAGACTGGCTTGTCTTAGACATTGAACATAATCAATGCATTACATATTTTACATATTTTACATATCCAGGACTGGCTTGTCTTAGACATTGAACATAATCAATACATTACATTTTGCTGTGAGACCAAAGTAACCCTGGAAAAGCATTTTTCCATATAAACTGATCTGTAGAGGTTTGTGTTCTATAGAACCTGCCTCATAAGTTCAAGCTGGTGATGGAGGCAGAAACTGGGATGCTAACGAGCTGTAGAAAAATTGTTCTTTAAAAATACCTTAGGCAGCGAGCACCTCTTTGCTTCAAAATTGTCTTAGAAAATACAGCCAAAGTAGGCACCATGCTTTGGAACTCACAGCCCAAGTATCTAACACCAACAATATCCCCTTTTTAAAAAAGGACTCTGTTTCATAACAAGCCTATTTTAAACAAATGACAATGGGAAATCCAAAATTGAATGATTCAAATTGCTGCTTTAATGTATTTACACCTAAAAAAGAGAATCAAAGAAGATGAAACATCATTGCCTTCAGGGGAGTTGTAACGTCTGAATCATCTTCATTTCTCTTCTTATTTCTCCCCTATTACATTTTTTGGGGTATTTTATTGGCCATTTGTGCACAATCTGTGCAAGATAGATGCAAACAAAATATCTTTCTTCTGGGGGAAAACAAATAAAAAAATATTGAATATGTCTACATTCAGTTCACAAATAGCAGGCATTCCAGATTTGGGGAAAAGTTTAGAGGATGAGCCATTTTTAAATGAACAACAATGAGAGGGAGTGTGACATTGAGTGACATTAATCATGCTGGGATAATCCACTCCAAGATTTACATCTATAAATGTTTTGCTGTATAAGCTATGACATTTCTCCAGCTCACCACGGAAGTATCAATCTACTATAAAGTCATAAAATATGAGCTTTTGTTGTGATCATTCTAATGTGTTTATGAAAAATTTAGGTATACATAATGATCACATTCATGTAGGAATTTGTACCTCTACATGGTTTATATTGATTTTTTCCCATTCCCCTACCCTTCCTTCAACCCCTCTTCCCTTCCTTATTTATAAAAGCTTTGTTTCCACCTTTTCTTCTTTTCTTGTCTTTTCTTTCCCCTTCCTCCTTTTCTCCTCTTCCCTCCCTAATCCCCCTTCCCATTTGAACATTTTCTTCTTGCTTCCCAGCAGTTATTTCTCAATATGGCCCAGATGTGTAGATGAAGTCAGTCACCTTTGCTATCCCAGCATTTACTACAACGATTGGCATAGAAACAATTCCCAGAAAGTATTTGTAGAAATGATGTTCAAAACCCATGACCTCTTATTTCTGAAAGCTGGTGCCGTTAGGAAGACGTACTTACTAGGAGCAAATTTTTTCCTTGAAGAGCTTAACTGAAATCATAGATGTTGAACCAAGTATTCTAAATTCATACGATTTGATTTATTAGGATTAAATTTGCTATTGTACCTTTGTTTTGGCTTGCAGTTGCCACCTCCATACTTAATACCAACTTCCCTTCACACAGTCCATCTCACATAACGATGAGAAAGAGTGGACCCTGAGGAAATCAAGTTTCTTGCAAAGTCATATAGCAAAGTGGGAGAGCCGAGCCAGAGCTCTGGCTCCCTGGCACCTAGGGGTAGTTTTTCTAATAATTCAGCGTACTATGAAAAAAACCCAATAATAACTTTTTCAATGCTAGGTTATAGCTCTTTGACTAAAAAAGTTTTTCTTCAGTACTTGCAGAGAGCACTACACCATGGAAAATGTTGCCACCAAACAAGCCAAATAAGGCCATTGATAAATTCAGTTTGAGAAATATTGATCCCCTATTGAGAACTGTGGTTCCTTTCTTAATGACAAAAGTAATATACTGCAAATACACAATGATCCAGACTTATTAGTAGTTAATACTAAAAGGATAAGATACTGCACTAACCATAGTCTGTGTTTTCTGGCTCCCAACAGTTTGATGGCCAAAAATAAGGTGTCTGTGGGGACAAAGGAGATAAGCCAAGTTAGACACACACAAATTTGATAGTTCTTGTTTATGAACTGTTTCTCTTCAATAATTGTCTTGAACAGTTTGCTACTGATACGCACTTTGTAATTCAGAACAAATTACGAGACAGACACAGTACAGTTTTCATCTATAATTACTTTGCTGGCCAATTAACAGCAGATATTTAAAATGTCATACATTTGGTGTAATTTCATACCAGTGAGCATAAACGTAAAACATCTAATTGCATTTTTCAAACAAAAATTTTATCCATAGAGAGCTCTAAAAGGAGAGTATTACTGAGCAAGACTCCAGATGAAATATGTTTAAATTCAATATGTTGTTTCCTATACATCATTGCATTTCAGCACTGCCTTTGGTAGATCCAGAAAGCTCAAATGACAAAAATTTTTCCAAACTAAGCAATCATTTGCTGTCTCCATTAAGTACATAATGGAGCTCTCAAAATTATCCAAAGTTGCTCTCAAAAGCAACTTTTTAACTTTACTTTAAATTCTTTATTATTACATGTTTGCAGTCTATAATGTTTACATTCTTTGTGTGTATCTTGCACGCAAAACATAACACATGTGAACATAACACATCTTACTCGTTTTTCAACCTTTCCCTTCTTCCCTCTCTTTCCCTCCATCTCTTGATCCCCTTTTCCATTTGAGAAAGATCTGTCTCCCTACTTCTTATTATCTTTTATTTTGCTCTTTATAATTTAGGTTTCTCATATACGAGAAACTATGTGATATTTAAGCTTGTGTGCCTGATTTATTTCACTTAACATTATGGTCTCAAGGTTTTGAAAGCATTCCTTCATAAAGTCATTTATTGCTCTAAAGTTTTAAACTGAACAAAGCACTATTACCATCACAGCTGATTGATGGGGCTAAAAATAGGAAGAATTCTGATTTTTCTAAAATTCTAGAAACTGATTGATTGAAGTATGAAGAAAATGTCTGAACAAGAAAAACTCATTATTACCATCAAGATTTTCTATTTTCCAAAGAAATGCTTCTAGCCCTGCTAACTGAACCTGTTTGACTCCAGATAGTGGGGAAGCATGAAGACCGTCTGCCTCAGTACTTACCAAACCCTACTCCCTGAAATGCTGATGACTCCAAGACTCAGTGGAACAATGACTGCAGACATTAGTTTCATGGGATTTGTTCTACTTATTAATTAAATATATGAGCAATCCATGTGCAATGAGCATATTTGCAGTAATGTCTGATTACCTGATAGTTCTTTTCTCTAGAAAGGTGATTCTCAAGGAGGGGAAATGGATACTGGGGATAACTGCCTGAATCTCTGGGACAGCAAGTTTTTACCTACCTTCCAATTTTTCTCAGAAATTACTGCAGTATAATAATAAAGAAGGCTATTAATACTAGTTTTGTGCACATAGGAACAAAGTCACAGCAGGAATTTTAGAAGAAAAAAAAGATTGAATCACTAAAGAAGATATTAAGACTTATATGGACCATGCTCATCAAGCCAATCCCACTTGACTCTGTGGGAGATGTAGCTTTGAAGATTTATTTCTTAGAAATAAAATTGGGTCAGGATTATAGGAAAGCCTGAGGGAGATAAAGTAACTAAAAGCTTGCTTTCATGTGAGGCGCTGGTTTTGAGCTACTTCTAGAGTGCATTAATCTTTTTGCGTTGCTTCTTTATTTTGTATGCATATCTGTTTATCTGACTTTAGAATGACTATTTCAGTAAGACTGGTTGGGCATATACTTTTCCCTTCAAAATGATTAGAAATGTTCTCAGCTGTGTTCTTGGAACTCATCTTTATTTTTTACCATTTGCTGTAGTAAAAATTTCATGACTATAAAAATACAGGATGAAACATTTTATCATGTGACATTATGTGGAAATGTCATAAGATCAATATTTTTCACTAATAGTGGAAGATTTTTCCCCTAGCGGAACATGTTTTTGACTTAAAGTAACAGATAAGAGAAAAACAAACTCTTATGTTTGTCTAAAATTAAAGGCATACTTTTACAATCCTACACTTTAGGATATTTAATGCTCCAGTGTCTCTGTCCTACGCTGTTGGCTTCCTTAGTTACCTTAAAATTTATCAAAAACTTCCCAGCCATTTCCCTCTGCCCTTTGTTTGACATACATATTCATGGGAAGAGTCATGAAGAGGGAAGAGTCATTCATGGGAAGAGTCTCTACCTGGAGAATCCTGTGCAATCTCAATTCCAATTAGCAAAGGAGGACTGGACAACTGCAAGTTTATAGTGAATGCAAAAATCAAAGGGTCAAATCATCTACTGAACATCTGAGACAATTTTACTGTGGGATGTCCATGAAATAAAGAATTCTGTTTGTCTCAAATTCCTGTCCTGAAGCCTCTTTAGATTCCCAATGATAGCTACAATCTCCATCATTCAGTAGAGGAACTGTAAACACGACATGGTAAATTTCCTGTTTTAATTCATAATTTTAAAAATCCTTCTGAAGAGTTGAAATTCAGTTCACCATAATGAAGGCCTTTCTGCTGCCTGGAACCAGTGTAAAAATGGAAGTGAACACCTTGAACAATAATGGATCTCCTATTATTAAAGCTGCTCAACTATGGATTGATTAACGTGTTGGTAGGCATTAGAGTAGAAATTCAATTAAACCCTGACTCTTCTGTTTTTGATTTTTTAAAACACCTTTGATTTTAGAAGTTTAACAGATTTACAAATATATCACTTTAGATGCTCTTGTAAATGTTAATGCATCGCAAAATTATGGAATATTAAATATATATCAATGCAATTATACATATAACGTATATAAGTGCATTAGAATTGTTAATCTGCTGCTAATATCTTAGTTATTTAATTCATAGATCATTTGTACCCATTGCCTTGATTTGTTCTAAAGTTCTTTAAAATATCTTCCTTCTCCTGACTGCACTGTTGTCCATTCCTAGTTTTGATCACCTTTGACTCATAAGCCTAATCAAGACATTTAAACCACATCTACCCACTAATTTCAGTCTGGGGATGACAGGAGCAATCGCTAGTTGAAGCCCTCCTCATTTAGACAAAGGCTATGTCTATAGATTCCTGTAAAATGTTTCCCCTATAGATTCTTTTATGTATGGATGGTCTTACTAAAAACAATAATTGTGAAGATGAACACAATTCTTTATTTTCATAAACATGCAATAGCCTTTCCGTCAGAATTTGTGAGAATTCTGGTAGTCCCAAAGTTTATTTCTAATTTCTTTGAGGATTTTTTCATAAAATTAAGATTATATAGAAAATGTAAGCTTTTAATAATAAATAGGAGCCTTTAAAAATTAAGTAGTTTATCCAGGGATATAGTCAGTGACATAAGCACCTGCCTAGCAAGCCCAAGGTCCTGAGTTCAATTCCCAGTACCAAAAAGAAAAATTAGGAAGTTTATGTATGCCTACTTATCAACAATGTATTTGCTAATCACTAATACTTCTTATGTATGAAAATGTTAAACCCTAGGAATGTATGTTACTTTAACTTAATAATAAACTGTTTCAAGCTACCGCTACTTAAAGTATAGTCATATAAAGAATAAAGATGTACTATTTTAAAAGCTTTTTGAACTAAAAGTTTAACTAAAGTGCTGTACTTGAATATTATTGCAGCTTTGGAGACTGCTTTAACTCCAAGAAATTCAGTTCAAAAGTATCCTATGATTGTTTGACTTGGGATAAAATTGTCCAATGAAAGTGACAGCCAGACTGTTTTAGGAAGTCAAATATCTTTGAAAATACTTTTGAAGTATATTTCCTCTTTGTTATAACTTTCCCAAGCAAACTTTAGTACTTCAGTCATTTCTTTAGAGCATTTAATAATATTCAGAACAAGTGAGAAAAGTATTCTAATCTGTGAAATTTGGGCAGTCAGGAGAATTATCCAGAAGATGCCTTCAGCATGCTAGAAGTTTAGTTCAAGCATTCTATGTCCCTTAATCTTATAGGCTAGAATCCTTCAGCAAGTTAGGAATGAATCGCACCTAATGAAACACAGAACACACTCAGGTAAATCATTGTGAACTCAAATGTGCACTTCATCCAGAATGACTGAAATTACTCTCCAGTCATTGCCTCAAAGGACATGAGCTGGAGTGACTCCTACCAGTTCACACATTATCTAAGGTGTCCTCCTGCCCTGGTCAGTATACACACAAAGTGCTGGGCGTATCGACTGAGCTATACAGAGAGATATACAGCAGCCTCAGGCATGGACAAGTCTAGGATTTTTACACTTAGCTAAATTCTACCTTGTACCTTCTAGCATTCCCATGACAGTATTCTAGGGGTGAAGATGACTTTGGATCCCAGGCAGGGACCAGACAATAACAAATTTAATATCATGCCTCAGCTTCTTCCTTTTAGCTAGATATAACTTGTAGATGGAGACTCACTTCCTAAATTCTACTAAGTCACTTTTTGAATTTTTAAGGCTTTCTATATAAACAGCAACTTCAATCATTACGTAACTTGGCTTTCATAAGTCAACTTCAGTGAACACACCAATTTTTCTCTGTTTATTATATTTACTCTTTAAGTTAGATATTAGTTTCTAGTTAGCCTAAGTCAATGTTTCCAAAAATTTTAGTAAAAAGAATAATCGACAAGAATAGAAGTTACAGCTTTGGCATCTAGTTTTCTGTTAAAGAATATTTTCATTTCAACTTACTTGAAATCGGTAAAAAGTGCCATCATCCTTGAGTGTGAGAACGTGATCTGAGATCGGAAAGAAGTAGCCATGGGCAGCCATTAATGTTCCCAAATGCAGCGCCTCCACTGTTTCCAGAAAACAAAGGGAAAGAAAGAACACACAAGAGCTTTAAAATTTCATTTGTTCATTTACAATACTGTGACATTGTCTGGTTCTTTTTGACCACAGTCTTGCACGCAAATTCTTAACGTCTGTACCCAGCTTTAGTTTTTTGTTTTTTGTTTTTTGGTTTTTTTTTAGCTCTTTCACACATGGTACTTAGATAGATCTGGCAATTCACAGTGACTATACAATGACCAGACTCATCCCAAGACCACCAGCCTATGAGAAGACAAAGTTAAGGAACACTGACAAAGAGGACGCCACTCAATCTTCAGAATCTGGCTCCCTTATTTATAGAAGAGATTTGTTTGTTTTGTGTTATTATTCTCCCACAAACAATTCTGTTTGGCATTTGAAACTTTTAAGTATTTCACTCACTTCACTTCTTTTCCTGTAACCATGAATCTCTAACACTATCAGCAATTTTTCTAAGATAATGGATCATTGTTATATGATGCTATCAGGGAATGAATGTTAAGGTAGGACCATCTGTGCTGCACCGTGAGCCCATAGTCCTGTGATTGTACAGGACGGCTTCTACTATTATAGACAGGACCTAGAGATGCTCTATCAAGAAGTTTATTTAACAACTATGTTCAGAGTGCAGCACTGCTATACTCCTACTCTACATAATGGGCAATAATTTCTTCCAACAAAAGCGCTAATCAGCTGGGCGTGGTGGTGCACGCCTGTAATCCTAGCACTCAGGAGGTTGAGGCAGGAGGATTGTTGCAAGTTTGAGACCAGCCTGGGCTACAAAGTGAGCTCATGGCCAGCCTGAACTGCATAGGGAGACCCTGTCTCAAAAAGACAAAAAAAAAAAGCGCTAATAAATTTTGGTCAATAAAGTAATTGCCAGAGTTGAGCAGAGCCAACATAATGCTTGCTAACTTGAAGTCTAGAAATATGGAACTAGCAAAAGAGTTGTCTAGTCCAACATGAAATGTATGTATACAGAAAATACCACAAATAATAGATTTGTTTAAGTATCTTTATATACAGTACATTTATAGATATATTTGTGTTTCTTACAGAGCAGCTCAAATGGTTCCTTAACTCTAGGAATCTTATAACAGTTCCAGGATTATGTGGCTCTCTATATATATCCCCAGCCATCAATCATGAGCAGCTCTTACACCTCAACAAGAACTGCTCACTAAATTGCTTGTAATTATGTAGCCATGCATAAGAATTCCCCCTCACCTCTCTTTCTAGCACCTAGTTTGGCTAAAAGTTGTTCGATTCTTATCTGTCATGGGTATGATGGTGTTCCTTGATATTGTTTTTCAAATATGTCCAATCTCTCCTCACCTTGTTCATGTTGACAATAAAGAATAACTAATAATCATCCTCTTTTCCATGTCTCTGGAAGACTGTTATTAAATATGCCTGTCTTTTTCCCCACACTCCCAATCAAGTCTACAGATAGATAGATAGATAGATATTTACATTATATTGCTTATATATATCCTTCAGTTCAAAGCTAAGGCCTGTAAAAGCACATGCTACTTTCAGCAGTGTACCTATATAGTTTGGCAAAAACATAAGCTAGTGTGATGCTGTGGGAGGACCAAACACTTTAGAAACACCCACTATCTTTTATTATCAAATTTTCTATGCCCCCATCTACTAATAAAGGTAGTAAACACACTTACAGGACTTGTGTGAGAATTACATAAGGATATATGCAATGAAGTTGGAATGCTGCCTGTGTGTCAGCGCTACTCAATATATAGTTGTTACTGTGCTTCATTATCCTATGAATACTGAATGAGTTTTACTCTTCTCCAAAATGCTTTCAGGGAAATCACATCCATAAATTTTCCTTGAACTATGTTTATTGAGGGAAGCCAACAGTTCTAAATCACACCAGTCATTTCATATCCCCTTCATTATCTTTCTACTGAGTGTAGAATCAAAATTGCAGGAGGATCTCTGAGCATAGCTGAGCTATAACAATGGGCAGGTGCTATAGCTTTGGCCAAGTTCTGAGCCCCTAGAACACCCTGTCAAGGAGCACTGGGGAGAGCAACCCGACATCCATTGCAGGTTTTTCAGTCAAGTGGTTCACCTATCTTCTTATAGTCATGCACATACCTTTAGTCACAGAGTCTGTGGTCTGGGAAAACAGTATCAGTACACTTACCGGCAAGAGTAGAAAGCTATGTCACAGGAGGAAGATTCCAGATTCCAGACAAATAAATGGGAAACTGAGTTGCCCAGAAAGCTAATAAAGAGTTTCTGATCTCTAAGCATAGGAAATAATGCAACTAAAACAAAACAAACTACAACAATAAAAAGCCAGGTAGGTGCTAAAGTTCTAATGAGGATCAGAAGAAATGTAGTAAAACTGTGAGGCTGGAGAAAAATAAGTAGATACTAAAGTGTATCTGCATGCTTTTGGTGGCCTGTATCTCCTTAGATACTAACTCTATTATAACTCACGCACCTGCAGGGGACAGAGTGTGCTGGCAGGTTCTTCATCATGTGTCACAAATCCTTGTTGATGAAGAAAAGAGTGAACTGACCAGTAATATCTACTTCCATTTCTGAGGTAAATACCCTGTTTTGTTTGACTTGATCATGTATATTACTTTTCTCTCTCTCCAAATGATACAATTCTACAATTTTAAAATAAAGAAATTTTGCTTCAATACTTTTGAATCGTGTGTTTAATTCAAGAGAGTCATACTGGCAGGGATATATTTTTATAAGATTTAAATTTAGTTTCTAAGTCACAGATACTTTCATATGTCAGGTAAAGGCAAACCGTTTGACTTTATATTTAAGAAGATAACAAGGCCTATAAAATGATTCAAGGTCCTTGGTCAAAGAACAACCTAGAGTGATTGAGATTACAGATGCTATGGGTTCCATTAAAAGATCTTCAGAAGACACAGCTACAGGGAAGAATAAATGTGAAAAATCAGAAAGTTGAAGTGGTTTTTGGGTTTTATTTAAGCCTATACTCTTCATACTTCAATAAAAAAGCCTACATTCTTGACACTTTACTCATCAATAAAAAAGTAGCTACTGAGTCAATATTATTTAATGAAAGAAAAATTGAATTTATGAGTAAATTACCCATCAAGAACATGAAAACATAGTACTGCATGGAAAGGTATCATACTAATTATTTTGTGCCATGATTATGAGCAACTTGTTCAGCTACTCCAAAACAAAGTTGATGCTTATATTGGTTTTTCTCAAAAAATCTCTGTATGTGTTTGAAGTGAGATAGATGGGTTTGAACTGTAGATATTTTGGAGTGGAAAAATAATAATGATATTAATGGTGTAAATGTCAGAAAGGGACCTTAGTGTAGCTTGGGGTCATGCTTTTAAGATTGATTTGGTTTTTGTTAGGGGTAAGCATGGAGTCACACTTTGGTATCCCACTGCTTCTACATCTCAAACTCACCCTAATTTAATAAGAACCTGGAAGATCAATGACAGCTTTGGAGCACTGAAAGAATTTAATGAGGAATCCAGTAAGATCACCCTCCCAATAATGCCACACCAGATGGCTCGGCAACATTATCTTCTCAGCAATATAATCACTAATTAATGTGTTGTTCACTTCACCCACACAGCTAAAGTTCAATAGCAAGCCTAGCAAAAATTCTAGTTTATTTTTCATTTGGATATTCAAGGAGATATAAAACTCCATCTCCAAACAACTGTTGTTATGTGAATACGCTAGTACAGCTTTGTTAAGACTGATGCGTTCACAGATCTACTTCACCTCAAACCCAGAAGCAATGGACTCACCAACATCCCTTAAAAGCAAAGAGAATTCTTCAGAGAACATTTTGCTTTTGACCACAACTATTTCACAATGTTAGCAGGGTGAAAAGTATGTTATAAAAGAGGACTGAATTCTTCAGGGTGAAGTGCCCTATGTCTATGATGTAATTTCAGAACCAAGGAACATTCTTCTATCCAGAGATCCAGCACTTAGCAGCCTCAGTGCCTCCAAAATACTGTCTGTAATTTTGAAATAATAGAAAAATGTCTTTGAGTCAAAAATAATAAAATAATTCTCACAAAATCTTCTATTTTTATTCCTGTCACATGCTATTTACTTTTAGTTTATGTGCAAAGATGAAGCAATCAATTATTTCATATGCAACAGGAAGTATAAATATAATTATTTTATGGAGAGAGGTGTTTTAGAAGGAGAACTACATATAGAAAAATGACAGTGGATGATTTATCCAGAAAAATGAAATGCCAAGGAGTAGACAGAGGTAAGTTGCTTAATAGTAGAATAACAGGAATTCATCAAGATGATTCTGAGTCACAAAGGAAAGATTCCATTGGATTTATTACTTAAGAAGACGAAAAGTGGTCATTTCAGAAATCCATCAAAATATTATATATATTTCTTTAGAACTGGCATTTGAAAAGGTACAATTAGTCATGTGGAAAAAACACACACGAAGAACATTTTATTCTCCAAAAATCCAAATGAAAATAGACCATTACTATATTTAGGAATTTCTTAAGTAACTCTATTTTCTCAATAGTAGGAGTCAGTTAAAGCAGTATCTAGGCTCATCTGCTTTTAAACATATTTCCACAGAGAAGAATCAAGTGCCACTTGGTTTTTAGCAACCATTCATCAGGATTTTGAAGTGAACAATGAGTAATAACAGAAAGTGATGGAAAACAGATGCAATAAAATAGATTCTGTTGGGCAGAAATAACACAGAATCATAACGTAAATCAACACTGAGAAAATAATTAGGTAATCCATAGAAGGAAGTAATTTTTGGTAAACAAAACAGCAAAGTATAGAACTTATACCATTCCACTGTGGAAATATGAATCTCAGATACCTCACTTGCTAGCTATATGAATTAGGCAAAAGATTTCATTCGCTGGCCTTGGTACCCTTTTCTATGAGATGAAATTAATAAAAGTACTCGTCTCAAGGTTTATAGTGAGAATCAATGGAGATAATATGTATACTGCATGTAAAAAAAAATGATTGCCACATTAAAACACTCAAAAGATGTGAAGCGTGATGAGTTAATATGAAGCAATACATTCAGTAGCACCTATTGTAGTTCAGAAGGCCACAGGGAATCTAGTAGCTAGTCTAGGTCTAGGCTTCTCAGTAATACTAAACACTTCTAACTCAATTCTATTTATTAGTAATACACACGTAGCCAGGCTCATAGCAGCAATATCTGCAGTGGCTAAGTCGTGGAAACAAGCTACATGTCCCCCAATGGATGAATGGAAAAGTAGTATGTGGCATATCCATACAGCAGAGCATTATTTAGCCTGGAAAGTCTTGGTATTTCCAGGAAAATGGATGGACCTGGAGATTGGCATGTTAAGAGAAATAAGCCAGTCTCCAGAGTTAAAACTCACATGTTTCCTATATCAGCAGCCTAAAAATAAATAAAAATAAACTTAAAATGACCTTATAGGAAACTATAACGTCATTCTCTAGAGATAGGTAAGTGGATTGGGGGAGGGAGAGGAAAGAGAGTGAGGTAACAGGGATGAAAATAATCAAATTATGTCATACGCATGTACAAATATTCCATAATGAGTCTTGCTATCCTGTATACTAATATATACCAATAAGAAAATCTCCAAGGTGATCAAGCTAGAGTCTCTTTTATGCCAATGATGAGTACTATGGTTTCTATCTGGATGTCCCCCCAAAGTTTCATGTGCTCACGGGTAAGGTTTTTCAGAGATGGCTGGATCTAGGGTGTGTGATAATGGTATTAATGGTGTTTGGTACGGGATTACCCCACTAATTGTTTTATCACAGTTCTGGTTATGCACAGTGGGAAGGCCCACCCTGGGTGTGGATGGCACCACCCAAAATGGTAGTTTGGGTGGGACAAAAGGGAAAGGAAATCTTGCTGTTGCTTGCTGCTTCCTGCCTGCTCTGCCATCTACTGTTTCTCCTCTGCAGTACCCCTCTGCCATGCCATTCTGCTTTAGAGCCAGCTATGAATTGAAACTTCTACAAACTGTGAGCTAAAATAACCTTTCCTTCTTTAACTCATGGGTGGCAGGTATTTTGTCCCAGAAATGAAAAAGTAACTAAGACAATGAGTCTGCTATGGAATACTTCTGTATTTTTTCCTAGGCAGCAAAGAACAAAGCCTCAAAGAGGTGTCTCATAATTATAGAAGAAGATTTCCAAAGACAATACATTCTTCATACTGCAGTTTAACAAACCAAAACACAAAGAGCAGATACCATACAAATTCCCCTGGTTCAGGATTTGTAGGAAGGACTCATACAAGGACATACAGAACCTATGTTTTGTTTTTGTTGTTGTTGTTTTTTTGTTTTTTTGGTTTTTTTTTTTGGTTTTTCTCCAGTACCGGCAACCGAACTCATGACCTTGCACTTGCCAGGCAGGCGCTTTTGCCACTGAGCTAAATCCCCAGCCCCAGAACCTATGTTGTGGAGGGACGGGAACAGAGGACGTTCAAGCAGTAGTCAGAATAAAGAAAAATTATTAGGGAAGAATGTTTTCTCCCCAGGAATTAAAAAAAAATAATATTAAAAAAGCAGTTAGCGCTGAGAGTAACAGGTGATCATAAATTAAGGATCCTTATCACATACAAGGGTTAGACTCACCTACTTGCCTAAATCGAGTATAACACCTTAGAAAATTTTTCAAATATGAAGAACAATGTTGAAATTTAAAAAACACCTATGTAATACTGGTATGAAAATTTCATTTAAAAATTAGGTTATATGAACTATATAATATTAGCAAGTCCATTGCCCAGAATTGGATATTTGGTAGTTCCTTCATTGTACAAAATGAGCTGGATTTTCATGTGGTTCTGTTATATTTATTTGGCATAGATATAAAATACTACTTTGATGAGGGAAAAATCATGCCAAATTCATCCCGGTAACTACAAGAATTACAAGAGCCGAGACAGTGAGGAACTACAGTGGAAAGAACATTCCCTCTGAGAGTCAGCATATGCTCGGCAAAATTTCCATTAGGTAATCTGGATGAATGAGCTGGAAGCAGGTGGCAGCATCCAGTTAACTTTGTAATAGACGGAGAGTGTCTGTAGCATGTGTTGCTTACATCACACAGAATACACTCTGCAGCACAAGCACATGTGCACATCGGGAGAAACATGCTCAACTGCAAGTCATGGTGCTTGGCTTCTAGTGCTAGCTGGGTTCTAGTCTGCACAGTATGAGTAAGGCATTTCATTTTTCTGATCCATAAGAGTTGGCATTCGTAAATGTAGCAGTCCATCATCAAAACAGCCCTAGTTCTCATTCAAACACAAGCTGGAAGTTATAGGAATAAAGGTGCCATCTCCAGTTTGCCTCCTGTGTCAAAGGGAAATTTATTTATTATTTATCAAACATTTTGCTCTTGGTCATTTCCTAATATGCCAATAACAAGCAAAATGTAAAATGTGATATATAAGAGCAGATCTTAATTTCTGTTGCTCACAAATCCATTCTCACAATGATCAAGGGCTGCTACAGTACTGAGTTTTATTTGCATAGATCAAATGTAATGCTTATTCCAAATACATGGGAACCGGATGTATGTGACCATTCTATTTATGTGTTTTCAAACACTTGTTGTAAAATATACACGTTTTAAATCAACACCGAGAAATCAATAGTTAATTAATATAAATAACTCTTTTTTCCAAACAAGGGCACAGAGTATTGAGTTATAGCCAATAAAAGTTCTATGTGAAAGAATGCCCTGAATGTATTTGGTTTGAAAAATCAATTGCCATTCATTAAGAATAAACAACATAGTCTTCTCATAATGTCTGCTAATAATACCTCTTTTTAACATCACTATTCCTTAATGAAGGAAAATTAGCCATCATGATGTATAGGGTTAATTTTGCAGTCATAGTCTTGGCTACTGACAGTCCATAATTACATTTCAAGACAAAAGCAGAGAGAATGAACTTTCTTTTTGTAACTCTGTGGAAATAAATACTTCAACTGTGTGGAGAGCATAGGCCATCACACTGATGTGCACAACTATTTAAATGATCTTTATAGGACAGTGTCCTTCAAAGAAAACCTCAGGGGCTGGGGATTTAGCTCAGCGGCAAAAGCGCCTGCCTGGCAAGCGCAAGGTCGTGAGTTCGGTTCCCGGTACCGGAGAAAAACCAAAAAA
>NW_004955406.1:10947800-11002827 GCF_000276665.1 Chinchilla lanigera | reverse complement strand
ATTACAGTGCTTGAGAGATTTCAGTTAGTGGTTAATTTTGATATTTGGTTGTTACTTATATCAAGAACTTGTGGGGCTGGGGATTTAGCTAAGCGCCAAAGCGCCTGCCTGGCAAGTGCAAGGTCGTGAGTTCAGTTCCCGGTACTGGAGTAAAAAAAGAAAAAAAAAAAAAAAAACAAAGAAAACCTCAGTTTTCATAAATACATGTAACTTACCAGTTTTTAAAAATGTCTCCTTGTGTATGGTGATATATGTGTGTTTTACAGGCCACAGTAATCTGGAAATAAATGACTTGTAGGAATACCTAGATTTGAACACACAATGTGTCCTATGGATTAACTGTCCAAAGCTGACTTCATCAAACCTAATTTACTAAACTACAGTTGTTAAATTTATTAAACAAAGCATATTAAAACATTTTTGCTTGTTGCTTTAAAACTAACATATTTTATTCCCAAGTTGAGTTTAATTTTAAGAACCACAATGGAAATTATGACCAGTGCATAACAATAACAATACAAAGCAGTTTCAGAATCCATGAAGAAGAAACATGCATGACCTATTAAAAAAGATTAACACATGTCTCCCTAAATTTCTGTGTTGGTGTTGAATTTTTCAGCTGCTTTTAAAAGATCAAAATTATTTAGCCTTTCTAAGCACGTAATTTTGTAAGATCATTTTAATAACATATACAGAGTGGACAGTCTATTTCTAGAATTCCAAAAAGAGCAGATGATGTGACAGATAGTAATGACAAAACTGACTTGACACTCAGTGGGTGCAATCTCTCTCCATAACACTTACATATTTGCCCCTGGTTGAGAGACCAGAGCATCACATGTCAGAACAGTGGTTATTCTCCTATTTTTGAGCACAATGCCCTATGGCATATTAACTATCCTCTAGTTTTGGGTATTCAAATTTTTAACATTTTCATTGTGAGAAACAGTCTTATGAGGATAAAAGCCCCGAGTATAGCACATATCTTCACACTAACTTCCCCCTTGGATTCTCCTGTTATGTTTACAACAGCCTTTGTGCCTTCTCCACTTGAATACTGAATAAGCATCTACAGGTCATGTCAAAACTCAATTGCTGAATTTCGCTTCAAACGCACTCTTCTCAGTCTTTCCAATCTTATTTTAAATTCAGTGCTTTTCTTTCCACTACTCGGACCAAAAAGCTTGGATCCTTGATACCTGCCTTTCTTCTGTTTACCACATGCAGTTCACAAGCACATTCTGATGGTTCTACCTTTTGACTATTTCTGCCCAGTTATCAGCTAACCACTTCCATCAGCACCAGGGGCCCAGTCCAGAATTGTACCATCTCTTGGCTGAATCACTATAGTAACATTTAAAATAGTCTTTATACATGACCTGCTCTTTGTTACAAGGATAATTTTTAAAATATATATCAGATCATGTTGCTCGTGAAACCCTTCATTAATTTTTCACATTTCTTAGAGTGGAGCTTGTATTCCTTTGATTACAAGACCAATTGCTTACAAGACCCTTTGCAAACCAGCCGCCAGTTACTTCTCTGTCTCCTTCCCATAATCCCCTCCTCTTCACATACCTTGCTCTAGCACAAAGACCTGCCTACTGCTTCTCCCACTCACCACGCATGCACACACCCTAAAGCTTTTAATTTGCTGTTCTCTCTGCACAGAAGCTGCACTCTTCTTCCAGAGAGCAGACATTCCACTTCCTTTGCTCAGACTCAAGTCAAAGCTGCCATGTTAGACACACTATCCCTTACTACCCTGCATAAAACAGAATTCATGCTCTACATATCTTTCATTTTGCTTCAGTTCTCATATTCTCCTACCATTACTTGCCCCATAATTTACCTATTTTTTATTTATTATTAATCTCTTCCACTGAATGTTTTAAACTCCATATAAGTAAAACCATTTTGGTTTGGTTGTTTGACTTCCGTTTGTTTGATCTGCTCTCTTATCACGTGCCTTAATTTCTGTAACATTGCAAGGAACTAAAAGTATACTAGCAAAAATACATAAACGAATCCTACATTATTTTAAAGAACAATTTTTAGAAACAAAACAATGGAGTTAAAAGTTACACATATTTTTAAAGTATGGGTAAATATTGCATAATTAATTTTAAAATTCAGGTAGTTTAAATTCTCAGCAGGAGACTATAAATGTCTCGGTATTCCTACAGACTTGTGAACCACCTGGCATTATAATTTATTTCCTTTCCTTCATTTGCAAGGAAAACACAGTATTATTCCTTATTTTGAATTAATTTTAATTGTGTTTTTAGTACATTTAATTTTAGCCAAGATGAATATAGAACCTTACTCACAATAGTTCAACTTATGATGTCAGTTCTATAAAGACATGAGTGGTGTGCATTCAGTAGAAATCATACTTTGAATTTTTAACGGTCTTTCCCTGGGATAGTAAAATGTATTATGATATTCTCTCACAATTCCCAGCTAGGGGTTAATGTAAGTGTTCTTGGCATGTGTCATACTTACTTTTTCAATGCTTTTTCAATGCGGGGGCAAAACACCTCACACCAACAATTTAAAAAGAAAGGTTAATTTTAGCTCACAGTTTGTTGAGGTTTCAGTCAATAGTCAGCCAGGTCCAAAGCAGGGCAGCATAGCAGAGAATCGTGGCAGATGAGAAATTGCTTATGGCGTATGCGGTAGGAAGCAGACTAACTTCCTTCTTCTTTCCCTTTTTATCCTATCCAGGCTACAAGCCTATTGGCTGGTGCCATCTGTGCCCAGGGTGAGTCATCCCTCACCAGTAAGTCTATCAATCACACCCAGAACTATGCTAAACCAATCAATGGACTAATCAAGTACCACACGCACCCATGATCCAGTGCCACACACTCATGACCAAGTCACTTCCCCAAAGCCCGGCTTATGAGCACGTGAGGTTTTGGGGGGACATTTGGATATAACCTACAACAGCACGTTTATGGTAAGCTATGCTAAGCTTTGATGTTCAATAGTTTAGATGTAGTAAACGTATTTCTGATATATTTTTAGCTTTCAATGGGTTGAGAAGTATCTGTCTATCATAGCAGGAATGAAAGAAAACAACCATTCAGAATTGTCAAGAGAGGAAGGATTTTGGACTAGTGATGGAGAGTGATGTTGTTCAATTTCTCTCAGTTCTCCTAAAAAAAGGCTCTCCCTTCTAATTCTTCTTACTCATCAATTTCAATTTGTTTTCTAGGCTTATCTTATGTAATTAATTATAAATTTACACTCCATTCTTATTTCTCCTTTTTTGCTACAATATCAGTTCATAATAGAATTTAATTTAGTCTATGTCTTCATTTATTCCTCATCTGTCCATCCATCCATCTGTCCGTACATTCTGTTGTCTATCTATTACATATTTATTCAGTTTCCTTGATTTTGGGCATGTGCTACGGATCTGAGAGTGAATTTGACACCTTCTCTGCCCCTACTTTTACAAGCCTACAGTGCAGTAAAATATACCATGCTTTAAACATGGTAAACAGTGGTTTCTGGTTTAACTGGAGAAATGCAAAGAGCTTAGCAGTTTTCATTCACATCCTTCCAAGAAGAGAAAACTGCGCAAGATGAAAATCAATGACTTTTCCTGGACCAAAGAAGAAAATACCACAGTCACATCTGCAGAGACAAACCCAACCAGAAATACAGCCAACACCTCTTACTTAGAACTGAGAGTGCTGGGCCCATAAACCAGCAGAACACCAGCACGGCTATTTAATAAGGAGCTTGAAACTGAGTGTGGACCAGTGTGTGAGGAAGGAACACTAGAAGCTAATTAGTCTTGTGGAGGTAAGCAGAGCACATGCTTTCATGGGCAAGGTTTGTGAGAACCCCACCAGATTTTATGGTGAAAATCTAAACAAGGTCCCTCATAGCTCTGAAAAGAATTGTGAAATATGCTCAGCAATTTCTCTATAACGAAGAGCTATATTCCAAGAAATGCTATGGCCTACCTTATTCCCACCAAGAAAAGGATCTTTCTCCTGCTAAATCTCCTTTTAGAGTCCCTATCATATTTACATGAGAAAAACATAACAGTTAATAAGGGTACAACTTCAACAAAATAGGTTGGGAAAGTGATAGCTAGGGAAAGAAGAAAGTTGGAGAAAACAAGGCATCTATATGAGAAAAACTTAAGAAAGTCACAGCTCCAAGAGGCAGGACCACTAAAACACTGACACTTACCTGAAAAATTACACAACTCTAGGTTTCCAATACCTTGACACCAAAACTAGAGGTTACTGTAAAATAACCACAGATTACAGCTGAGAGCTGTAAGACACAGACATTCTCTGAGGTAGAACATTTAGAGAAGTCTAAAGTCCAGAGAAGAGACAGAAACAAAAGGACTAGAGGAATTAGAAACCTCTGTCATCTTCAGCTAATGTTAAATACAGCCCAACAACTAACCAGTTTATCATAACTCAGCATGCTAAAGGCCTCGGTCCCTACTACCTGGTACACAGTGTCCACCATTCAGTGAAAAACAAGGCATGCAGAAAAGCAGGGAAGGAAACAAGAATAGTCACCAAAATCAAAACCAGACTTCAAAACTGGGAATTAAAAATAACTATGATTAATTTGTAAGGATCTCACTTGGAACAAGTGGACATCATGCAAAACTAGACGGATAATGTAAACAGAAGGATTCTAAAAAAAGATATCCTAGGGAAGAATTGAAAAGAAATGCTAGAAACTTAAAACACTATAACAGAAGCAAAGAATGCCTTACAGGGTTCTGACTATGTAAGGCTGAGGAAAGAAGCTGTCTTCTTGAAGATAAGTCATTAGAGACATAAATTGAAATTTGAAAAAAAAAAAAAAGGAAAGAGAAAAAAGAAAAGGAGCATCCAAAAACTTTAGAATAGCATTAAAACTGTAGCATAACAAATAAGAATACCAGGAGGAGTGGCAAGTTAGTATAGCAGGAGACATACGAAAATAATTATAGCTGAGAACTTTCCAAATTGTATGACGAACACCAAACAATGCATCCATGAAGCTCACAGAACACCAAGAAAGGTAATTAGCAAAAAGCTACATATCTGACATATCATATTCTGACTACAGAAAATCAAAATAAAAGAAAAAATTAAAATATAGCCAAATCAAGAAACACACATGTGAGCACACATACACACAAACATGGATGGATGCATGCACACACACACACGGACGCGTGCACCACTACAGTGAGTTAGCTATAGAAAACAAGGTTATAAAATTGCAGGAACTTTCCTTAGAAAGCATGCAGGCAAAAGAAGAATGCACTGAAATATTTAAAGTATTGAAAATTAATTCCCATTTGATCTATAGTTATAATAAAATTCCAATCAAAATTCCACAAAGCTACTTTTAAGATTCTGAGAGAATGATTCTAGAGTTCATATGAAAAGCCAAAGGCATAAAATAGTAAACATAATATGAATAAGAACAAAATTGGAACTGTGACACTACCTGATTTCAAGACTTCGTTTGAAGCTATAAATATAATAGCTAAGACAATATAGTACTGGCTGAAAAACAGGTAAATCTGAATAGAACAAAATAGAGATCTCAGCTACAGACCTACATGGATTTAAGTGATCTTAGGCAGAGAAGCAAAGATAATTCCAATTAATAATGACAGTCTTTTCCAGCACTATTTGTTGTTTTATATAACCAATTGTTATGTGTAGTGCAATGAAGCCAAATACAGACCTTTCATAAAAATTGAAAATAAATCACAGTTCCAATGTAAAATGCAAAGTTAAAAAGCTAGTACAAATCATCCCCATCTTACAGAGTTTCAACTTACAACTTCTCAACTTTATGATGGTGCAAAAGTGCCACAAATTTAGTAGAAGCATACTGTGTTTTCTTTTTCTGGGCTAGTGATGTGTACTATGTATTCTCACAAGCTCCCAGTAGGCCACATGATCACAGTGTACTGTGTGACTAAGACACAGTGTTTGGTCATTTGGGTGTATTTTTAATTCATTTTTGCCTAAATGTTTTTACCTTATTAAGTCACGATCTAATCCATCAATCATATTCCTATGCATACCCAAATGATCAGGAAATTTATGTCCGCTCACAGAATCCAACACGTGAAAGTTTACTGTGGTTTTAGTCATATCTTCAAAAACTAAAAGTTACCAAGATTCCCTTCAGTAGGTGAATCAGTAAACAAAATTTGCATCCATGCAATAGAAGCCTACCTAGCACGAGAAAGTAATGAAGTTATCAACAAGCAACCCAAGAACATAGAGTATAACATGTTTTGCTATTTGAAAGAATCTAGGTCCAATTTTTCAGAAGAAAAAGTACAAATGACCAATATATGAAAAAATGCTTAACATCTTTAGTTACTAAAGAAATTCAAGTCAAAATTACATTGAAATTCTATCTTCCGCTGTAAAAATGGCTATTATTGAGGAATAAAACAACTGATGCTGGTGAAGATGGGGAAAGGAATTGCGATACATCATTGGTGGAAATGTAAATTTGTACAACTACTATAGAAAATAGTAGGGAGGTTCCTCAATAAACTAAAAATAGAACTATCCTTTGATTCTGCTATTGTTTGTGGCACTGTTTACAATAGCCAAGTTAGGGAATCAGCCCACATGCCCATCAACAGGGAAATGGATAAAGAGAATGCAGTCTCCATAGGAATGTCTTCAGTTGCACTATTTTAGCTGCCTGGATGTCCTGAACCAATTCATAATCTGTGTTTTGTTTTGTTTTGTTTTGTTTTGCTTTTAGAGACAGGTCTCACTCTATAATTCAGGCTGTTTTTAAACTCACTATGTAGCCCAGGCTAGCCTCAAACTCACAGTGATCCTCTTGCCTCAGCCTCCTGAGTGCTGAGATTACAGGAGTGTACCACCCTGCCTGGCTCTCTCATGATCATTTTGACTTTGGAGAAGAGCTAGAAATTTCACTGTGCCAGATCCAGTGAGCAAGTAGGATGAGAACACAGCCTAATTTGTTTAGGTGCCTGCCTTTCCCCTGGTTGGCGCTCAGCAGCCACAGCCACCAAATTTTTATCACAGTTCCAGCTTTTAAAGACAGAAAAGAGGCCTTTCAGAACTGCTTCAGAAAGTTGCAAGAAAAATGGGATAAGTGGGTTTTCAAGGGAGAGGGGGGATTTTGAGGGGGATTAATGACAGTGTATCTTTTACTATGATAAGTTCGCAAAATTGAAAGTTTTTTTGTGTATTTTGATCACCCTTTTCCACAATGGAGTCATATGGAGATTAGCATGTGGAAAATAAGCCACATTCAGAGATGAAAATATCACTTGTATTCTCACATATGTGGAACCTAGGAAAAGAAAAGAAGAAGTGAAAGTAGGAGGGGTCTTATTAGGGAAGGGGAAAGGATGGAGAGAAGGGAAGGGAGGAGGCGGATGAGAGGGTACTAAGGAAGATGAATATAGTCAAAGTATGTACATATAAAAATGTCACAATGAAAGCCATTATTTGATACAATTGATATGTGCAATTATAATTCTACAAAAAGAAACCACTCTCTAAAAGCCATACATATTGTGTGATTCTTCTTACATGATATTACAGAAAACTATAGAGATGATAAGTAGATTAGTGATTGCCAGGGATTTGTTAAAGGCAGGGTTGAATAGGCGCATTCAGTGTGGTATGGCCATGGACCAGAGAAAATTTTAGGATGGGGAAAAGATACAAGTAGAAACATATCACTATATATTTGTTAAACAAAGAGCGTTACATACAGAAAACAAACCTTAGTGTATGCAAATTTAAAAATCATGTAGAGACCCAAGAGTGAAATTGAGAAAATGACAAAACAACACAACTGATATTATACATGTGTGAGAAGACTCTCATGGAAAAGAGGAAGGGGAAAGTGAATTAAATAACTTTTGAAATATTTTTTAAAGACTAAAGACAAAGTAATCCATTCATAATCACTATATTGTGGTTGATAACGTTGTTTTCGGGGGGGTACAGGTTAACAATTCTGATAATCATTATATATGCATATTTGAATAGAGCAATTAAAGGATGGAAATTGGTGTAAGCTATGTTTCTTAACACTGGAGTGTGGGCTGGGCATATAATTCAGTGGCATAAGCACTCACCTGGCAAGCTCAAGTTTCCAAATTCGATTCCCAGTACCAAAAAACAAAACAAAACAAAACACTGGAGTGAGAAGTTACAAACAAGCAGAAGACTAGATAGAATGACCCATGAGGTAATATTCACCTTTACATAGACACAAATGGTTGCACATAGACATTTTATAAGTAGCTATGTATGCATGTTAGTTCACATACACGTATTTCCTTCCTCTGTCTTCTCAATCCTGCAGAAATTGTATCCAACGGGAATGAGCACACCGATACCTCAGTTTGTAAAACTGTGCTTCAATAAAAGGAGCCACAGACTCTTGGAGAAGTGACTGAACGTAGGACTATGGCAGGAGATGTCAGTGCCAGAAAGTAAGGAGGGGTTAAAAACAAAATAAAAACAACTGAAAGAAGCCTCCCAAGGATGGAGATAAGCCAGAAAGACACAGAAGGCAGCAGAAAGAACTCCCAATAGTCAAAGATGAAACTATTTCTGCAGAAAAACTAAGCAGAATTTAGATTACACCCCAAAGTACATTTTTAAAAAAGCCCCATAGGCTAATGTGGCTCTACAGAAATTAATTTCTATTGGTTTACTGAAAAGAACAGTTAATGTGTAATTGTTTGATTAATCTTACATGCCTATATCTGGTTATCTGAGTAACCATTTTGAAGATAGCAACATGTAATGTAACAACCATTGTTAATTTCCTATCACCTTGTTTTAAACTTCTGTATCATTTTTATTGTTTTTACATTGTTTTGTTTACGCCTTTGTTTTTGTTATTTTGTTTTTGTTCTTTTCCCTTTAAAAGAAACAAAGAAAAAATACATGTATATACAAGGATAGCTGGGTTAAGTGTATTGCCAATGCCTACTGATTTGTTGAAGGGAACAGTTAATGCTTAAATTGTTTTTCTTGAACAATTTTGTATGGTCATATTTGGAAATCAGAACAACTAATTTGAAGACAACAATATGCAATATAACAACTATTGTTGAATTCCTACAATCTCATTTGATGAAGCTCTGTACTGTTTCTAATAGTTTTTATTACTTGTTATTATCGTTAATTATTTGATCAATCTTGCATTTTTGAATCTGGGGGTCTGAGCAACTTTGTTGAAGAAGGCAATGTATAATGTAACAACCATTGTTGATTCTTATCATCTTGTTTTGAAATTCTGTGTTGTTTTTGTTGTTTTTGTGTTGTTTTGATTTCGTCTTCATTGTTCTTGTTTTGTTAGTTTTTTTCTCTTTAAAATAAAAAAAGAAAAGAAATTATTCATTGCATAACTGAATAAATAAGGAGAAAAGACAAAGCCACCATGTCAAAGAATCCAAATAATTTAGGTAGACACTTCACCCCAAACAGGGTGGAACATAATCTCCTACTCCTGAAGTTTGGCCTATGCTTAGTAACTTCTTTCCAGAGTGACCATGGAAAAATGGAGGCTAAAGTATACTTTATAATGAACTTTACATCAGCAGTGATAATTCATGTTCATTATATATACCCTTACATGCAGATTACTGACTGAAAGAAGACATTCTAAAAGAATCTTAACTACGTAACTCCATTTATATAACATTCTGGAAAAGATAAGGCAAGAGAGATGATAAACACACCAATGATTCCCTGATGTAATGACAATGGTATTTTATCCTCTGTGGTAAAAGCAAAACCATAATCCTAGTCTAATCATGAAGTAAAGCATCAAATCCCAATTCAGGAACATTTACAGTATCTGACCAGTACTTCTCAAAATTCAAGGTCACCACAAATAAGGAACATCTGAAAAATTGTCACAGTCCCCATGAGTCTGAGGAGGAATGACAAGGAAATACAAGTATTATCTTTGGGGGAATCTGGGGACAGATAAAGGACATTAGGTAAAAAGAAAAGAAATCTGAATAAAATAGCAATATCAGTTAATATTAACTTCCTTAATTAACACTAAACCAATTCTACTAAAACTTATAACTTAATTAATTAATAACTTAATTAATTTTAACTAATTCAGTTAATACAAATACTAATCAATGTTAGTATTGCTCGGTAGTCTAGTAAATGTATTTTGGCAAGGTAAGAAAATAATAGGAAAAACTAGAGTTCTGATATACGGAAACTTTGTAATATTTTGATTTTTATGTAAATCTAAACTAAGATTTTTTTTTGAAGAACGAAAGCAAATTGCAATTGAAAACATCCCTTTGCTGTACAACCTGTTATAAAGTTCTATGCATGAAATTAAAGAAACAAGTAAGACAGAGACGTCAGAGGATGTTTTACAGAAACAGATATCCATCCTTCAATAGAAGAGTGAGAATGTGAAAAATGAGTGGGAGGCTAAGGAAGAAGGCTCTGAAAAGCAGAACCATGCATGCAAAGGCCCTGAGGTCTGTGGTCACAGGACACACCTGGGGAAAGGCCCTTTATTTGGAAGCAGTAGGTTAGGAAGGAGGCAGACCTGGGTCCTGAAAGTCCTTATTCTTACTTGTACCTCAAAGGAGGTGGAGTCTTTGAACAGATTAAACTTGGAAACAGTAGCAGCTAAATTTGCTTATTTGCACTGTGTTCCAGACACTGTGTTAGATACTTTACCTGAATGGTCTCTGTTCCTTACAATAACCACAGAATTTATTCCTCAAAAGATTATTCTCCAAATCTGCAGAACAGATTGGAAGGTATCAGGGCTGGAGTTACCTCTTCAAGAAGTAACCGATATACCTTTTCATCTCTCTCTCTGTGTGTGTATGTGACTATTTTTTATTTTACTTTGTTTTATTAGTACATGTTCACAGTACATGCAGTTTACAATCTCCTTGGGGAGGGGGTACATGTACAAAACACAGTCTGATTTACTTTTTAATCCTTTTCGCCTCCCTCCTCTAAATCTCCTTCCCTCATTTTTGTTCTTGTTCATTTTATCAATCTCATCTTATGTTTATGACATATAATATTTACATTCAGTGAGGTTATTAGGTTTCTGTACATAGTACACCTTTACTCTACTTATTTCCCCTTCCCTTCCCCCTTGGTCTCCCGGACCCCTCTCCATTTCTGAGAGATTTATCCCCGTCTCCTTCTATCCATTCTTCATTGCACTCTTTGTACTTTGCTTCACTCAAATGAGAGCTACTATACAGTATTTCAGCTTGTGTGCCTGATTCCTTTCACTTAACATTCTGTTTTCCAGACACATCCATTTTCCCGGAAATGTCTTGAATTTGTTCTTTATATCCTTTTGGTCTGTTGGCTCTACTCTGTGCTTGAAAACAAGTTCCAGTCTTCCACACTATTGACACAGATATGCTTTGACTGCAGTCTTCGCCTTCTGTCTGTCATCCAGCTCACTTGTCACCGGTCTCCTGGGTCAACTTTCATTCCTCTTGCATCAAGAATCTTCCCCCAAACTCACCAGCCCCAACCTTGACAGCACACACACTAGTTCTTCCAAACTGGATCACAGTGACCTCGGGCAGGCTGCCTTCGCTCTTCCATGGGAAGCTACGCTACCTTTCCTCACAGCAACCTAAGACCACAGTTTGAGAAAAAACTGAGACAAATTCTAAAAATGAAAATTTATAAAAGCAACACAGCTTGAGACTTAATTATGCAGAAAAAATGCAAGTTATCAGTTTTCACATAAAAATCCAATTAAGGATCTTCAATTTAATTACAAAGATATCTGACTAGAATGGTACACCAAGGTCAACCATGGATAAAGGGAAGACGGTAGAGTCTATTTTAATTATACTGACACGTTAGCTTTTTCAGAATTTGAGAGTTAATAGGGACATTGAAATTGGGATAAAAAAATAAAAGCTATGAATAACAAATGGCTGGTTCCAGAAATTCTTCTTCATAAAATCAATAAGACAACTAATTATTTGAATCATTCAGTTCTTGTTAATTAAAATGGTAAAAGTAATAAAAATAGTCTGTAAAGCAAAGCCGTTTGAACATAAAAAGAGCAAGGTTGCTGGAAAAATACTGGCATCAAGAAAATTAAAACATATTTTCAGTTACAGATTACACAGTGGTCAAAAAACACTGTAACAGAGAAATGAAAATTTCACGCTGACACTTGGACTCTCTTTTTAACCTCTATCAGATAATGCAACAATGATATCAGTGCACTGGTGACAGGGTGTGTGTAGAGACCATTGTTTTCTTTTATCTGTTAGGGTTTTGATCAAGAATGTCCTCCAAAGGTTCAATTAGTTAAAGGTGGTACTTTTGGAAAATGATTGAATCATGGGGACAGTAAACTCATCAGTGGATTAATCCACTGGTAAGTCTATACCTGAATGTGCTATTGGAGGTATGGGAGGCGGGGCTTTGAGGTGAGGCTTCGTTGGAGAAGTTGGCTCACTGAAGGTGTGACTTAAAAAGGCATATCCCTGCTTCTGCCCCTTCCTTTCTTCTCTCTCTCTCTCTCTCCCTCCCTCCCTCTTCCTTCTTCTTTCTCTCCCTCCCTCTCTCTCCCTCTCTCTCCCTCCCTTTCTCCCTCTCTCTCTGTCTCCCTCTCTCTCTCTCTGGCTTTTTTTTCCAGTACCGGGAATCAAACTCACGACCTTGCTCTTGCCAGGCAGGCGCTGTGCCGCTGAGCTAAATCCCCAGCCCCTCTCTGGCTTTCTTTCCTTCTCTCTGCCTCCAGTTTCCATGAAGTGACTGGCTTTCCTCTGCCATGCTTTTCCTCCACGATATTTCCATGCTGAAGCCAGCTAACCATGGAGTGAAATCACGAGGCAAAGTAAATGTTTCACTCTTTAAGTTATGTATTAGTTATTCAGTCACAGTGACAGGAAACTAATACATTGGCTTATAATAACAATAGTTTATTATCAATCAATAAATTAAAAATGCATTACAAATTATACAATTATTCAGTTTAACTTTAAGTGGGCCTTTACATGTTTGCTATTAATATGTTTATTTTCAGTTACTTCAAGTGAAAACTGCTATCAAACTACTGCAATATCAAAATACAACAAAAAGACTACAGGAATTTATCTAATGTGCTATCTATTGTGTACTCTGACTCACTTTAAATTTGTAAAGTTTTTTGTGATATCTGTAAAGATGAAGTGTAATGTGTACACCTAAGGGTTCAGGTGGCCTTTAGTGCTAATTTGGCATCCGTCTGAGGAGAACAGTTTATAAGGGGAAGAAATTTTAAAGTACATTAAAAGGCAGCAAGGAGTTCCACAGTCAGACATCTTTATATTGAACTGAAATTGTACATTCTGTCTTTAATGGATTAATACATTGTACAGAAATTTCCGCTTTGTGATCCTCAAATGTTCTGCTTGTTCCTCCAACTCTGAGTGTGTCTTTGTTTAATACACCTCTGAACAGACAGCATTCGTCTGACTTGCACTCTATCCATTTTTTTCTCACTCAAACGGTATTGTCATTGCCCTAAATCTCCCCTGTCTCATTTCCAAAGAAAGGACATTTGTCTTCATTTCTGTGAAGGCTGTATATGTGCTTTTAACCCATTTTTCCTCACTAATATGAAGGTTTTGCTCACTACACAGTTTGAGGGACTGTATTCCATCAAGGAGACACTTGTTGAGAATCACCAAGCTCTTTATCCTCGTTAAATTGCTTTTACCTGACAGTCCCAGAAATAAAGCCAAAGTTTCCTTATTATTAAAGGAGTAAGTAGAAAAAAGAGGAAAAATAGAGACTAAAAATGAGAAAAAAAGATAGAAGGGAGAGAGAAAAAGGCAGAGACTGAGAAAAAGAGCAAAATGAGGGAGGGACAGAGAAAAGAGAAAAGAAAGCAGGAAAGATGGGGGAGAGAGAGGAGTGAGGGAGGAGGAGGAGGAGGAGGAAAGGAGAGGAGAAGAAAAGGAAAGAGAGAGGAAGAGGGGGCAGGGGGAAGGGGAAGGCGAAGGGGAGGGGGAGGGGAGAGAGAGGGAGTCCTGTTCTTAACCGGCTCTTGATTTTGCTACCTTCCCAAGTGCCCTATTGCAGTACTGCAGTTTGATCCCCTTCCTGTCAGTGTCCCTGCTCGTGAAAGTGTATTCCTAGGTATGCATGTCCCTCCCTCACACTTCCCAAAACCTACTCTAGCTCATTGTGTTGTCTTCTGTCCCCAGAGTCTACTGAATGTGCTCTAAGGTCACCAATGACTTCCTAGACAAAGTCATTCAGTCTCCCCTACTCCCAGTACTCTCCTTAAGCTATCTGCCAGCCCTCTTTCTGGAACACCCTGACTCCCCCTTCTGGCCCACTCTGCTGCCTTCCGCTGTCTGTGCCTCACCTGTCTTCCTTACAGATCTCCTTCTCTTTCTACGGCGAAAAAAAAATTCTTAAACTGTCTCCACAATGGCTTCCTTTTTCCTTTGTCTCTTCTTGCATTCTTTCTTCTTTGGCAGGCTCACTTAATTTCAAAGTGTGATTACCAAATATATGGCTCAATCATCATTTATTCATCCCATGAAGAAAAATACTAAAACACATGTCAGTCAATTCTTAAGAAGTTTGCAGTTTACTTAATGGATACTTGACTACACAGTGTCATAAATACTTCCACAGGGTAAGTGCAGAGGTTTTAGAAACATGTTTCAAAAGACAAAAACCAAAACACAACAGTCTAATCTAATACTGGGAGTTTCGGGCAATTTCCTGAAGTTATTGACATTTAATTCAAGTCTTAAATGAAAGACAGAAATTAAAAAGAAATGGGAGGTTTCAAGCCAAGATAGCAGCAATGCAAACGATAATCCTCAAGAGCACACAGTGATGCCATCTGAAAAACAGCCAGCAGATTGGCGGCTGGACGTGGTGATGATAAACATGGCTGCACTGAAAAGAGCTTCACGTTCAAGTTAAAAAGGTGGGCAGTGTGTTCCCAGGAACACCTGGGCTTGTCTGTTTGAAATTCTTCTTGGAGGTTGTGATTAAGTTGCTCATTTATTGATTTGACTCATTAAATTCCTAAGGGATATGGCAGATCAATGAAAGTTACTGAATCATAAAAGAAGCATGATTAGGTATGTGTTTGAGAAAGATCAGTCTTGGTGCAAAGACATGCATTTACTGGTGTGTGGCAAAGGAGGAAGGTACAGTTTTTCCAAGGGAGCTATGGTTGATTGGTATGACACCCTTCCCGCCGATATTTAAATCTGAGGATGTTTACTGCCCTGATATAAAGTGGCACATATATTTGCATGTAATCTATGCACATCTTCCCATATACATGAAATTATCTCGAAGTTATTTAAAATAAAAGGTAAATGCTATACTATCTTGCTTAAGGAATAATGACAAAAAAGTCTGCATATGTTTAGTACAGAAACAACATTAAGAATTTTTTGATTTACAACTGGTTGAATCCATGGGTGTGAAGTCCACAAATATGGGAAGCTGGCTTTGTATGAGTTAGAAGAATTTTGTGATTCTTAATGAGATGAGACCATGGGTACAGAGATCCAGTGGAGAGGAAGATAGATAGACACATCAAGGAGAAAGATTTAAGAAGCAAAATCTACATAGATTTTGAGATAAAATGATGTCAATTTTGAGACTAATAAATACACAGGTGACTGTTAAACCTACGTGGAGTTCCGTAGTAACCAGTTGGACCTCTAGGTCAGCTCAGAAAGGAGTCTAGAATTATCACTGAAACTCTGATGCAAGCAGGGAAGTGGGATGACTAAAATCTTCTTGCTGCCCTTACCTTTGCTATCATACTATATTCTCTATCATCCTTAATACTGGACTATAACCTTTCAGAGGAAGTAGAAGGCATGGAGCTATTCTACGGCTTTCTTGACATTCTACTGTTGTCAAATCATCCCTCACTTCACACACCTCCTTTGCTGTCTTGGCTGAACTGCTGGTGCATGGCCTACACCGTAGGCTCTGTCCTCTGTATGGAACGTCTGGTTGGTCATCAGATAAAACTCTCCAGCGTTGGAAAGATTATTACATTGAACTGTAATCTTTACTTCTGCATCTCCCAAGAAAATGATTTAAACTATATTTTATTATTTGCATGTGCTTGTTTCTTAACTCTTTAATAAGTTCTCTGCCTCTGAGTCAACTCTCCTAGGTTCTTAATGTAGTCAGTACTCATAGCAAATAATATCCCACAAAGGTCCAAATAAAGACACCGGGAGAATTTTCACATCATTTGCATGCTCTAATCAAAGCAATAGCTGTGTTTCTCCTTCAGTCTTCATTTGGAAATTTTGCACCTTGCTGCCAGGAAATTTGATTTGCGTGCATCTTTTTCTCGGACTCCATGTGCCTGAAACAGACCAGGGTAAAAGGCCTCTGTGTCTGGTTACACAAGGTGTTCCCAGCCACATAGCACTTAATGGCTAGGGTCCCACCTGGAAGCCATGTTTCTAGAGTTTTTCTGGAGCAAGGGAACATGTAAAGTGAGTGTACTTTTAGCAAGGGGACAAATAGAGAGCGAACACTGTCACTAGAAGCAGCTGCCATGGGCCCTTCTTTCTCAGCATGAAGAATGTGGAGGGGTCCCCAGCTGTCAGGTATTTCCTGCTGCACGACGTGCTTACATTTCTCTTCTAAAGAGTCAGTAGAATAGCAGCAGGGGTGTGGAACCATGATTTCCACAACTAAATTTTAGTTGAAGTTAGTTCTAGGCTTGATTAAGCAAGCACTAGATAAAAAGCCTTTTATACTCTCAATGATTTTTTTCCTGTGTACAGAAGTGACCAAAAATTTATTAAGCTGTCACTGGACATCTGTTAGTAAATTAGGCATGTATACTAAGTTTAGGGGCCCAGCTGGGAGCTGGAAAGCACCAATAAAACTCACAAAGACTGTTCATGAAGAGAGAAGGCAGTGGAAATTTACCCATTGCACAAGGACAAGATGTCCTTTCTTTAATGGCTTCATTACCCACCATACTGAGCAAAACGATGTCAGAAGAGCAACCCTAGGCTGTGTGTGATCTGACCACTGAACACTTTCATCTTGTCTCCTGCTTCACTGGCATGAACCTGTCATTCCAGAAGAGTGGACCTACTCATTCTCTCTGAACGATAGAAAACAAAATGTCTAGAAGTGATACTTTTAAAGGTAAAAGTAAGTGGTCAAGATGAATCATGCTTAAGAAGATAGACTACCTGCAGGATGTCAAGATATTTTCCAATGGCTTTAAGGTTTTGCAAAAGCTCACAGGGTTAAAATCAAAGCATGAACTATGCTGTCATTTCACTTGATATACAATTTTAGACATAGAGATAAACTTCCAACTGAAGAATTTTGAAAATTATTTTTATGAGATTTTAATTACATTGCTATGCCTGGACTTAGGCTTTCCAGAACACTGTACCACTTCAACCACTACATCATATTTTCTTCCAGTGGGAGCTAGTACTTGCTCATAAAATCATTTGCCATGGAATAAAAGCAACTTACTTCAGCTGCTCAGAATATTTAGAATATTTTTCTGCAGCTGGGTAACATTTTCCTTGTCAAGTTCCTTAGACTTGATATATCATGAGATATATATATATATGTATATGAATAGTGAAATGGACATATAAATGGATAGTGAAAACCTGAAAAGAAAAAAGCGAATGCACCAACACAAGCACTGACATAATTACACAATACTGTAAGATAATTACATTTGTCCATGTGGTCTGTGGAGTAACATTCACTTTTGTTTTCTTATAGATAGTGAAGAAACACCAGGTTCTACAATAATGGGAAAGGTTTCTTAGTGAAGTTAGACAGTTATTTAAAAGTCTACTGAATCCCAACCTCATTATGATTGTCCAAGTTCTACAAAAGAAAAAGAAATTCTAATTAGGTTTCCAGCTACTCTTTGTATTTTCCATAATTACTGGTAACTCCAATAAGCAATACATAAAAATAATAAGTGAAGAAGGTAAAAATGAGGAAGAGCACAAAACACTGGAACTTGTGTCTACAGGTGTGTGCTGGCCACTACAAACCAAAAAAAAAAAAAAAAAAAGGAAACTGGGATGGCCCACATCCTGGAGCTCAAACAAACATATGTCCCACACACCACGTGTGAAGCCCAGATCTTTTTTTTTTTTTTTCTGAGACAGGGTCTCACTATGCAGTTCAGGCTGGCCTTGAGCCCACTTTGTAGTCCAGTATGGCCTCAAACTTGCAATGATCCTCCTGCCTCAGCCTCCCAAGTGCTGGGATTACAGGCGTGTGCCACCATGCCTGGCACAAATTCCAGATCTACTCTCAGCCTTGCTCCTCGAAGTCTCCATCCACAGTCTTCACCATAAAGCTGAACCCGTTCCTGTTTTGAAATCGGTGTATCTGGGTTTTATTATTGATTTTCTCTTATTATATTTTTAACCTGAAACATAATTTTCCCATTCATCACCTACCCGTGAAGTCTTTTCTATCTTTTCCTTTGAAGACTGACACATAACAAATTCTCAACATGGTGCACGGCACACAGTCGGTGTCTAGTAAATGTGAGTTTTCTTGCCTCTTTTCTACTCTTAAGATTTAAGTGGGAGGAAACATGCACTGTGGGACCCAGGGCTCTCCACCAAGCGATACTGATGTCTTACAGTTCTTTTTTACTACAACTGCACTGACACAGTAATAGGAGGGGAAGTGAAGGGAGTCCACAGCCCACACCAGAGAAGGACCATCAGCACAGCCGTGCTGACCACTGGCCACAATGGCAGACATCGTGTGGGTAATATTCTCTAGTAGTAAAAACTGCAATTTATGCACTTCGGAAAGACTTTTCGTGCATTCTGGGTCTGGCGTTTTAGTAGTACAGACAATTGTATTCCAGTTGTTGCAAATACTACTCACTTGTTTCATCATGAAATGTGGTATTTAAATGCAAACGTAAGCCAGCAATAAAGAATGTGGGAAAAAAGCAAAGAGCATGGCTAGCTAAGTCAAATAGGACAGTTCCCAACAGACTGGATGTGACTGGGTAGTACTCGGTGATGTAGATGACTAGGAATGACAGACATCACAGACCAACATTTGAAGACTTTTTACTTTCTGCCTCACTGAAGCATTCCCAAGGAGGTAGGGTCATCAACGCCCAGTGCTATTAAATGTACAAGGCACCACAGCTCTTTAAAAATTGGGGTATATTATAGACCAGTGATGGTGAACCTTTTAGAGACAGGTGTCCGAACTGCAACCCAAAACTCATTCACTGAAAAGTGCCCACACTGCAATTAAACCTGAACACTAAGGTCTTAGTTTAGAAAAAATTCATACATTAGCATCTTTTGTCTTAAAAGAAACACAAATAACACCCATGCCATAAGTTCGCCACCACTGCTATAGACTAAATGTCAGTTCTTCCCCACTTCATTTGTTGAAAGCTAATCCTCAATGTGATGCTAATTGAAGGTAGAGCCTTTGGGAGGTGATTAGTTAATGAGATGGAGCCTCATCAATGGATTACCACACTTATAAAAGAAGCCCTGGGGGATCCCTTTCATTTGCCATGTGAGGCCATGGTGAAAAAAGCAAGACAACAATCTATGAACACGGACACCAGATCAGCCACGGCTTGGACTCCCAACTTCCCAACCTCTGGAACTGTGAGAAATAAATGTTCCATTTTTTGAGTCAGTTGGTCTACTGCAGTCTATTACTCCAGGCTAAAGGGACATAGATGGGGCACCAATAGAGTATGTACAAAAAAGGAATTGCTTCTCCTCTGAAAGGAAGCCAATACTGAACTGAGATGATTACACAAAGGAAACGATGACTTTTGTTATCTCCCATAAAACAATGACAACATATAAGATTCTCTGTGTGAAAGAAGCCCCAGCCGCAGTAGCAGGAGCATCTGTTGACAGCAGGTTAAGTGCCCAAAGACAGGAGGAATGTGATATTTTTTCTTTTGATTATTATTTACAACCCAAAATGCATATTTCCAAGATGGATGCTTGGGAAATATCTATTATCTTGAAACTACCTCAAACTGATCCTTCTTGTTGAAGGCTCTGATTCATGACTACTTATAATGTCATCAGTGTTAAATGATGCATTAAAAACTTAGTATGCTTTCATGTGATGATTTGTTAAAACTGAAATAGCAATGAAAGGGTCACTTTTATTTATTTCATACTGACATGATTACTTGCATAATGTACAATAAAACACAAATTTTATAGGCACATAAGGGGGTCATGGTGATTTGTTTTCAAGGGTATTTTACATGCTTCTATCCTCTGTCCAGTCAAATTAGTGTTTGAAATAATTTTTCAGAACATACAGAACAAAATTCATTTTATTGAACCTGTGATACATACAAGTTGAAATTTGTAGAAAATGCTTCTAATAAAAGGATGTAGCCATAATATGCAAACAGTGCCTCAAATCCGAGAAAATCAATTGTATCATTCTAAAAGGCAATGTGCAATAGGTCATCTCGTCAGATGGGTCCTTGTCTCTTTCATAGTAGCCAAACATGGATCAAAAAGCAAATCCAGATCTGAAATAACTGCTTGGAAAAGGATTATATATGTAAAGACTGGGAGATCAAAGTTCTACTTCAGGGCTTTTATGTTAATTTGGATAATCACAAGCTCCCTTGTTGACTGTCCAACAGCAACATGATGAAATGTCTGTCTGGCTACTTCATGTCATGATACTGATGTGATAGAAAAAACTCCTTAAATGGTTTAAGAAGATAAAGGTGCTTAGCAAATCCATAACATCATCAAGGGTAACAGAGACCTTCTCCACTTGTTCAGTTCTTAACCATCCACATGTTCCTAAAGCTATGATCTCACAGGCAGTCTAACCAAATCTTTGGAGTACAAAGGCTCTTTGTAATAGAATTTTATTAAATTAACCAACAGAATTTACAGTGCTTTGTTCAGAAGATTTGTAGCAGGTTTGAGAAGCAGAAGATATACTCTCAGCATGACAGTGGGAACAATGGATTGATTTAATTCATTGAGAGGTAATTAAGTTACTCTCGGTCCAGTTGTTAACGTTTAAGTGAAACATCTAGTTGACTTGCTTGTATGTTGATTTTTCACTGGTATTTTCATAACAGATATGCTTCAAGAGGTAGACTTTTGTAATTATTTAAAACTAGGTTTTGATGGGCTGAGGATGTAACTCAGTGGTAGAGTGTGGCCTAGCATGCAAACGGACCTGAGTTCAATCCCCAGTACCACTAAAAATATATATAAATAAATAAATTAGGTTTTGATCCTGGATAAATATATATGTGTCGTATTTTTTAATCTGTATTTTAGGCCATTTTTTAAACACTGAGCTTAGATGTTAAACAATCCACTTAAAATTTCTTGTCCTTTTACTCATTCTGCTTAGGAGAGCACAAATTTAATGACTGGTTGCCATGAGTCTGCTGGGTCACTTCAGCAAATTCCCTTCAGGAAAAAAATTGATTATTGAGAATTGATTGACCTTAGCATTTCAGTCAATGGCTGAAAAGGGTATATAGTGTGTCTTTCTACCATTATGTTTCTTAAATTGAAGTGAAGTAATAAGAGCACCTTTCATACATGAAATATAAAAATGAAAACATAATTAAATTAAACAACAAACAGGTGGAGTAGAATCAACTGTTAATATGATTGTAGTTCATGGTAAAGAAAACCAAATGGGAGGGTGGGGATTTAGCTCAGTGACACAGCGCCTGTCTAACAAGCACAAGGTCGTAAGTTCAATTCCTGGTACAGGAAGAAAAACAAAAAACAAACTAACAAACAAAAAAAAGAAAACCAAATGGAACCCAAGCTTCATGAAATAGATTATGTCTGAAGTCCGGTATAAAATTACACATATTTAAAGAACAATTCAATTCAGTTCAATTCAATGTGCTTGCAATAAGTTAAAAAGAATGTGGCTAATTTAAAAAGAAAAGGAAGACTCTGGTCACCTGAATGTTGACTCATTTAAACTTCATAAAACACATTATTAAGGCAATTTTCAGATGAGCAACAATAACAACAAAAAGGAGATGTTGAGAGAAATCAGCCTGGCTCAGAAAGACACATGTCACATGTTTGCTCTAATATGTGGAATCTAAAAAGGATGACAAGAAAGTGAAGAGAGACTATTATTTGACAAGAGGAAGGGAAGAATGGAGGGGATAAGGAGATGTAAGGAGAGGTAATAGGGGGTATACATCTGATTAAAACACATTATACACATTGATCCCTCCGATCTAAAACATGTGAACTTTGTGGAAGAGGTGATTAAAGTAGGTTATATGCATGTACAAATCTGCCAGAATGAAACCCATTAATCTGAACAACCAACATGCACTAATTAAAAAATACGGAGAAAGAAAGTGGAGCAATTAATGTGCTCGATGCCTGTATCTAACATATACTAGAATCAGGATTCAAGGTCAAGCCTGTCTGCAAAGCTCACGACCTCTGCAAGGCCAAAACGCCTCCTGAGCAACACCAGCATCTCAAGAAGCACAGGATGCATGATGCGCAGAAAAAGAAGAAGCAGGTAGGTGTCACACAAGGGACACAGGAATGTATAAATTTCCTTGATACTCAGGGTCATAGTGTGACTCATTCCGATTCTTAGCTACTCATGTTCCTCCTTTTGGTCAGCATCACTCTAAGAGCTTGATCACCATTATTGAAAGATGGTCCTTCCAGGGAGAGACAGCCAGGACCACAGATGAACAAAGCAATAAAAGTGATTATTTATATATCTATAATTTTGTGGCAAATTGTGGAAGCCAGATTTTGGAAACTTAACTCCAAAGATAGCAGGACATTTCATGCAAAGGTAGGTTTAAAAGGCAGAGGAAACAGATATAGATTAATTTTTCATTAAGAACACCAATTTCTTCACATATTTCTGTATCCACACTCTTATATAATACTTCTCTGCATTAGCTTTAGACTTGACCATGCTATTTGGCTTCATGGATGAGACAACAGTGAATGCAATGCATGTGAAACTCCATGGTGAGCTTGGACACCTGAGAACACCATGGTAAGAAGCCTGTGCTAGCAGGCGGTGGATGAGAGGGTAAGAAACATCTAGCCGACAGCCTAGCAAGGGCAGATAGGCAGATATGCCAAAAACCAAGCCTGACATCATCCACACACCAGCTGGCTACCAGAGAGCAAAGTAGGAAACAGCTGAGCAGCCCCAGGCCACACGGCTTGACCGCAGACCACAGAATCATGAGCTAAATGAAACGGCTGTTTACTTCAAACTAAAATTATTGTTTTAAAGTTTTGGGATGGTTTAGTTTGCTAGTTGTCTCAGACAACTAGAAAAACAAGCAAAAATGTTCACCTACACTGAAAGAGTATGTGTTCTTAGTTCCCATATAGATCCATGGCATTTAAGAGGGACCATGATGTAGGAAGGACTGCCTGGGTCGCCCTGCCAGAAAGAGTTGTGCACAGCTTCAGGGAATCCCATTGTCAGAAGGGCAAGAAGGCAGAGAGTCACCTTCATGCAACCAACAGTAAAATACAAAAATAGGAAACACAGTATACTTTGCCAGAATGAGCTAGGATCACTTGCAATGCCCTCATAATGAGCCTGGCCAAGGCAAAGTGTGTCAACAGTCAGGAAGCAGCTCTATTCATGGGGATAGGTAACAACACAGAAACATCTGAATGGGCCACCAACTTAAGACGTAGGTAATAGATGTCATAATTCCCAAAGGATGCTGTAATAGTTTATATGTGAATTTGGATAGGTCATTGTACACAGATATTTGCTCAAACACCAATCTAGATGTTGTTGTGAAGGTGCTTTTAGATAAGATTAATGTTTAAATCAGAAGTCACCAAAATGTAAGGTTTCATCTCATTACACAAAAGCCTTAGAAAACACACACTGACTTACTCCACCTTAGTTATATTTGTCTGGAGAACAATGATTAGTACAGATTTTAATACTGTGTTGTCTTAGTTACTCTTCTGTCATTGCTAAGACAAAATACCTGACACCAAAAATTAGGGAAAGAAGGGTCTTTTTTTTAGCTCACAGTTTGTGGCAGTTTCAGTCCACACTCAGTTGGCTGCAAGGCAGATGGCGACAGTTTATGGCAGCAGAAAACAGCAAAAGCAGCAAGAGCAAAAAGCAGGGAGCAAGAGAGAGCAAGCCTCTTTATCTTCCTTATATTGTATGCAGGCTTCCCGCCCCAGGGAGTGTGTTAGCACTCATACCCATAATCCCACCATTGGACCATGAATCAATCATAAATTCTAGAAGCTCACCCTATGACTGCATGAGGCTTTAGGAGGACATCCAGACACAAAACATAACATAGGTACATAAGATACATCTTCCTCCCAAACACTTTCCCTTATCCAAAACTTTTGTGCATCCACTTCCTTTCTATGAAATCCAAGTAGTCATTTTATTTATCATCAGCGGTCTAACCTTAAAACCAGTGCAATGTATTCTGTGCATTATATTTGCATACATGAATTACTACATAAAGACATATGCATATACCTTCTAGGTTCCTTGTGATAAGGTTAAAAGGTACTAATAAAAATAGCAACTTATGGCATGATGGCATCATAAAGTTTATAACTATCATTCACACAAAAAAAAATCACATAAATGGAAACTGCATTGGCTCTAAAAATAAAGGAAGTGCACCAAAGCAGAGGCTCCCAGAATCTAAAGCAATATACCTTAGATGGACCAAATCACAACACCTCCCAGGAAACCAGATTCCAGTACTGGATGGCAAAGACTGTAGAAAAGCAGTCCACAACCTCTTAGGCACCAGGTTTTTTGAAGATTTTCCATGGATAGTGTGGGGGCAAGGGGATGATGGTTTCAGGATGATGCAAAGGCGCACATAACTAGGTCCCTCATGTAAACAGTTCCCAGTAGGTTTTGTGTTTTTGTAAGAATCTAATGCCACAGCTGAGTTGACAGGAGACGGAGCTCAAGTGGTAGTGTAAGCCATAAATACAGCAGCGATACATATGGATGAAGCTTCATTCACTTGGTGCTCATCTCCTGCTATGTGGCCTGGTTCCTAACAGGCCACAGACAGGTACCAATCCATGGCCTAGGTTTTGGGGATCCTTGCTCTAGAAGACGACTAATAAACCCCTGATGCCAGGATGGGAAGGGTGGGGTACAGGAGTGCAGACTGCTCCTCACTCTGGATCTTATTTATTGCAGTAGATCAACAGCACCCAATAGCAGGTGGAAAGAGGCTGCATCAACAATAACACTGCCAAGTGCAAACAGGTTTTCTCTCCCCTGGTAGAGAGCAAACTGCACAGAAAACATCAGGGATGGCCATACCTTGCAGGCAGCTGCAAAACTGGACACAGACAAAAATGTGTCTCAGTGAACTGAATCCATCTCAGTCAACGGCAATGATGTCGTGAAGAAACTGTGGGGCTGGGATTGTTCACAGCCCTCACTCTGTCCCCACTATGCTGCCTGCCTCTGTCAAAAAAAACCAAGTAACCTATTCACGCAAATTTGTACTCCAGTTTTCCACCTCCAGCTGCATCGTGGCAACACCAGCATCATGTTATTCAAGGAGAATCCATTCATCCTACCAATAGCTACAAACCAGTGCAATATGGAATTCCTCGCGCTCTTCCTTTGAGAAGAAGGGGGAAAAGTTTCGCAAAACAAATCCACAAGTATTTCTAGAACATAAAATTATATGAAGTAAATTCACAATAGTATCTGCCTGGTGCATTTAAAATTATTAAACTTACATGACATGATGTAACGAAAGGACAGAGAATACATAACTTAAAGGACAAGGCACTATGATTAGATGATAATATTTGCTTAGAGGCAGATAGAAATAAAGTACTAGAGAAAAACAGAAAGACAATGAAAGAGTAAATAAGTACAGACAGATATATTCTGTATTAGCAGCAGTAAAGAGTGAAATTTTCAGTGAATAAAATTAGAGTAAGTGCTACAGTGGACAAATTTAAGAAATTAATCTAGCAGAGAGAGGTTAGGAGAAAAGCTAAAAAAATTATAATTGAGATGTATAAGTGTGAACTACACTAACTGTTGTTTCAAAAGAGTCCATCAGGACACATCAACAAACAACTAATGAATTATAATTGCTATGGTAACTAAATATAAAAGCACCTCTCTTTCTAATATGTCAGCAACTATTATGTAACAGATATAGTACTATTATAGTACAGTACTTATTAAAGCTTTAGGACAATACTGATGGTGTCCATTTTATAAATCAAAGCATAAACTTTCAACAGTAGAATAGAAAACAAATTTTCAGCTGAAGAAAACCTGAATCTGCAGACATAAGTCGCTCACCAAATATATATACATAAGAAAATAAACAATGAAATGGTAGTGACCCCCTCTATTTTGAGTTTCAAGAAAAGGAAAGATACAGAGCCCCAAAGATATATGGGTATATATACCCATACCTATGGTTGAAATCAATATTTTTATATGTTCTCAGAATATTGAAGGCATGACAGTAATAAATCAATAACCATAGTATTTTTAAGAGCAAAGTTTATCTCACATACTTGTCTATCTCACCAAAAAGTCAACATATGCACAGACAACAGAAGATACTATTAAATATTTAAAAGCTCAGGCATTGAGTGACCACAAACAACCCTAAAACTACTGGAAAAATTATTGTATTTTTCCAATAAACTGGATAAAACATTTTGTAAGAACAAGAACTTAATAAGCCATTGAAATGTAGTTAGCATATAAAAATCAATCATTTTCATACACACAAAAAGTAACCAGTTTGTATATGTAATGGAAAAGAATTCTTACATAAAAATCTAAAAAAAATTGAATCTCTTGAATGATCAATGATATTAAACATTTTTTCATATATATATATATCTATTGGCTGTTTGTGTATCTTTATTTGAAAATTGTGCATTCATTTCAGATGCCCATTTTTGGATGGGGTCTTTACATTAGGGAGGTCTGATATCTTTAAGTTCTTTATCCTAGACAGCCCTTTGTCTGAGGAGCAGCTGGCAGAAACCTTTTTCTCACACTGTGGCTTGTCTTTTCACTCTGTTTGTGATTTCTTTTGCTGTGTAAAAGCTTTTTAAAAAGATGAGACCCCAGTTGTTCCTTCTTTGTAATACTTCTTGTGCAATCAGGTTTTTTTCTGTTTTAATATTCAGATTTTTTTAAAATCTATTTTGACTTTAGTTTGGTGCATGGTAATAGACATGAGTCTAGTTTAGTCTTTGGCATGTGGAAAGCCAGTTTTTCTGGCACTATTTATTAAAGAGGCTGTCTTTTTTCCAGTGAACATGTTTGGGCCCTTTGTCAAAGATAAGGTGGCTGAGTGTGTTTGGACTTATCTCTGCATCTTCTGATCTGTTCCATTGATCCTCAGGTCTGTTTTCTGTTTGTTTTCGTTTTGTTTTGCCAGTACCATGCTGTTGATATCATAGTACATCCATAGTATAACTTCGAGTCAGAGATTGTGATGTCCCCTGCTTTGCCTTTGTTGACCACAGCACAGTTTGTAATAGCTAACTCTTGGGAACAACCCAAATGCCACTCAACCAATGAATGGATAAAAAAGATGTGGGTTTTTTTTTTTACAATGGAGTACTACTTTGCCGTGAAGAAGGATAAATCTGAGACATTTCTAGGTAAACGGATGCACCTGGAGACCACACTCTTAAGTGAAATAAATCATACATACATGTTTAAATGCTGCGTGGTTTTTGTGGTGTGAGAAACTGAAAAGTGTAAATAAGCATCAAAATGTATAATAGATATTGTAAAATAGGAAGAAAATGTTCAAATGGGGAGGAAAACTAGGGAGGGACAATGGGGAAAAGAAGGAAGAGAAAAGAAGGTAAAAATGGAAACAAAGCTTTTGTAAATAAGGAAAGGAAGAGAGCTTGAAGTGAGGCGAGGAGGATGGGAAAAAAGAAAAGTCAACATACATCAGCTACCGGTACAAATTCCCTATGATGAATACGGTCATTATGGATACCTAAGATGTACCAATAAAAGTAATTAATTAAAAATAATTGTATAAACCTAGTAAGAAATTTGCAAAACTTCTATGAAGAAAACATTAAAGCACTCCTGAGGAGCAACAAATCAAATTTCAATAAATGGAAAGACAGAGCATTTTCATTAATAGCAGATTTGACTCTTGTAACGGAAGTAGGGAACACAGGAAGGAGCAAGTGGGACAGGGACAAAACCTCAGGGCTCCATTCTGACGGTATGAGTGTGACCCTTCGTGGGAGAGGCCAGCGGATGGAGTATGGGAGTCCTGCGCACATGTCGCCTAGCAACAGTGAGGATGGACAGATACAGGCACTTTGGGACATTCCAAATGCACAGATGGCATGAAGAGGGAAGAGCCACGGCAGGTCACTGAAGACAAACCAACAGTCAGCGAAAAAAAAGAAATGTGGTAGCTCCAAGGCCGAAGAAAGTCAGTCGATCAAGGAAGGAAGTGTGTATCCTTTATTTCCAGTGCCTGGTCCATAGCGGTAATTTTTTTTTTTTAATTGTTAAATGAAAGTATAAATGAATCAATAAAGAAATGGATTTTTCCTGCAATAATATAGGTTATCCAAGTGAAGTCAAAAAGGCAAAGAAAGCAAGTATCTTGGACTAATCCTGTCTGTTTGTCTTACAACTGTATGTAAATGTATATGTGCATTGATATAACTAAAAATAACCTTAAATTTTAAAAGTTCAAATCCAGCTTCATTTTGAAAGAATAACAGTGTGATTAAATGTCTAATAGCACTACAGACTCCAGTAGAATAATCTGCTGCATGTCCACTGGATTGCTACAATGGGAGTGGAAAGGTATTAAGTGTTAAGCTAATGAAATATTGACTGCTAAATGCACAAAGAATAATGTATTCATTGATCTTGGATAAGACCCTGGAGATAATGCATCTCTCTCATCCTTTCCCAAGAAGGGTGATAACAACCTGCTCTCTTACTTAGTATTAGTGTCTTCCGCCAACTTCCCATAAAACCCTCTTTCAACAAACTACTGACACCTAGATTCAAAGGATCCCCTAGCTACCGAACACAGGTTAAAAACCAGATAAAGAACTAATGAGGTCAGAACTGGATGTGGCATTACTAGGGGTGATCAAAACATATGCTAAGCATTTAAATTAAACAATTTTATTACAGCAAAAGACACACTACCATTAATCTCCCTTAAAATATTCTCACTTGCTTTGAACACACTTATCCCATTGTCCTTGCCACTTGCAGATGAAGTTCTGGAGGTCCTCTTGATGAGGTGTGGTAAAGAGATCTGGTGAACGCTGCTGCTGTGTCCTATCCATTGAAAAGCAGGCTGACAAAACCCATTACAGTGAGTTTTTATCCATTGCATTCACTGGATCTGGCACTAAGCGACTTCTGGCTCTTTCACAAAGTCAAAATGGTTGTGAAAGGTAAATGTTTTGAATGAATTCAGGACACTGAGGCAGCCAGGACAATGCAAGGGGACTTCCAGAACTGCTTCAGAAGGTATCAAGAATAATGGGATACATGTTTTGGAAGCAAAAGGGTGCCTTCTGAGGGGGATTAATGGCAATATGTCTTTTCCTGTAATACATTTTTAAAACTTAAATATTCACCATATGTTCTGATCGCACTTATACTTAGTCTTTATTCACAAACACTTCCAAAGTGATATGGTTAATTTCATATATTCCACCACCAAAGTAGCTATCATAACATCAGCTACACAGTTAACCATATTCAATTAAGTTCAGAACTGTTACCAGATTGATTCATTTTCTGTATGTAGAATCTATTATATAGTCACAGCAATCACAGGTGTTCTTTACTCTTCTTAAAAATTAGTATATTAGCCTATTTTTTTCATTCAAAGTAAAGCCAAATCAAAAAAATTAAAAAGTACTTGTCAGCCTATCATACATATGATTAAAGAATGTATATGTTTTCCTGGATATGATTTACTTTATCTCTTCATACATCTTATAATGAAGCTTTACAATTTGCTTAAACTATTCAGCAAGAAAATAAATGTTTCATACATATTATAGCTAAAATGAGATCTCACATGTAAAGTACAAATAGTGACTGTTCCATACCAGTTTATTATACTGTATTTGCAAATACTTTTCTTCCTTCTCAAAGTGTTGCTGAAATACATCTTCGTTCTTTAACTTACAAAAACAACTTTTATATTCACTTAAACTTGTGATCTATAATATTCTTTGCCAATCAGTACTTCCCTAGTTATCACTGACTATGCCAATCTGTTGTAGCACTGGGGTCATCTGATGGGGTGCTACGGTGTATACAAAGCAGGCATGCCCCTGGGGTGTGCTGAAAGGTGAACTCACTAAGAACATGGCTTTCTTTCCTTATAATTATCTCCCCTTTTCACTTAGTAATAATACGATACTGACATTAGCTGCTTCATCTTGACTTAATTGTTTTAAAGCCATAAAACCTGCTGCACCTGCTAAACCTGCTATTAGCCTCCAAGTGAGGGTTTTTTAAAAACTAATGTAAGTGAGCAAAGGTCATCTATAGACTTTATGCACAGAATTTCACCAGCAATTTCTGATGGCATGGCTTTACAAAGTTAGCTCACAACGCGGAAAAATTATGAACCTTGCCATCTCCAGGTAGTGAAGTCTAAAAAAGTCCTTGTGGGAATCACAAGAGGCCACAGCAAACCACGCCAAGCTCCTTTGCAATCGATGAGACGGGTGTCGTGTAGATGGGGTGTTGTGCAGATGACCGCACCTCTGTTCTCTATTGTGTCATTCCCGGCCCCCCGGAACCCCCACTTTTCAAAAGCCATTGTTTTTGTTTCTCAGCACCTTCTTTTAACAACAGAGAACGTCTTACTTTCTTTTCAGTGATGTGAGTTTGCTGCCACAGATGAAGGCTTTTACTTTATGATTTTAAAAGGCATCAACTGCCTCCCGTAGGTGGGCATTTGCTCCAGACAGTGCAAAACGTCAGGGGGCAGAGACTGCTCCTGAGCTGAGGTGTGGAAACTGGTGATGTACTGCAGAACTGATGTAATGGCCACCAGAGCTAGCGGGTTTGTGACATAAAGAAGAGCATTACACACACACACACACACACACACACACACACACACACACACACACACACCACATTCACCTGACAAAAAATTCAGAATTAGAAATAACATATTGTCCTCAAACTTCATTTGAAAATAGAGTTAAGGCAAAATTATATATTATTATGATTTTCTTTTATGTTTCTTACAAAGAATATACTCATGACTTCATAATCACTTGCTATAAATTATATACAATTAATTATGGATATATAATCAATATACATAATTAATTATACAATCAATTATGATATATATCTATATATCATCCATTCTAACAATAACCCTTAACCTGAATCAAAGAATGTAAAGTAGGACATGAAATATGTAAAAAAATTGTAAAAATATACATTTCAGTTAAATGTTTGTTGACTGACAAACTTTCTGTAAATGCTAAAAGCAGAGTTCAAATTTAATTATAATTTCTCAGGAGAAATTATTATTTAATATGCTTACTTAGCATATTGAATAGCCCTGAGAAAACATATTTATTAAAGCCACAGAGAAAAAGAATTCTAGCAATGGGAAATGATTTATTTACCTGGATCTTCTATAGTTAAGTTCTTTATTAACCACTGAACAATGTCTGACCCTAGAAAAAGAAAAAAGAAAAACACAAATAGATGTGAACATTTTGCTTATACATGTTAACTTTAAGAATGCTCCACTTTTGGTACTCATATTAGTAAAAATTTTCTAATCTCTACCGTAACAGTCGGAGTAGTGAAAATGCCAGACGAATACTTAATGAGTTCAGGTGCACCCTAGTACCTTAAATATATTTAATTGAATATATTCAAATATAAGCAATAGGCATCAGCTGGTGAATTATTAAATGTATTTACATAGATCTATTTAAACATAAAGGATTAACATATTAATAGTAGGTAAAGTGATTCACTCATCAAATAAATGTTTACTGCATATCTACCATGTTTCAGGGATAATTCTTAGCATTCTAACCAGTGCTTCAGAGGACAATCCCCGTTACAGTTTAGTTGTCCCATTGTACCCTTGCCCTTATTGTCAGACCCAGCAAGATTTGACTCTGGTGTTTGAACACTCCTGTGCATTTTAAACCTCTGCGTGCTTATAGCACTCTGCTCTCAGATGGACACGCCTTCTCACTATTTTCAAGATCTCTGAGATTCGTGGACACACTAGAGCTCTCCTCGGCACTCCTCCTTGTCTTCTGAGTTTGCCACTACTGCCATGAACTCTCATGTGGATGTCTGTACCCTCTTATTTCTGAGGTGGCCACACCCCCTCATAACTGTTTATTAGATTAAAGCCATACAGGATGAACCTTGAAGCAGGTTCTCATATTCACCTGATTACTGAAGCAAAGCAACTGCTTAATATGTGTGATGAATAAAAACATAAGCAAATATATCTTCACTTCCTACACAAGGGACAAAGGTATGTCTGCAGAAATTGTAAGGTTGAACTAGAATTTGGAGTGCGTGTTGTGATGTACGAAAACAGAAATTTAGTCCCTGAGCGGATCTGTGAGAAAGTTAAAAAGTAGAAAATGGTAGATACTATGGATTGTACATGTTCTACATATTGAGTGCTGCTAATAATAAGAATTTGAAGAAATAAAGGTACTACAGTTCATTCAGCAGGTCTAGAACATCAGTGAAGAATCTGGATTTCCCCCCACAAGTAAGACAGAAAAAGAGGCACGCAACACCTTGAGCAGAGGAATGACAACAAGGGACTTTAAGGAATCTGACTGGCATTACCTGTGGGACCCGCCTCACAAAGAAAGTGCAGCAGTCAGTATTTCTACTAGCTGTAATCCAGGACTGGGAAGTAGATTCAAACTTAAAATGCAGCATGGCAGCCAGGATGGGTGCAGAATGGAAAGCCACCTTTCTAGCAATTCCCAGGTGTGTTTCTATTTAGTGAATAAAGAAGTAGCTCTCCTAAAGTTTTCTGTGTAAAATATAAAAGCTGAGAGATTTTTCAAAATCTTTATTCTGGAAAAGTCAAGTGAACATGCAGTTTTCTGGCCCTTCACTTTGACTACAGCCTATAGTATGGCCCAGTTAGTGCCACCTTCCTGTTTTGAGTTCTTATGGGTATATGATACTTCTGGAGTTACAAAGCTAGATGTTCTCACTACTTAGCAGAAGCAGTGGAGGCTTTCTGACTGGATAGTCCTAATACTATATGAGAAGTATATTAAAATAAGCAAAAGCAAGCAAAGTTGCTCCTCACCATAGTGCTCACAGTTCTCCAAATGCCATGATTTTGATGTCTTTCTCCAATTCCATTTCTTTTTCCTGCAGTTAAACCCAACTGACACTCAGTGTAGACATTAGCTACCCGAGAAAGCCTATTCTTTCCCCTCCCAAGCCACGTCACTAAGTAAGGTGTTTCTCCTCTGTGTCCTGTTAACATCCTCATAATTCATCTCACTTCACAATGGTTTCATCATCTTCTATGTTTTAACTCTTTTGCTTTGTACCAAGAGTTCCTAGGAAGCAGGAAATGTGTGTTATTCATCTTTGGATCCCAAACACCCACACTAGTGCCTGACATGTAAGATGCAATCAGAAAATGTATGAATATTGAGACTCTCCTCCCCTAGTTGTACTTTAAGAGCATTTACCAAAGAATGGCATGCCTTAAAGGGAATATTCTATCAGCATGTCATTTTCAGCTATTATTGTAATCTTTCATAGACATTTTAACATTCCTTGTCTCAGGCTAATTCACCACTCCATTCATAACGAGAACAAAGAGAACAAAGACAGTGGGCATCAATACTGATTCCTCACCCACGCTATGGACTGACGGAAAGGCCCCCCTCCAAAGCCCCCTCCACCATGCCCCACTGCAGGCACAGGGCTGCACCAGGCTCTGCCCTGAGCCTGTCGGACTTCTGTTGCTGTGCAAGGCCCTCCGCAGATGAGGGCACATCCTCAGGCTAAAGGTCAACTGAAGCTATCCACGAGCTCAACCTGAACTCGAGGTCCACAGCAAGCATTAAGCATTCATGAAAGAGGAAAACACCGCAAAACTTTTGTAAATATGCTGAAGGAGGACTTAGTCAGCGCCCCATAATGTTACAAATCTGATCTGTATCCTTTACAAAATAAATTTTTCATAACTCCTGCTAACATCATTAATGAAAATATTGGCTGTCAATTATAATAAAAGCAGTTCATTGTATTCCTATGGCAAAAACACTGATCTTTGCAATGTTTCTTTCTCTTTTTTTCTTTCTTTTAAGGCCACTCTGAGTGAGGCAACAATACGGACAAGCTTTTGATGCTTGAAGGAAAGGGGGTTGCAAAGGGACAATCTTGGCCTACTGCTTCAAACACTTTTTAGAATTGTGCATTTTCCATCTCTAGGTCTAAGACCGTGCTTTCTTCACTCTTGTTTTTTTTTAAAAAGATAAAAGAATGAAAACATATTAACAAACAAACAAACATAAACAAAACAGCACAAATACAATAAAAGCAATACAGAATTTCATACAAGGTGATAGGAAATTAACAATGGTTGCTGGATTACATATTATTATCTCCAATTTGGTTACTCAGATAAACAAATATAGGCATGGAAGATTGATCAAATGATTAAACATTAATTGTTCCTTTCAATAAAGCAATAGAAATTAGTAGCACAATTATCTTAGCTATCTTGTGCATATAATATATACATATTTTTCCCTTTTTTCTTTCTTTTCTCGTTTCCTTCATCCCAGCTGTTCTTTCCTTTTGAGCAATTTCTTTCCCTTTCACAGTATCTATTGTACCTTTTAGATTTTATTTACTCTTTCAAGTTCTTACACTAGTGAGACAATATTCACTCTTTTTTTTTACAAATAATAGTTTCATCAATAAATACCACTGGCCAGGTTTGTTTGTTTTTTTTTTTTTCTTTTTTTTTTTTTTTTTTTTGTTTTCAGGTACCAGGAATCAAATTCAGGACCCTGCACTTGCCAAGCAGGTGCTGGGCTACTGAGCCATGGCCCTGGCCCTGCTGTGTTTTTCAATCAGGAAAGTAAATAGGCCCTTTGCGCCATCTGCATACTCTTGATGCCTGGGGACCACGTGGGCACAGGAATGGCACCACGATCATATTTTTTATTTAAAGAATACCATAAATAACCAATATATTTGATGCAATAATTTCTTAAAATCTCTTACAAAATAAAATGTTCCATGATTCTCAGTTTCTTGAAGTAAACATCAAGGAGCACGTAATGAACCCTCAGGCAATTTCTGTGGAAGCCTGGCTGTGGATCTGTGCTTTTAGTGACAAGAAGAAAAGTCTGCAGAGCAGGCAGATTCACTCATCTATGACTCCTGAGGGAGAAAAACTGTCTCACACATCCATTCCTCTCCTTCTCTTCCTCAACACAGATCAGCAGTAAATGTTTAGCGGCGGTATGACTCAGTGTTTATAGGCATATACTTCATCTATAAAGGACCCCAAATGCCCAAAATAATCAGCTCTAGCTATGACTAGCACTTTATGACACCCAGTGTATTCCTACTTGTCATAAATTCTGAAATTCTTCATCCAAAAACAATTTTAACTGAGTTTAATTTTTAAAAGCTGCAAAAATTCTCTAAGATTTGAGAACTAGGATTTAAAAAGCTAGCCTACAACCCTTCGGTAGAGTTAAAATAATGAACAGAATTTTCCCCAGTTTTCAAGGTAATTAGTTTGTAATTATCTAAAATCAACATTTTGTTTGTTTTTTTTGTTTGTTTGTTTGTTTTGTTTTTTCTCCAGTACCGGGAACTGAACTCATGACCTTGCACATGCCAGGCAGGCGCTTTTGCCGCTGAGCTAAATCCCCAGCCCCAAAGTGTGAATGTTTTTTTTTTTTGGTACCAGGAATTGAACCCAGGACCTTGTGCTTGCCAGGCAGGTGCTGTGCCACTGAGCTATATCCCCGGCCCCAACATTTTGTTTCTGATTCTTACTTTTGTTCCCACTGGCCAACATATGCTATTCAGAGCTTTAAACAGGCCGACAAGGCCCTTCTACATCTGAGGACTGAAGAACGCAATTTGCAACCAAAGGAATAGGAGAGACTGACCCCAGGCCAGCTGAAATCTGTGCTGTCGAAACAACGTGCTGATCAAATAAATCTCAGCACTTATAAAAATCTGGATATTACCAATTAATTTCCTAAGACCTGAATCCGTCTGCCTTTGGCCAAAAGAGGGGCCTGAAAAAGGGAAAAGCAGCCCCTGCTTCCGGAAGCAGACTGGGACCTCACAGCAGGCAGAATTTTCCCATTAAACATGAACAATTTTATAGAACATTAACATCAGACAAGGTCACTGACCATGATCTCCTCCCTTTGATTCCAGACACCTTCCAGCAAAGTCTTCCACTCACAGAATTATGTTTTTACCCTTTTCATTACAGTCAATAGCGGCCTGTTGAAGAAACTCAAATTTTGTTGTCATTATGACCATGGTGAATGAAGACAAACACAGATCTGAACACAGACAGAATACAGACATGGCCCAGGCCAAAAAATACCAGTTGTAATCCGTAATTCCATGTAATCCATACGGCCACTCGCCAACACTAGTGACAACTGCTACCAATCCCACACTCAGTCTTTCTTCCCTTTTTCCCTTTTTCTTTTTCTTCTCATATTTTTGTTTGTGATACTGGGATTTAACCCAGCAACCTTCACACACTAGGCAAGTGCTCTACTACCAAGCTATACCCCTAGCCCTACCAGAGCCAGCCTTTCTAATCTGCTCCTCTCAATAAAATGCTAATACATTTATACCCAGTCATAGAATTGCCCCTATTGCTGACAGGTTCTAATCTTAAGCAAAGTCTTGCTTTTTCAAATCTTCTTCAAAGTATCAAAGTCCAAATCCCATAAGTCCACTACTGATTGTAATGCAAAGTATAAAAAGAAATGAAATGAATGAAAGACTTTGCTAGAAGCTGACTAGAATCAAAGGGAAGGGATATTTTGGCCTCAAAGACAAACAGAAGCAGTAATTCTGACGTTGGCAGAACTTTTTCTCCTGATCCTACCTTGGCTCTCTTCTGGACATCTTTACTTTTGCCTAAAAAGTAACCAGTACTGTTTCTTCTCCACAGAATGCATTATGAAGCCGCATAGAGCCTGGGATTACATCTCTGCAATGGAAGCCAGCAAGTACTTTGAGGTTGAAATTGTGTAGTCTCAGTTTGTAGCTCCTGCTGGAGAGTCTCAGCTGGGGGCAAGTATTCATTCCTCTATCCACCAAATGTGGTGGAAAGGCCAGATTACAGTCCATAAACATGGCTGTGTTGGTTGGACGCATGGAGAGAAACATCTTCTGGCAACAGTGAGTAACTGGCAGACAAAACAATGAATGAAAGCCACTGCTTCTTTCCCATTTCCGCACCTCTAATACTTCCATCAGAAACAAAGAAAGACAAATGCAGAAGCAAGAAGGTGGAGTTCAAATGCATACTGTCAAATTCTGAATGAAATGAATGTGCATCTCTGCCTCATTATGAATACCAATGGGACTTGTTCTATGTATTACTATATTCCTGAAAAGCAAAATGTGACTATGATTTTGTATGTGAATAAAGCCAAACGTTATGTGCAGTGAAAGAACTATTTACTAGAACTTTGTGGTGTGTTTGTGACTGAGTTTTTATGAGTGTGTATTCTCTTAGGCAAAGACTTTATTTTTTTAAATAAAGAATTAACATCCAGAGTATTAGTTGTCTGTAATTATATATATGGAGTAAATTGAAGACAATGAGGCTTCCATACAGTTGCAATAAACAACTAATCACAGTTTGAAACTGGATCAAACTTAGGATGTAAAGTGCATCTTCTAAGCATCCATAGCTGACACCTATGACACCCAAAGGCTGACGGACTCAGCATAACAATCAAAACAAATAGGATTCTTTTCAGTAAATATCAGATATTCTTTAAGTTTACATTAAAGGAGAAAGCATAAAGGTAGTTTGTACATCTACCAACTCCACACGGACTGCAAACATATAGTGATAAAAAATGTAGAGGCAAGATAATTTAGAAGCATTTGTAGATATAATGGCAAAAACAATGATCTCGATAATATTTTCTTTCCAGATCACTGCTTTTCGGAGTTCTATGACCTTGTCCTGAAAGCAGAATCACAGAAAATGTTGAGCACCGTAAATAGAACTTGAATCGGCAAATCATGCAAACAGAAGCCCAGTATTCACTGTAATTAGCACTGGTGTGCTGTGAGGATAAGAAGAGTGAAAATGTATTTCCCTACCCTCTGGCAAAGTACAATGAAATCAAATTAGAGATTGGAGATAGAGCTCACTGGCTACTTCTTGAGCTGATATTTAATCAGGTTTTGGGAGTTTAATTGGATTTTTAACCTTTGTTGTGTAAGTTTTCAAAACTACAAAACTATCGATTCAGATTCAAAGCAGGATTTTGGATTTCTTCAGAGTCTAAGCAGATTTACAGACAGGCAGCAAAAACAGCAAGGCAGTGAAGATGAGAATAATGAGGGATAAATGGCAATCGAAACGACTTGAAGGATTGTTTCCCACGCTTTCCTGCACCTCAGGATGATTACTGATCAAACAGAGCAGGTTTCTACGAGTCATGAGGACAGAAAACATTTCCAGCACCACAAAGACCCCGCATGATGCCCGCCTGTGTCACACTCACTCCTCCATTATCAACCACTGATCCGTTCTCCATTTCAACAATCTTGCCACTTTAAGGTCATGAGTTCGATTCCTGGTACCAAACTAATAATAATAATAATAATAATCAGATTGTCTTTCTGCCTCACACAGTATAATTCTCCAGAATTTGTCCAGGTTGTTGCACATAACTTTTTTATTTCTGAGAATTACTGTGTGGGATGGATATACTACAGTATGTTTTATCATTCACTTGTTGAAACCATATAGATCCTCAGTTTTAGATATTATGGATAAAGAGGCCACAAGCATTTCTGTACAAGCTTTTGTGTGAATATAAACCTTTCTCTGGCGTAGATGCCTAGTAGTTCAGTTGATGGGTTATAAAGTAGTTGTATGCTTAATTTTTTTAAAGAAGTAGACAAACCACTTCCCAGATGGGCCATGGCCTACCATTGTGTAAGTTGTAGTTCACTTTGAGATGCTTCAAATCCTTGCCAGCACTTGGTAGTGTTACTACTTTTTATTTTAACCATTATAATAGGATGTGTTGGCACACAATGTAGTTTTAATTTGCATATCCCTGATAACCAATGGGGCTCAACATGATTTCATATACTTATTTGATGTTGCTATTACACTTACTCCCAAATGTGACTTCGTATTTGTTGCCCTTTTTTGATTGGATATTTTTACTGTTGGTTTTTAGACTTCTTTATTCCTCTTCTTCCTGCTGCCTCTTTCTCTTCTCCTCCCTCTTCTTCCTTCTCTTTTTCCTCCTCCTCCCTCCCTCTCATTCTCCCTTGCCTGCTCTCCTTCCTTCCTCTTTCTTTCTCTGCTCTTCTCTTGCACTATTTCTTGAAAAGCTTATCTTTCCTCAATTGTATTGCTTTTCTGTGCTGTCAATTTCAATTACTGTGCTCTTTATTCTCGCTGATCTATGTATTATCCCTCTACCAATAGTAGTGTTGATTACTAGTTATATAATGTCTTGAATATATAAAATAAATTCATCCTACTTTATTCATTTCTGCAAAATAATTTTAGCTATTCTAGTGTCTATGCTTTCCTTATAAATTTTAGAACTGTCTTTATATACAAAAATTCTCTTACTAGAATGTTATTGTAGTTTGGGGTTTTGCAAAGGGAACCATACACAGACACATATTTTACAAAATTATTTATAACAGTCACCCAAAGAATCATAAACAAAAAGAGAATACAGGAAATCTGTCCACACACTAAAGACCAAAGAATCCAGCTGAGGGCCTGGATCCCATGGCAATGTCTTGCAAGAATCCAGCTGAAGACCTAGAGCTCATAACAATGTTTCCCACAAGTCCAACTGGAGGCCTAGAGCCCACAACGTCTCATGTGGCCTGTTTGATGGATCTGTGCTTGGAAGGCCCAAAGGTCAGTGGTGGAAGCTAGAAAGTCTGTGCCAGCGGGATGAAGGATCTATGCTAGCAGCCTGAGGGATCAGAACTGGAGCCAGGAAGCAACGCTCAAAGTAAGAGCCTGAGCGCCCAGGAAAAGTACCATAGCCAATCTCAGCAACAGTGAGGTCCCGAGTTCCTCCAATGATCAGGACAGCTGAGTTCCCATCGGGACAGCCAGTGCAACAAGCTTCTCCAGGAGATTGAGCAGTGCACTATCTTCCCGCCTGGAGCCAGGAGGCAATGCTCAGAATGAGGACAAGAGCTCCCCCAGCATGAACTGTAGCCATTCTCAGCAACAACAAGGTCCAGAGCTCCTCCTCCAACGGGAACAGCAAGTTCATCAGGAAAGCCAGTATGAAAAGTCCTCCAGCAGAACAGCCCAAGAGAACCAGAAGCTCCCTAACAGCTTTCCAACAGCTTCTACCGGCTCCTAATAGCCTCTCTCAGCTCCCATCTTCTTCTGCACTTTTGCTTCTTATGCTCCTGGCAAATATCCCCAGGTGGGCCTCCCACACCCAGCACCACACTGATTCAGTTCAGCTGGATGTTAGAAGTTGCTCACCAGTTGTCAATCCACTACAAATGTTGATTGAAATTCCATTAAATGTGTACAACAATTTGGGAGAAATTGACAGCTCTATAATCTTCAATCTCAAATCCATGAATATAGCCTGTTTCTCCATTTATTTACATCTTTTATTTCTTTCACCAGTCTTTTGAAATTTTCAGCACGTAAGTCCTGTATTTACTTGTTAAGGTCACATTTAAGTATTTAATTTTGTATTCACACTTAATTATTTAAGTTTGGAGTGATTTTAATGGTATTGTATTTTCAAATTTAGCATATACATGCTCATTGTTTGGATACAGAAATTATATTTATTGCATATCCTGTAATCTTTCTGGACTCAATTTTCATAGTTTTAATTCTGCAGTACTTTTTGGAGATATTGTAGGTAGACACCCTATTGACTGCAATTAATGGAAATTTGAAAATTATCCCTTTCGGAGCTATATGTCTTTTCTCTATTTTCTTGCCTTATTTCTCTGGCTAGAACATTCAACCTTATGTAAAAAAAAGTCCTTGCTTTGTTCTTAATTTTAAGAGAAAGCATTCAGTCTTTTGCCACTGCATATAATGTAAGGTGAAATGTCTTTGTAGAGGCTTCTCATCAAGTTGAGAAAGTCTTTACAAATTGAGTAACAGTTCTCATCTATTCCTATTTTTGAGAGTTTCTATCCTGAGTTATGAATTTTGTCTACTGATTTTCCTATCTTGTTGAACATGATCATGTGATTTATATTTTTATCCACTTAGTATGGTAAATTGACTGATTAATTTCTGAATATTAGCCAGCTTCCTCAACCATTATGGAGTCAAAAGGACTGCCAAGCCTCATCTCCCTGAGAAATGAAGCTCTCTGTCTCCACCTTAACCTGACCTTTACTTCAACGCCATTTACTGACATATGCAGAGATGGCTATACAGAAGCAGATGTTCCCTTAGTTGACCAAAAGAATGTGATCGAGTCCAGCCAAGGCACCAAACTGTCTCATTGCAGCAAAATGGTCAGAACCCCCACCCCACCCCACTGACAGCTGGAATGGAGGCTTGAGCAAGATCTTTTGAAAAAAATTTCAGTGCTAAGACATGAGATAACATCTCTGCTGAGGCAATGATATTCAAAAAGAAATACACCTTCCCAGCAGTAAACGTGCTAGCTTTCCAAACATCAAGTTATTTGTTGAGCCACTAACTGGGGAGCCTCTGTCCCTGGTGCAACAGTGCCCTGTCTCTCCTTACATGCCATGCCTGCAAAGATTTTCTTCTTATGCACTCTGCTGCTACCCCACCTGCCTCCCTGATTAGTACTGATAAAAGCCATAGGCCCTCTGACTCTTGGTCCTTTGTTCCACTGAGGGTAACTGGTCATCCCAAAGCCCCTTGAACTGTAGATATCTCTTTTTTCATCCATGTGCCACATTGCTGCATGGGAGACTGAACCTTCTGCAAGAGTTTTGGCATCAGCTGGTGCCCTTGAGTAGGCATCCATAACCATAAGACCCAAAAATGAGATATGGACATCTCTGTTATCATTATACGTGAATATGCATGTGAGAAGGTATGTTGTAAATTGTCAGAAGTGCCACTGTGAGGGGTGAACTGAAGAGCAGAAGGCATGAGTCAGATGAAAGTTCAGTGAATAACTGTTAAGTCAATGAGATGGCCTTTTGGACAGGACCTGGAAGGACAGAAGTAAGAGATAAGATGTGAACATCTGGGATTAACTATCTAAAGGAAACTTTGTTCAGAGCAGATTCCCCTCTGGTTCTGAGAATGAAAATCTGATAGTGGTACCAATCCACAACGTGAGTACTTGTTGTAGAGCCAAAGAACTTAGATTCCCTCACATTTTAACATTTCCAACAAAATGCACATGAATTTAAACAGAGAAGGCAAAAGCAACAGATCCTGTTGTGTTCCTAACTCAAACACACCAGGAGAAAGTACCAAGTAGATTAAGAATCCTGCTCTGTAATGATCACTCCCTGATACACACAACACTAAAAGAAGAACAACTGCTGCTCATATGTAATATGCCATGAATTGAACTAAACTGTAGGAATTTTCTTATTCTCTTCTCCCTAGAGGCCAAGAGACAGAAATTAAATTAAGATCCATAGAAAACAGCTTAACTTGTCTTTTAGAAACACACACATACACATGCACACACATATACACACGTTGTTAACATTCATAAGACTGGCCCCTTTGTGCTTTTGTGTTTTTCAAATTAATGTTTTTCTTGGCCAAAACACCAATTCCTGCTGATCCTATCAGTGGGTCTCATCTGGAAATCTCAGCATGAAGGATGTCCAGACAGGGAAAATATGCAGCCTGCCTCCAGTGAGAGAGGTCTGAGCATCATCAAAGCTTGATCTTCTCATCAGAAATGCTGTCACCACCTTTCTTCCCACGTGCTTTTTCCTTTGTCAGTGTGGCCCTATGCCTGGTAAATTCATATAATAGGATAGTTCTCATAAATCACATGTAATCACCACACATATGGTTTTGGACTCTAACCAGGACTATTATGTGTTTTGTTTTTTTTTTAACTAAACTGAGTACATAACTCTAGTGAAATAAAAGGTGATTTTGTTTTGTCTCAAGCACGTAAAAGCCTTTAGAAAAGGGCTGGGGGAGTCTACTTCCTGGGAAAGCTAATTCTTTTGGATGAGGTAAGAAAAACTGGGTTTTGTTTTTTAATCTTTTAAAAATTCTTGTATTGCAATAGGCCACAGAAAGTACTTCCTTTATTATCACAGAAGGAAAAGTGCTCATCTTTCAAGAGTAATACTGTTAGGCTTGGAGTCCACGGGCAGAAGCACATAGGTGCTATGTTCAGCCGACACTGCAGAAGAACTTCAGGGAATGGCAGACAGCAAAGCAGGGTAACTTCAGGAAAGACGCAGTGGAACCTGGCTATATCTAATGGAGGAAGAACTATGAGAGATGGGAGAGATGGAAAATATCTGAGGTTTCTTGAGTCTTGGACATGGAAGGCAGGTATAACTGAAGGCTTGAGTTGTCTGCCAGGGACTCTACAGTGGGAACTGATGGACTTGTGGATGTGGGTCACCAGTTACAGGCAACAGGAGCAATGGGTACAGGGGAAGGCAACATCACACTGACCCCACTAAGAGAACAGACTAGGGGCTACTGCCCAGTTCTGGAGAACTGAACAGTGGATGCAGCTTAAGTAGAGCCCAGGACCCAAAGACATAGCAGGACATTATAATTCAGTGAAGTCCAAACAAGAACCAGAAGCCAGCCAAGTCTCAGGCTCCTCTACAAACAGCTTACCCTGCTGCAACGGAATGCTGTTCAAGGAAGGGAAAAGGGGAGTGTGCTGGAGAAGCTTTAACTTAAAGGACAGTAAGTCACCCAGAAGCAACGAGTGACCAGAAGTGTTCCATTACACATAACAGGCAAGATTAAGAAACATTTCCAGGCTTTGTATATCCCTTTTCCTGACCCTTCATCAATAAATGAAATAGGGCGCATGAGTACATTCAGCTCAGTTATGCAGAAACACAAGTGCACTCTGCTCCCTGTCATGGTGCAGTTATGGTCAATTTTAAACATGGTACACCAGGGACCTGCAAGCGATACTCTGTTCTGCTTCATATCTCTGAAGGTTTGACTTCTGCCCCTCTCTGCTGGCCACAAAATGCCACTCCATAAATATACCTTCTCTCACTCCCTCTTGCAGCACAAAAGGAAACAACTTTGTCAATAGATTTTAAAAGTTGCTTACCAAAAAGTGGCACAATAGAGACATTACATAAAACCAGTTTCTCAGTGTCATGCTGCATAATTAAAATGACACTCCCATATCATATCAGTAAGGTACATAATGACAGAAAGAGACAAAGCAAGGGAATGGCACTCCTAAGAGTCAGAATAGTAAGGGAACCTTTCAGCTTGAAAATGTAGTTAACCTTGCTAAATCCAACTCTCAGTAAAATCCCCACAAGTGCCATTACAAGCATAATGTCCTTCTTAAGGAATCTCACTACCATCGGGCATTCACGTAATAAGCCATAGAAAAAGTCTATTCTGGGTAATGGACTTTAAAACACTGTCTCCAGGAAGATCTAAGCTGTCAAATTTTAGGTTCACATCACCAAACCTATACTTTCACCTCTCTTTTTCTCTTTGTGAAAGTATTGTTTTTTTCTTTCACAGTCTTTCCTTGTTAGTAATTTTCATGTTTTAAATCTTCAGATATGGACAAGATAGTGCAACAATACCTACCTATAAAACCTAAATCATCTCCACTATGCACGCTCTACTTTTACAGCCAATTCTCACTATATAAAATGTGAGTCTGTCTGATAATCAGGTAACATTTTCTAAATAGAATCTCTGTGTATTATGAGATTATTTTCTCTACATATTTAAGATAATGACCTAGATCTGTAGATTTGTCTCATAAGATTACTGATGAAAATCATTTGTAGTCTATGATGAAGAGGTGGTGCCTACATCAAATATTTGATATGTAAATTAGGGTATTAGCTATGTATAAAGGTTATATTACCTTTATTCAATGTTATCTAAGGATCAAATTTTAAAGATTAATGGTTCACATAGCACTCCATAAGTTTTAATGTACAAATTTAGAATGTTGTTTTTGCCATCCCTATAAAGTGAATTTATGAAATTTAATTAAAGGAATGATAATTATATATTTAGAGTAATTTCATTTTGACAACTAATCCTTTAAAATCAAGAATTTTTAAAAATTTTCCTTTTAAGTGGCCAATTTTAAGATATATGTTACAAGAATCAGCTCAGAACAGAAAAAGACATGGACTTGTTCTAATTTCCCAGTTTTCCTTTACAAAAATAAAGGATTACACTATACTAAGATACCTCTATAAGCACATATGCACAGCATGTTACTGTCTCTTATATTAGCTAAGACATTTGTTTTGTTACCAGGTGTGAACCTACTAGTTACTAAAAAATGCCCACTTAAAATTTAACCTAGACATTGGCAGACTTACCTCACAAGTGGAAATCACCATAAGGTCTGAGGTAGGGTGGAATAACATGTAGAATAAGAAATGAGGGAAAGTTGGAGCCTAGTCTTATCAAACCAAGCTTAAATTTCTCAGCAAAAGCTTTCAAGAAAACTCATGAAAACAAGAAGAGCTGCAGAAAGTTCACATGACTGGAATATACATCAAGTTAGAGAGAGAACTGGGACCAGAACATTTTTCTTTCTCATACACTGCATTTATTTGAGTCTATATTCAAAGTAGAATTTTCAGAGTATATTGTGGTCCAACTCTTTTAGTCCCATCTAATAATCTCTATCTTTAGGTGGCATGTTCATATTATTCATAATTGAAAGATATTACCAATAGATTAAGAGCAAACTTTATCATTCTACCTGTTGCATTTGTTACTTATTTCCTCTTCTTTTACTCCTTTCTACTTTTTAATTGAGCACTCTACATGATTCTATTTTATCACCTGTTTTGGTGTATAATTTACAATTATATTTATAATATTTTCATGTTTGTCCTAGGACCTATAAAATACATTTTTGAAAAATGTAAATCTACCTTAAATTAACACGGCAACAGCTCATAAGAAGTACAAGTACCTAATAACAGAAAATTCCTACATCACCCCTTTCCTTTGTGACATTGTTGTAATTTAACTCACTTATAAATATATCACTGTCACCAAAAGTAATGAGTGTTACTACTCTTGTTTTACCAAGTTGTACTGTGGATACATTAATTACATAAATTAACAATATAAAAATATATTGCTGTTTCTTTTTCAATCCTACTTATCTTTTTATTGTGTGTGTGGTCTTTTTTCCATTAGAAACTAACATGTTAATCATAATTATTTAAAACTCTCTGTCTGATAATTTTAATATGTTTCATATTTCAGTCAGTTCTTATGATTACTTTGTTCCTTTAAGCTGTGCTGTTTTATATTTTTTTCACGACCTGTAATTTCTTGTTGAATGCTGAATATATTATATCAGGTAATAGAAACTGAGATAAACAATGTAAGGATTTTTGTTAACCTAGTTATGAGTTAAAACGTCTTTAACGTTTGTTGGAGCTAGTGGTAATCACAGACTTTAAATTCCTTTAGTATTTTGTTTTTGTTTTTTACTATCTTGAGTCAGGGCTATTTCCGGTACCGCTCTCCAGAAAGGCTTTGTTGTGCAGGGGTATTCAGCTGGGAAACAATGTGTCAGTACTGCGTGGTTACTGGATGTTGGTTAGGCAGAGTATGGGGGAGCTTTCTATAATCTTTTGATTAAGTCTCATGTAGTGGGATTGTTTCTTGGGGTTGTAGCCCTCAAGGTGCTCTCACTCCTCCCTCATGGCATTTAACCCCTCTTGAAGATAAAATAAGTAAAACTCTTAAAGACATAGATATAGGCAAAGACTTTCTGAACAGAACATAATTTCAAAAGACATAGTACCAAGAATCAACAGACGGGATTATATCAAATCAAAAAGTTTCTGCACACCAAAAAAAACAACAAATAGAGTGAGACAATCTACAGAATGGGAAAAAGAATACTGGCCAGTTATTCCTTAATAAAGGACTAATATGTAAAATATATAAAGAACTGAAACCAAAGTTAGATTCCCTCAAATAAAAAACCCAATAAAAAAATGGGCAGCTTAAATGAATAGACATTTCTTAGATGAAGTGCAAACAGCTAATAAATACATGAAAAAAATCTCAATATCATTGCTCATTAGAGAACTGCAAATTAAAACAACACTGATATCCTACCTTAATCCAGAAAGAATGACTACCATAAAGAAATCAAATAACAATGCTGGCAAGGCTTCCGAGAAAAAGGAACCCTTCTATATTATTGGTGGGAATGTAAACTACTACAACTGCCATGGAAAACAGTATGGAGATTCTTCAAAAAACTGAAACTAGAGGTTCCATTTGACCAGCTATTCCCCTCTGGGTATCTCCCTGAAGGAGTTAAAGACATCATATTTTAGAGATCCATGCACACCCATCGTTATAGCAGCACAATGCAGCATAAGAGATAAATTTTGGAAGCAACCTATATGTCCATCGACACATTAACAGAAAAAGAAACTGTGGTGTTTATCCATAATGGAGCACTACTCTTCCATAAAGAAAAATAAACATGAGTAGTTTGTAGGAGAATGGGTACACCTTGAGGCCATAATGCTAAGTGAAATAAATCAGACGCACAAGCATAAATAATGCATGGTTTCCGTCATATGAGCAATCCAAAGTATAAACAGGGTAAAATACAGACAGATAATAGGAAAAATGGGGCTGTATCTCTTCAAAAGGGAAAAGGACCAAGACACAGAGAAAGGGAGAAGGCTGGGAGGGGAAGGGGATGAAAAGAGAATTAAGATCATGTATATGTAACAACTTCCCACAAGGAATGTCATCCTTATGTAACGATGTATCAATACAAGTAACATTTTTTTAAATGTTCTTATGATCTTATAGAGCAGCGCTGGATAAGCAGTGCTTCATGCACTGTGTCCCTCTGGGTAAGCCTGTCTCCACAGACTAGTGTGACAGGCTAAGCTAGGACCTCAGCTCCCCAAGGCATCAAGGAAGGTCATCAATTTTTCAGTTTGTTCAGGTGTCTCTTGTTTTAAGGATGTGAGTTGTGACTTCAAAGCTCTTTGCATACTGGAGATCAAAGCAGAAGTCTCATCTCTTCTCACCTGTGAGATGTTAGCAAGTTACTAAATCTTCATTCATACGGCCTTTTCAATCTGATAAAATGAGTATAAAACGACTAGCCTTAAGAAGTTGCCATGAGAGGATAACTACTAAAGTCATCTAAAACGCAGCCTGGCATGAAATAGGAATTCAGTCAGTGCAATTTCTACCCCCTATAATGCCATGCAATTAACGTGACTCACTTAAAAGAAATGAATTACTGATTTACACACTTGATTTAGAGTGATATAAATAGATTTTATTTTATAATAAGGTATCAACTAGCTACCTCACAGACCACATCCACACAATCCAATGAATTGCCCTCTCCTAATCAATTGATTAGGTGATCTACCTAATCAATGCAATCTGTAAGTTTTAGTTTCCTAGGGAAGCCACAAAAGGTACTACAAAATTGATGGCTTGGGCAAACAGCAATATGCTCCCTCATAGAGGCCAAGAGTCCCAAATCAAGGTGTTGAGAGGCACACTTCTTCCAAGGCTCTGAAACAAGCCTTTTCCCCCTTCCAGCCTCTACAGTTCTAACTTGGCTGTATGGCTCTACGACTCCAAATTCTGCCTCTGCCTTCATGTGGTCTTCTTTATTTTTCTTTCTTATGTTTTACCCTAATAAAATCTATAGCTCACCCATATAATCCACTATGATTTCATTGAAATCCTTAATTGAATACCATCTGCAAAGACCTTTTTTTTTTCCCCAAATAAGATCAAATTAACCAGTTCCGGGGCTCAAGGTGTGGACACTTGGGAGGTAATTTAAAACCCTCTAAAATAGATGAGTGAAACCTATCAGTTTGTCAAAGAATTAATCTTAAAGTCTTGCATAAAGTTCTACATTGCCCTAGAAGAGGAAAAAGTGTTTTTTTTTTTAATTATTTGACCAATACAATAGATTCCATGATACAACTATCAGAGGTAGAGACCCCAGCACACTTGATCAACTGTATCAGTTTTTCTCTAAAGTAGATAACAGTATTTTATTCACAGAGGCAATTTTGGATCACTCCTTCAAACAGAGAGGAATCAATACGGTTCTTATGCTGTAAATTAAAAATTAACACAAGTGTCATCTAGTTGATGTCTATGGTTTAATTACAGATGCTGACAGAAAGACTCACAGTATTGGTAGGACTTATTAGGGCTGTCAGCATCATTGTACTGCCTCATCTTCTTATTTTCTTTCTGAAATTTCAATCTCCAGAAGCAAGGAAGTTTCATTCTGCTTGCATCAGAAGCAATGAGCAATTTACACCGAGCTATCCCCGGTAACAGGACAGCAGCTGTTCGCGAGTCCTCATTCGACTGTGATAAGCAGGTTTGCTGTTTTATTCATGACTGGTTCAGCGCACACACCAGGGCGGGCGAAGGACTGGGTACAGAGGGCGGCCAGGAGACAATAACATCCTACTTCTAAATCAACAGAAAAAAGGTTATTTCGAAATTCAGCTTACTGCTCTCATTATTCCCAAGGTCTGTAACTCATTTTCAAAATGTTTGGATAGTCCCTTGGATATGATGCTTCGGCTTCATTTCTGAGCATATGTGTAGCATTTAAGAAACAAGCACACTTTTGATCGTTGCACAGCTATGGCTTGCTGCAGACTGCCAGAAAGATGGCGCTTATTCCGGTTCAGAACGAGAACCAAGGGGCTGGGGATTTAGCTCAGCGGCAAAGCGCCTGCCTGGCAAGCGCAAGGTCATGAGTTCCGTTCCCGGTACCGGAGAAAAACCAAAAACCAAAAAAAAAAAACAAAACAAAACAAAACAAAACAAAACAGAACGAGAACCAGGTGTTCCCTGACTCGGTGATACGCGGACACACTCAGATTCTCTATCCATGATTTTCCAACCTACATGGAGCAAAAAAGAAGCAGAAGGATGGACTGCTGAGACCTGGTTATTTTTATTTGCTTCTCAAAATCTGTCTGAAAACATTCCTAATGGTATGATAATATTCCATTTTTGTTCCTTATGAAACCTATTTAATTACTTTGCATTATGAAATGAACACTAATTGCTTGGTGGCCCACCTTGACACCCTTAGATTTCTTTCCAGTCCATGAGCATATTATCTGCTCATGTAAACAGTGCGGGAAATGGTGGGAAAGTATCAGCCACTGAGCACCTAAGTTGGAAGTGGGTGACAGTCGGTGATGAGGATGGCACCTGCGTGCCATCCAGGTGGCTACTCTCTGATCACGGCACGTTCTGCTAAGCTGTACGTAGCAGGCTTCACTGCAGAGCAGGAAACTAGGACAATAAATTTGCTTCCATTGATTGAGACCTGATTATATGCAAGGTTTCCAATATTAACACCTCACTATCCAAACAGCCTACAAGGCAGACAGACATGTTCAAGCTCGTATTACTTATACTTAGATTGAGGCTTAAAATGTTAAGTAACTTGCTGGTGGCCTCCTGAAGTAGGTTTGACTCTTAACCGCACGCTTTTTAAAGGAAAAATTCTGAGACATCCTACATTTAACTACAAAGTCAAGACGGTGAAGCGGAGAACAGATAAGGGAAGTTAGTTAACAGTTTATGGCTGAACCAACAGAAGAACATCCCACATTCCTATATGGTTGTCAAAATCTTGACTCAAATTTCTAGGCAGGCCCATCACTGGATGCCCCAGCATCCTCCAGTTTATGTATAAACCTTCCCTGCTACCGACCCCAACCAACCCAGAAGTAATGAGTACCTGCTCTCCATAAAGAACTGTCCTGCTTTGCATTATCCCATGCATCTTATCTACATCCAGTGTTTGTTCAGTGTAAATAGTTTATGCTTTAATTCTCTTTTTTTTTACAACAGTGCTCTCAGCTCCAGCAGACATATTTCTAGCTGATCTCTAGCCCTGCTGGTAGTGACAGGAACTTATCCTAGGACCTGGTGCTTTTCTGGTTTGCACCTACATCAGCTCGTGACACCTTTTAGGGGAGAAAAGTTTTAGTCTCAGGAGTTTTGGGTTAGTACTCTAAAACATGGGCATACTGTGAATCATAAATGGTAACTAATACTTTTTGAGCACTATGCATTATTTTTATCTATTTACGTAGTTTTACTCATTTAAACATTAGAACAGCTCACAACAACTACATAGAATGTTGCTTGTTGAGCAACATAGCCTTAGTAATTGTTTCAGCTTGATTAAACTTTGAGAATTTTTATTACTTTTTATTCCCTTTAATTGTTTCATCTTTACATCTGGTAATCTGAGCAACTTCATTGAAGATAACAATATGTAATAGAACAACCATTGTTAATGCCTATCATCTTGTTTTGAAATCCTGCATCATTTTTGTTGTTTTTGTGTTGCTTTGTTTTTAATCTTCGTTGTTGTTTTTTCTCTTTAAAATAAAAAAATAAAGTTTCTCTCCCTGAGTCTAGACCCCGAACTGCCCTTCTTAAGAGAATATACTTCAGAAGCTTGTAAATGTACATTCTGTCTCAAATCCTCTTTTTTTAAAATTCGTGCTAATTTTTAAAAAAGTGGAAAGCAGTCCCCAACTGTCTCAAGAAGTGGAAAGCCATCCTTTTAAAAAGTAATTAGCGGCACAGTGCCTGCCTGGCAAGTGCAAGGTCCTGAGTTCGATTCCTTGTACCAAAAAAACAGACAAACGAAGAAAGAAAAGTAATTAACAATAAAGTTAGTGCCTCCTAATTCTATAGGAGGGTACATATATGCCTAACTTGATCTAAGCTATCATCCTGTCACAAAGATATGAAAAAATTCACCTTCCTTTCAAGGAGGGCCAACTGGCAAACAGAGAAGTCCTGTGAACTTTCCATCCAGATCTGAAATACTTTCCCATCTTTTGTTTTAGTGGATTTGAGTACATTCTACTTTCTATTACTGCAACAGCTTTGAAGAAGGTCTTCCTTGCTTTACATTGTCTAGTGCAATTTTTCACTGATAGTGTTTCTTTACGTAACTATTTTAAAGATGAGAAAACCAAAACATAAGGAGATGAGTTAATTGACTCAAGATCACATAACCGGTAGGGCCAAGACTGAGATCCTGGCTGTATTATTATACTTCAAACGGAAATTGTATATGTTCTCACAGGACTATGGGGAGGCATATGAATCCCAGTACCTACCATAATAGAAACATGCACTCAAACCTGAAAACTGTGATATGGACAGGAAAAAGGAAAATATGATTCACATCAAGCAGATTTGATTGGATCCAGGTAGCAGCTCTTAGTAATCCTGCACCCCCACAAAACCATAGTAATAGTGGTTGAGGCCTGTGTTTACGCTCTTCCCCAGTGACTGCATGGAGTTTGATACCCTCATTGCACAGACTATTTTAGACCCATTTTCATCTATCAACCAGATACCACAAAAGGACTTTGAAGGATGACAGTGACATTTCTGAATGATACTGTTAGTGTTAAAGACAAGAAAAAATATGAACTGATCATTTGACAAATAATCAAGTCAAATCTAAATGTTATTACATAGGTTTAAGGACGCCAAATAGGAGACTGAATAGCACAGCAGAAAGCTGAGGACTGTCATAGAAGTTAATCTATAATACAGAAAACAAAAGAAATGGTGGAGAAAGACTATTTCAGTGCTCAAAAGACCTTGAAGTTGATGGATTTTAAATGCTTATGCATAACTTTAACTGGAGATATTTAGGCTCATTTTGTATTGTAATCATATGAGAAGAGCAAATGTGATATTCTCACTCCTCTATCAAGGACTAGAGCAAGTCAAAAAGACCGCTGATTGCAAATTAAAATGTTAATTGCTACCCATTTTAATTTTTGATAAATTCCTATTGAGAGTTACTGATTTTAGAAGCTTTCAAGTACTACAATAGCTTTCACCCTTCTGAATCCCTTGCAGTTTGCCCCTGGGGTCGACTGTATTCAGCCTCTATAATCAGGATATCTAAAATGGCATCAGGAGGAATAAATGCCATCTCTTGCTAGAGAAGACACATTTGAATTTATAGAAGGCAAAGTTTCAAGAAACATTCTCAGAGGCAAATAAGAAATTGGGAATGCTAGCTGTGTTGGATTTCAGTTACTATAATAAAATATCTGGAAAGGTTTATTTTTGATCACAGTTTCAGAGAATCTAGTCCATGGTCTGTGGTACCTCTTGCTCTTCTGGCCTGTGGAAAGGCAGCATATCTTGGCAGAGTATGCAGTGGAGGAAGCTGCTCACCCCATGCAGTCAGAAAGCAAAGACAGACAGGAAGCCAGGGTCCCGACATGCCCTTGTAGAGTATGATGCCAGTTATGGACTTCCTCTCCCTAGACTCCACCTCCTAAAGGTTCTACCACCTTCCACTAGTGCTGCAAGTCAGAGACCCAGTTTTCAACCTTGGGGAACACTTACCCAAATGATAGCACTTGCTTTTCCTCAAGTTCAAATACATGATGTTGTTGAAGGGATAAGCCAGTGGCTAATAGCAGTGGTAGTAACAGTAGCCACAGCAGCAGGTACTGTAGTAGTGGTAGTAATCACATAGTGCTCTCTAAGCTTTTTTGTACTGTTGTCTGTATTCTGCATTTTAATATCACAACAATTCTTTAGAAGTTTAAATGCTACCATTACCTCAGTCTGTAGCTGAGGAAAGGTAAAACGAAGAGAAGTTCAGTCATCTGTCCAGTGGCTAGAAAGCTAAGATAGGAAGCAACCTTCTGACCCCAGATTCATGCTGTAATCAGCTGAGGTGCTGAGTGCCTTTGGGACTGTGCGAGCAATTTTCAATTCTTCGCATTGCTGAAAGCCAATAGAACCAAATTTGAGAGGAAAGGCCCAACTTTGTCTTCTGTTTATGCTTGGAGAACTAAAGAGGTGAAGCACGCACAAAAATGGGAAATTCTACAAAATTGTCCTTTAGTGAGGATACTAATTTCATGAAGAGAACATGTCTACAGCTGGATCATCCCTAAGAATTCACTTATCTAATAAAGCTATCAGAGGTGAAAGCAGAATCCAAATGTTCAGATAGCCACCAGCTAACACACAAAATCAATATATTTTAAGAATGATTGATAGTGCACTAAATTTTCAGGAAATGATGGTAGACTGGTGCTTAAATTGAATCATAGTGGGGAAGACATAGCCCTGTAGTGAAATACAGTATAAATTCTTTATGCATCTGTGCAGCACACAGTAAAGACACCACAAGGTAATGTAGGTACACACCCTAAATGTAGCAGTACTATATGCACATCGTCAAATGATCTCTTTAATAAATTACTTAATTGCTCCATTGCACTCAGCACAATTTCTAAATAATTAACTGAAAAGCAGTTGTCTGCTTCCACCATTTGAATATAGCATCGGGTTGACAGCAGCTGTGTGCTTCTATGATATTTTGTCTCTCCAGAATCTGGCAGAGTGCCTCACACACACAGAGTACTTAATATTATTATTTGTCTATTCAATAAATATAAGGTAGTTTTCTATACAA
>NW_004955406.1:10940146-10947700 GCF_000276665.1 Chinchilla lanigera | reverse complement strand
AATTTTTATTATAACATTTTATAAGGCTAAGAGTGAAGCAGGCAAGGACACGCTTTGGTGGTGCTTACCTTACAGTAAGAGAGACAGACAACTGTAGTCTATGGGTAAGTAATACTATTGCAGATATTATTAAGTACTGTGAAGGAAATCAAAAGCACCTTGTGAATGCAATATTAAACTGAGTGGGCTTGGAAGACCTTTCTTTGGTTCTAAGCAGACATTTACTAATGGATAAAAGAAAAGTGATTTGTAGGCTTCAGAAACAGTAAGTGCAAAGATCTCAATGCAAGAATGAGCTGTCATGTTTGAACAAAAGAAAATCCACGTGTACTGTAGTAGCAGTGAGGGAAAATGGAGAAGAAACTTAAAAATGAGCTAGGATGTTGTAATTTAGACCGGGGTAAGGAACATGCTTTTACTCTAACTGCAGGAGGAAGTTGGTGAGTGATCTTAAATAAAAGAGTAACATTTGATTGCATTTTTACTTTGCTTGCTATGTGGAGAATGTCTTTAGGAGAAGCATGGAAGTCACCGGTCCCATAAATGTGATGCAGTGTCGTGTAGAAATGATGTGATGATGACAGAGATGAGACTGCACTAGGTTTTGGTATCCTTCTAGTGACAGAAGGGACTTACTGATGATGGGGACAAAGGAAAAGAGAGAGAGACTTACTGATGATGGGGACAAAGGAAAAGAGAGAGAGAGAGAGACAAAGGAGACGCCAAGTTTGGGTCTGCAGAACCCATCTGCATAGGGCTGGAGTAGTACAGAGGAGAAACAGGATGAAGGAATGGGAACCAAGAGCTTGGCTTTGTTGAACTTTGTTAAACTTAAATTTGAGACATGTTAACTATCCAACTGCGTCAGGTACCTAGGAGAATACAGAAACTTTGATATGATCGGCATACAGATGGAACTTGAGGCTGTGTGTGCCAGTTAATCTTGATTGTCTTCTTGACTGGATTAAGAGGCTATCAGGTAAAGACAAGTTCATAGCTAAACAGGCTATTAGGAGGTGAGACTCACTGGAAGAAATAGGTCATGAGGGAGGCATGCCCTTGGGAGTTCTATCTGGTCCCTGGCCCCGTACTCTTAGGATCTTTCTAACCTGCTCTGCTTCCTAACCACCATGAACTGAGCAGTTTTCCTTCTCCACACCTTTGCTCCACGGGTTTCTGCCTTGGAACCAGCCAACCATGGCCTGAACACCTCTGAAATAATGAGCTAAAATGAACCTCATCTCCCTTAAGTTGCACATGTCAGGTATTTTGCCCTAAGGGTAGAAAGGTAAGAGATAACAGGGATATGTGATTTAGTGCAAGCCTATGCTAGGTGGCCCATTTTCAACTCAGATAAGAGAAAATGGTCTTCTTTGGGGAACACTACAGAAGGAAACATGTATCATTTGTGGTTTCTCTCTCAGCGGCTCAGGGAAATCAGTTAATCTTTTGAGTTTACAGAGATTTTTCTGGGGAATAATGAAGGATAAGATTAAAGAGGTACGGGTCAAGGCTGAGAGAGCTTTCTGGAGGTTGATTCTTTAGGATAATAGGGTAAAATGGCTGGAAAACAAAACAACAACAACAACAAAGAAACTGGAGGAAGACATTCTAAAAGGTCATGCAAATCAAACCATTTCCTGACACAGAATTGCCATGGGAAAAAGTAACAATCTAGCAAAATACTTTGCGCTCAATTTATTTTAGCTTTGGGAACAGACACCAATATTTACTTTCGTTGCTATTTTATTAATTTTTTAGAAACCCATGTAATTTTATTTGCTTGTTTTAAAAATTGCCAGTAAACTAGTTTCAAAATAAGGCCTGACATGGGAGTTTAGAATTGTGGCTAAGGATGACTTTGTTGACATGCCAAACATTTTGGAAATGAGTTAACACACATCTGCTAAAGAACCTGTTGCTTCCACTGGAGCAGAATATTCTGAGTGCAATGACATATGCAAAATAAGAAATTTAATATTTTCAGCCTTCAAGAAGAATGTTACAACATCTGAACAAGAATAACTGCCATGATTATTCAATTACCTTGCATCCCTGGGTCTTATTTACCATCAGCTTTCCCAGGGTGCTCATCTATTTACTGCTAAATTGAATAATTCCCCCTAAAGGGGATAACGTACTCTTACTGACAGCTTGTCCCTAAGCTCTAGATTTTACTGATATACAAACATACTTTATAGAAATGACTGCTTATGTACATCAGATATAATAAAAGTAGGAGCTACGGTACATTTCCCTTTGGTGATATTCTCCCTTTGCAATACAGCCAGTTGTGTAAAGATGCTAAAAAAGCAGGACAAATGACATTCAGCTCTGTTATACCAGGGATGGGTCTATAGTTTTCCCTGACGCTTCCTGCAATGTTGCCTAACTCAATGGTACAGCCTCTGTGTTTGTCCAAGATTATTCAACTGAATTGTTATACTGAGAGTAAAGATTACTTTTCTCAGGTTACTATTTACTCACTGAGGTTTAGCAAGTTATTTAGAGAAATAAGTTAGGTGTAGACACTTCTTACTCCATTAAGGCAATAGCACAATTACCACAGGAGTGGTTCACTTATTTTCTTTTGTCAGTCATGATGTGTTGAGACACAACAGGTGCGTCTAACACAGACTGATGGACTTAGATTTCTACTCTCCCACAGAATATGCAATAAAATGAGGTTAGTCTAGTTTTGTGTCCAAATACATGTACAAATAAATTGCATATGTACAAATACATTTTAGATAGATAGATAGATGGACAGATAGATGGCCTTCTGCATCTATGAGCTCAACATCCGTGTATTCAACAAACTGCAGATAGAAAATACTAAGAAGAAAATTGCAGCTGTACTGAACATATAGTCTTTTTATTATTATCTAAACAATACAGTACCAGAGTAATCTGCATAGCATTTGCATTGTATTCTATATAAGCAATGTAGAGATGATTTAAAATATATAGGAGGATGCACATAGGTTATATACAAATACTATGTCATCTTATATAAGGAATTTGAGCATGTTCAAATTTTGGTATCCATGCAGGGTTCTGAAACAAATCTCCCATGAATAGCTATGAATCTCCCATGAACACACACACACACACATACACACCTTCCTTCACACATTCATCCACTTAGATAGATCCATCTCCCATCCAATTACTTGAACACAAACCTAGAGTCTTTTTGATCTCTCTCTTCAATGCTGCGCTCATCAACAAGTTCTGTTGGCTCTGTGACTAAAGAAATCACAAAACTTGATTCATTCTCATCTTCTCTTTCTCCAGCCCAACCTAAGCTACGATCACTTCTTCCCTACATTACACAACAATCCTCTGAGAAACACCAATCTTACTCCTTAAGCCATTCTCTAAACAGCAGGCAAAGTCATCATGAAAAGTTATCCCTCTAAAAAATGCTCCCTACATGATAGTAATGATGGAGCTGGCAGTCCAAGGTTGAATGGCAGGTTCAAGTGGGCCAGCCCAACAGATACCCTTTCCCCTGACCAAGGAACATGGGAAGCACCCTTACCTCACAACATCCCTAAACAAGTCATACCAAATGGATTCTTCTAATGAAAAGTGCAAGTTCTGATAACTAATGAAGGGGGAAGGAATGTCTCATAAAAATAATGGATATGTGTTACATGTTCATGATGAAATTCTCATTTTTCTACAATGAAATAAGAAAAATAAATGTATATTAAAATTTAAGATAAATATGGTTACACTTTTTAAGTTTCCTTATTTTTTACTGCTCTTTTGAATTTTATGTTGTTTTGGGGATAAAATACCCTTTCTTTTAATAGATTATGGTGATAATAGATGTAACTTTTCTGTTCATGTCTTTACTTGGCAAAATAAGGTCAACAGCACTATGACAGGCCCCTAATATATTATTTAATTTTATTTGTTCATACCCAAGCCTTTGGGAATCCTTAATTTAGAGCATACACTTCCAAAGTGGTTTCTGAACTGATTGGGATGCCTTTGCAGACAGAAATAGAGAGAGAAAGAGAGAGAAATTAATTGTTAAACATGCTCAGAAGTGCTACATTAAGAAATATTTTGTAAGAAGGACACTTACTATAGGACTTGTCACAGCCTTAAATGTTAATATATATTGTGAAACTCAAAAAATAAGATATGATACAGCATATCTGACAATTATATAACCAAGAAAATTTTACTGTGAAGAATCATTGTACAGACTTGTTTTGGGAAATGCTAACTCACACATTTGACCTCATATTTAGTGTTTGCTAATAAGTATCAAAGCATCATTATAATTTTTATGAAAAAAAAAACCAAATTACAATGCAAATTCAGACATTTGTGTCATGTTACCTTGAATTACAACTCTTTTTATAACCTAATCTGAATGTTTGTGAAAAATAATACCATTCACATGCTTTTATTTCCCCAAAAAAATTTCAAGCAAAAATATCAAGCCATTCTATGAATTTGAAACACCATCTTTAGACCTTTATTTACTGAGGTTATATAACTATCCATACTGACATTACAGTGACTATCAAGTATCATGGGGCAGGAGAAGACAGAAAACTACCTCCTGCCAAGCACTGAATTAAAAAAGATGCTTGTAAATGAGTTAAGGAACAGGATGCTATAAAGCTATTATCCCTGCACCTGTAAATTAAAGGTGACAAGGTCCATTTGATGAGAGTTACAAAACTTTTCTTCAAAAGGAAACAATAAATACTCTTTGGAAATACTGAATAACATAATGCATCTTGCTGTAAAAGTATGCTGGTGACATAACAGAAAACAAGTAGTTTTACAATTAGCACTTATTTGTAGATTTCTTATACTATGTCATGCATGGAAGGGGAAATGAGGTTATGACTTAGTCATTCAAATAGAATGTATTAAGGGCATACAGAGAAGTGAGAGACCCAATATAACAGCCGTGCAAATAATTACCACAGGCACAATGATGGATTGATTCATGAATATTTTATTACTGATAGAAAATGGTTAAGAAAGCATGAAACAACACCCACTTAGGAACACAGGGATAGTTTTCCATTCCTTTCTTTTACTCTTCACTTCTCATGCTCAATATTAAATATAATCCTGGCAGAATGAAAGAATCTAGTGAAGAAGAGAGGTTGTAGAGGGCATTTATGTTGTGGACTCATAGAGCAAGAGGCTATGCAGCAGGTCTCAGGATCTAATAAGAAAAGAGATAATCCTTGTTTGAGGTAGTGACTGGTGGCAGAGAGCTAAAGTAGCAAGAATACACAGACTCTGTGAGGTCACAGAACACAAGGATGGGGGAGCTGGGGATTTAGCTCAGCAGCACAGCGCCTGCCTGGCAAGTGGGAGGTCATGAGTTCAATTCCCGGTACTGGAAAAACAAACAAACAAAAAAGAACACAAGGATGGGGTTGAGTGATCAATACTTGCTCTGAAATTAAGGAAGTGATGCAAAGAGAATGTTTAAGTTCATTCCTGGAGATTCTAGGCTAGATAATTCATTAAAATGTGGAAGAAACAAAGACTTGGACCTTTCTGGTATACAGTCTATCTTTAGAACTTGAGCACAGTGATCAGATAGAGGGGGTTAAAAAGTACAAAAGAATTCTGAACTCATTTCAAAGAAGGATCCATAGGAAATTAGAGAAGGGAACGTTTCCAACGGGGATAATTATGAAGATTTTCAGAACTGAAGTATGGCTGAAACACAGTCAAAATAATTGGGTAGTCTGATTTCTTAATGACATCTCTCAGAGTGACTGAGAATTCTAAGAGTGCAGGAAAATATTTTACTAAAGTTATGGTTAAATCAAGTTACCCAGTCACCAGTACTAACACCACCACTGCCACCCCCTCTAGCATTATCATCACCACCACCACCACCACCACCACCACCCCTATTCACTCACCATGATTATCACTGTTACCATGTTCACGCTCATGGGTTGTACCACCCATGCTACAGTCACTGTCCCTGCAATCATAATTGTAGCAGACATTTATGGAATGCTTATTCTATGCCTGTCATTATTCTAACACCTTTGTATGAACTAACTCTTATTTTAAGGAGAAAAAAAAAACAAAATAACAACAACAATGACAACAACAACAACACAAAAACAATAAAAACAATATGGGATTTCAAAACAAAATGATAGGAATTAACAATGGTTGTTATATTACATATTGTTATTCTCAGTGAAGCTGCTCAGATTACCAGATGTAAGAATGCAAGATCAATCAACAATTAAAGAGAATAAAAAGTAATAAAAAAAAAAAAACATTAGAAACCATGCAGAGCTTCACTGACCAAGATGGTAGGAATTCAACAATGGTTGTTATATTGCAGATTGTTGTCTTCAAATTAGTTGTTCAGATTACTAGATATAAGCATGCAAATTGAACACCACCACTCAAACAAATTTAAGCATTAACTGTTCCTTTCAAACAGACATGAGCAGTACAATTGTCACAGATATATATATATATATTTCCCTTCTTTCTTTTTCTCCTTTCCCTCATCCAAGTTCTTTCTTTCCTTTAAGCAATTTCTTTCCCTTTCTCAGTATCTATTTATCTTTTGGGTTTTATTTACTCTTTCAGGCTCTTACACTAGGGAGACAATGTGATGTTTACATATGCAGGTCTGATCTGTTTCACTTATGAGTATGGTCTCTAGTTGCATCCATTTACCTGTAAAAGCCTGAAGTTTATCTTTTTTATAGCTGAGGAATACCCCATTGTATAAAAATACCACATCTTTTTTTATCCATTCTACTGTTGCTGGGCATTTGGTTGTTTCCATTGTACTGCTGTAGACATGGGTGCACATATATCACTGTGGTATGATATTTTCAGTTTTTCTGGAAAAATTCCCAGAAGTGTAATAGCTAGGTTGAATGGAACCTTTAATCCTAGTTTTCTGAGGAATCTGCACACTGATTTCCACAGTGGTTTCATCAGTCTACACTTCCACCAGCAGTAGAGAAGAGTTCCTTTCTCTGCACAGCCCCTCCAGCATTTGTTGTTGGTTGATTTCTTGATGATAGTCATTCTTTCTGGGGTGAGATGAAATCTCGGTGTTGTTTTGATTTGCATTTCTTAAATGACCAATGATATTAAACATTTTTTCATATATTTATTTGCCATTTGTATTTCTTCATGTGAGAAGTGTGTATTCATCTCAGATGCTCATTTCTGGATTCGGTCTTTAAATTTGGGGGGGGGATCTGATTTTTTTTTTAATTCTTTATATGCTCCTAATAGAAGTCCTTTGTCTGAGTGACAGTTAGCCCTAAAATTTTTTCCCAATTCGTGGGTTTTCTCTTTACACTGTTGGTGATTTCTTTTGATGTGCAAAAATTTTTCAATAAGATGAGATCCCAGTTGTTCATTCTTTGAAGTATTTCCCATGCAGTTTGGTTTTTGTTCATGAACTCTCTGCCTGTCCCCATGTCTTCAAGATTCCTACCTACTTTCTCTTCCAGGAGATTTAGTGTTTCTGTTTTAATATTTAGATCTTTGATTCATTTTGACTTTAGT
>NW_004955406.1:10893322-10935937 GCF_000276665.1 Chinchilla lanigera | reverse complement strand
TCTTTGGCTCTATTGATATGGTGTATTACATTAACTGATTTGCATATATTGAACCATCCCTGCATTCCTGGGATGAATCTCATTTGGTCATGATGTAGTCTTGATGATTTGCTGCATTCTGTTTGCTAGTATTTTATTGAGAATGTGCATCTATGTTCATTAGGGAAATCAGCTTGTAATTCTCTCTCTTGGTTGAGTCTTTCTCTGGTTTTGGTATCAGGGTAATATTTGCCTCCAGAAATGAGCTGGGGAGAATTCCTTCCCTTTCAATTTCATTAAAGAATTTGAGAAGAACTGGCATTAAATCTTCTCCATATTTCTTGTAGAACTTAGCGTGAATCCATCAGGATCTAGGCTTTTGTTTGTTGGTAAGTTTTTTATTACATTTTCTATTTCATAGGCTGATATTGAGTTATTTGATATTATTATGTCATCTTCACTCAGCTTTGTTAATTAATATGTATCTAGGAATCTGTCTATTTCCTCCATGATTTCCATCCTATGAGAGTAAAGATTTTCAAAGTAGGTATTGGTGATCTGAATTTCTACAAGATCTATAGTGATTTCATTCTTTTAATTCCTTATTGCATGAATTTGAGTTTTTTTCTTTCCTTTTTTTGATAAGGTTGGTTAGGGGTTTATCAATTTTATTTATTCTTTCAAACAATCAACTATTTGATTCATTAATTCTTTGTATTGTTTTCTTAGTCTCCATTCATTAATTTGTGCTCTGATCTTTATAATTTCCTGCCTTCTATGGGCTTTGGGCTTGACTTGCTCTTCTATTTCTAGAAGGTTGAGGTACAGCATAAGTTTGTTTATTTGTGCTCATTCTGTTTTCCTGATGTGGCAATTCACCCCTATAAATTTCCCTATGAGGACTGTTTTCGTTGTGTTCCACAAATTCTGGTAAGTTGTATCTACATTTTTGTTTGATTGTAAATATTGTTTAATTTCTTCTTGAATTTCATCTGTGACCCACTGGTAGTTCAGGAGGATGTTATTTAATTTTCATGTGTTTATGGAGTTTTTGCAATTTCTTTTGTCAATAATTTCCAATTTCATTGCATTATGGTCTGATAATTTCATTGCACAATGGTCAGATATGTAAAAGTTCCTTTTAATTTTTTTAATTTTAAAGAGAGTAGTAAATGAGAAACAAAGAAATATAACAGTAGCAGCATACCAGTATCACGAACATAAACAAATCAAAATGAGAACATTCAAAGTGATACAGAGTCTCAAGACAAAACAATATGAATCAACAGTGGTTGCTACATTACATATCGCTATCCTCAACTACACTGCTCAGATTACCAGATGTAAGGATGAAAGATTGCTCAAACCATTATAGGGAATAAGAAAATGATACTTTGATAAAACAGTAGAGATAATACAGAGTTTCACTAGACAAGGTGGTAGGACTTCACCATTGTAATTCCATTGCATATTGTTACCTTCAAATCAGTTGCTCAGACCACTAGACACAAGCATGCAAAATCGATCAGAACATAAAAAATCATAAGCATTAACTATTTATTTCAATACACCATCAGTCATCAGCAATACAGTTATCACAGCCATGCATATATACATTTATATTTTGTGTTCCTTCTTTCTTTTTTCTTCTTTCCCTCATCCCAGTCATTCCTTCTTTTGACCAATTTCTTTCCCTTTCCTCTCATCTATTGTACGTTTTGAGTTTTACCTAGTCTTTCAGGTTCCTACACCAAGGAGACAATATGATGTTTACCCATCTGGGTCCAATTTATTTCACTTATGATTATGGTCTCTAGTTGCAACCATTTACCTACAAAAGCCCATCCACTGAGGAATGGATAAAAAAGATGTGGTATTTCTATACATTGGAGTATTACAATGGTCAGATATGAAAATAACCTTCGATTTCAGCTTTAAGAAATGATTCAGATTTGCAACAGAGACCTTCCTACTGAAGTTTTCACTTTCAAGGCCAGCCTGAACTCACATAGAGAGACTCTGCCTCAAAAAACACAAAAAAGAGACACACTGAACCAAGGAAAGAAAGTAGATTTGACAAGTATATTTTGAAAACTTGGGCATATAATTTCTGACATATGGAAATGAATGGAGAAACAAACATTAGAAAGTCCTAAATCCTTGGAAGGATAATGCTTCCAGAAAAGTCTTGAGCCTAATTTTATTATTAAGAGATAAGATCTCCCTGTGTTGCCCAGGCCCCTGCCCAGAAGTGAACAGAAAGACAAGTTAGTTATTCCTTCCCTGCAACCCACAATCTCAGCACCACTCAGTCATCACTGATGACTGATGGTGTATTGAAATGAATAGTTAATGCTTAGGATTTTTTATGTTCTGATTGATTTTGCGTGCTTGTGAGCTGAAATGACCTTTTGGCCTCATCTTCTGAGTATCTGAGACAAAAGGAACATGTCATTATGCATGGCCAGGCCTCAAGTTTAAAACACTTGAATTCTTGAACCCTAAGACAACATTCAGAACCTCAACCCTATACCAGGAAAAGATAAGCAGTGAAAATCAAAGAAGGACTGTAACACAATGTCCACCTCTGATGTGAGTGTACAGAATGAATGACAAAGGAAGACACCTATAGATCAGGATCTAATCAACAGACTTCTTTTACTTGTGAGGTTAGGGAATTTCCAATATATGTTCAACAAAAATCGAGTTGCTTTGGTGCAGGGAATGCTGTTTGCCTCCCATTTTTCACTCTTCCTAGTGGAGTTTATTCAGGTGCTTATCCTAGCCCTGCTGAGGGATTAAAAAGTGGTCCTGAGATTGTGGGTTGCAGGGAAGGAATAACTAACTTGTCTTTCTGTTCATAACCAGCCCACAGGAGTCATATATAGTTCCGACAGATGGCTGAATATCACTGGAAGATACCTACTCTTTCATGGACACACTGGTGCAATGAAATCTAGGTTGTCTTTGGCAGGTAGAGTGCTCTCCATATGAGAAGAAAAGGAAACAGATATCTAGAAACTAGGAAGTAGACTATGGAAGCAATTGGTTAGTTAATCACAGAACTCATTTCTACTTTTTCTTGGGCATGTAATGAGATAAGGTTTCTTACAATTGTTTACAATCACTTGTCACCTTGCAACTGAACTCTAATGCTTTGAAATGAGTAAGTAACATGTGCTACCTTCTAGCCCTGCAGAGTGAAGTTTGCACATGACCCTTCATGCTCTTTCCTCTTTCAGCACGATGCTAACAAGCCAGAGGCCTTGAAAGTTATCTGGTGATGATAGCAGAGCAATCAGGTGTTTAAATGAATCACCATTTGAAGGTGAGCTGATTACTAATCAGGAAAACCTGCCTGAGCATATACATGGCAATAAATAAACTTCTATTTTGTTAATACAATAATACAATAGTACCTTTGCTGTTACAACTGATGTCATTATCCTAAAAGTACAGCCATACTTGTTTTTAATAAGAGTAAACATAAAGAATTTCAAGGGCCCAGATGCTCTATCACTTAATGTGCTGTCAGTGTTAGCTTTCCACTACTGTAACTTATGCCTGGGATAATCAATTTATAAAGATAAAAAGGTTTGTTTTGGTTTAGTTATAGAGGCTTCAGCCCATGACAGGTTAAGCTCATTGCTTTAGGCCTGGGGTAGCACATCATGGTGGCGGGATGTGGTGGTAAAAACAGCTCTGTGTGCAGCTGGAATGAAAAGAGAGGGGCTGGGGTCCCACTGTTCCTTCAAGGGCACACCTCCAACAACCCAAAGATCTCTCAGTAGGCTCCACCTCTCAAATATTCCACCACCTTCCAACAGCCCCAGTCTGAAAACAAAGCCTTTAACACATGAGTCTTTATGGGAATACTTAAGATCCAAACTATAACACTGCCATAAACTCCACTATGATGATACTCTAGAAAGGACAGAGATGAGTAAGGGGGACTCATTAAAACAATTTAACTCTACAAGAAAACTGTGATGAAAACCCAAGGAGACCACACCTCCTTCTGACTATTCTTGGCTTTTCAGTGTTTGCTATACATAAAATCCATTCATTAGCAAATCTCCAACTAAATTATGATGAGATAGAGCTACCAGGAAAGCAAAGAGGAATCACTTATCCCTGAACCACTAGACTAGGTTCATTTTCAAAGAACGTTATTGTTTTTGACAAATGTGCTTCTAAATATATTTGACATGCATAGGCACGAGTGCTTAATGAACAGCTTTTCCTACAGAATGGCAATTTTACCAAAGTTCTTTTATACACAGCTTGACATATGTAGATGATTACGGAAACGTATGTAGACTCACACTTTTACTTTACTTAAAAAAAACTTTTCTTATTCTCGAGTCTTCTTGTTCTATCATAAATCTCCCTTGTTCTGTTTAATATGTCACAAAACATGTGACTCTACCATCAGATCATGTACCAAGAAGTATGTGTAACTTTATACATATTATTGGATTAAATAAGTAGTTCATATTGATATAAGACTGTGCTAAGACTTATGGATCTGAGTAAATTATGAGCCAATCAGAAAACAACATGTTTTTAAAGATATATATCAGGGGCTGGGGATTTAGCTCAGCGGCAAAGCGCCTGCCTGGCAAGAGCAAGGTCGTGAGTTCGGTTTCCGGTACCGGAGAAAAAACAAAAACAAAAACAAAAAAATATATATATATATATGTATATATATATATATATTATTATGGACATTACCTTTAAAAATGAGCTGAAAGAAAATACTTTAGGAAATAAAAATACTTTTGAAATATTGATAAGCAGCACATTATTTTTATTGTTTTAAGTTTTTAGTTTTATGAATTCCTCTGAACTGTGAAATAGTACTGGGAAGTAAATTTTACTATAACAACCTTTCACGAAGGCCAAATTAATTCCAATTTCAAAATTCCAGGGTTTGGTGTGACAATTTCTTTTCTCCTCAACTCATTTCTTGTATGAAGAACAAGACTTGACAAGGTGAAGCTTAAAAAAAAACCTTGCAGATAAAGCTTGTCAGACTTTGGGTCTATCCGGAGGTATGCAGGCAAAATTCCTTGTGAATACTTTACCTAGGAATGGCACAGAGAAATGCTGTGGGCCTGCTACCTTGTTTCCAAACACTGGCGTTGTCTGCAGTCACAGCTGTCTCTGTCTAGTAGCAAAGATGTTATTTCTTCAAATCCCAGATTCCTGCTTTTCCCAGTCCCTCATGCAGAAGTCATCTGCGGAGATAAACCTTGTGCTCTAGTTTACATCTACAATGTCAACCACAGGCCCATGTGTCAAAGGCTTACTCCCTAGCTTGGTGCTATTGGGAGGTGATAGAAACTATGAGAGCTAAGGCCCAGTAGGAAGTCTTCTTGCCACTGGGCGGGGGGAGGGTCTATCCTTAAAAGAGGCCCTTCTCTTCTACTCTGGCGTTTCAGATACGAGTGAACAATTTTGCTACTTTATATGATTCTGCCATGATGTGCCTCCCCCTCTCCTATCAGATGCCTAAAAGCAGTGTCTTCTGAATCATGGATAATATCTCCAAAACTATGAGCTGAAGTAAACCTTGGTTCTCTACCAGGTGATTTGTCTCTGGTATTAGTTACAGTAACAGAAAGCTGAGTAAAACATGTATCAAGTATTAGACCACAAACCAGACTTAAATCCCATGAACAAGGACTCTGGCCATGAACTTAATACTCTCTTTGGTGAAAGAGATAACAACACCCTTTGAGAACAAATTGCCCTTCAAGAGTTTAAACTTACTGAGGATTGAGAGCATATCTCATTTGTTGTGTCTCTAGGACCTGTCAAATACCGAATCACAGTGAGCTGTCTAAAAATGTCTGCGGGGTGACTAAGAAAATGAAGAAGGAGACAAGACATCCGTGACTAACCACAGGGACTAAGACACCGCAATGACACACCTGCTATTTCTAAATTAACCAAAACGATGAGTCTCTCCCATGACGCAGAGACAGAAAGCTCTTAGGAGGTTAGGAAGAAAAGGATGAAGGCTGCAGTTATTTTCCAAGCAAGTCCTGTCACACATGTGGGGGTCCTGTAAGTATGTGTCATATACAATCTAGACATGTTCACAGAGATGCTTTATGCCTGCTACAGAAAATGCAGGTAACACAAACAGGGATTATGAAGAAGCAAAAATCCTTTAAAAATCCATCACATAACAAAAGAAAACACAAAAACACCAACAAAAAAGAAAATGCTTTCACCTACATTTGTGCAAGCATTATCCCAAATAAATCTTTATTAGATTTATCTGTATCTATGCTTCTTATAACTTATTTTGATTTCTGTTTTTGTTCTATGCTTTGTAAATTCTTTCTTCTAATACAGGGTCTGTGTTTCTTTTAATTTTACTGGCTGTTATTTTTCTAAGGTTAAGCAGTATATTTTATGAAAACTCTTAATATATTAAGTTTAGACATAAAACAATATATATAAATAAAAACATGCAAAAGATTAGGAATAGTTTATTTCTTCCAGTCTCCATTTTAGCACAGCCCTTTATCCTAATGAAGTGATTGTTACTTTCAATGACATAGTGTAATATTTGCTTTCTTTGTGCAGCCAACTATTTCTGATGGATAGCCTGAACAATTATAAGTTCAAACAATTCTAATGTTCATTACTAGTCCATTCATTCTGTAAATAAGTGTTTAAAATTATTATCAACAAGTTATTTAGGCTATATCTCCAACGTATTTCCTAAATCTTTGGAAGGTTTTGAATCTTGCAATATTTAATCATACATTTCTATTTTACTTTTATTTAAGCAATTAATTACACTGTTTTGCCTCAAAATTTGCACATATCACGATGCTGTCTTTGGAACACACTGATTCTGATGAAGAAGTCGGAATGCAGGCTAGTTTTTACCTTTATAATATATTATTTTACGTGTATGGTTACAGATATATTTGTAGATATTTGCATTTGAATGGTCTACCACTATCACCTTGATGGTACTTGCTTCGTATGTAACACACACGCCAGGGACATTCTGAATTATGTTGATCTACAGATCTTGGTGGAAAATTTATTGTAGAAAACAATTTTTGAGCCTTCTGGTGCTGATATTATTTTCAGGTATAACAATGATCCATATTTGATCCATTAATTTCTTGTCTCCATATCTGTAACCTTTCCTCTTATTAAATAATTTACAAGGAAACAATTTATAGCATTTCCTTACACAAAAGAAATGCTCAAGATATTAATTATTCTTATATGTAACTGTTTTAACCTCTCCTTCCCCTCTAAATTCTGACTGATTTTCTCAGTCCTTCTCTCTTCATCACTGATTTAACTTCACAACACTGATTTTTTTTACTTTGAGTTTTGAAAGACTTTCTCATTTCTCCAATGACAATAACTTTTCATTTCCTTAGTATAGCTAACACCCTTTACAACACCTATTTCACTTGCATTATAATTTCATTTTCCATCAATTATTCTGAATATTAGGTAATATTCTTTAAATTTTATTAAATTCCTTCATGTTATCAAACAGTATCTAAAATTTGTTTCTCTTCTGAAGAATAATGCCTTCTGAAATGTGTCCTAAAATCAACCTCCTTTCTTTCAGTCTTGGGCTACGCTTTGCAACAGTGAAACCCACACAAGATATTTTAGGTTTAGGTACCTTTGAATGCTTACATTCTCAGTGCTTATACTGACTCGCCGTCTTCCCTCTTCTGAATCTTTTCATCTGACTTCAACTGTCCATGCTAATAGGGCTTTTTATCAACCTGGCTTCATCCTGCAGATCAGCAACCTCAAATGCACATGTTATGGGAACTTCTTTCTTCCTGACTTAAGTCTGCCATGCTCCTGGTAAGCACTGAAGTCCACAGGCTTACAGTTCACCCAGGCGAAAAGTCAGGACTTTAGAATAATTAGTGCTCAGGATTATTAGTTCTACATTTTAATCTGCCTTATATCATTTTGTGGGCTGGCCTACAAAATGGAATGCTATTAATATTACCATCAACATGGGAAAATGTATTACATCCAGCAGACTGATGAGATCACTTTTGAAATAACACCTGGAGATCCCTGGGCACTTTTCTATATTATGTTAAGCTTCTAGCATGTCTCTTTCTCTCTTAAAAGGTGTAAACCCTTTGAAGGAAGAAAATATCACATTATCCTTTTTATTATCCAAATGGATATTTCAGAAAACATTACATTTAAAGTGTTTTATTTTTAATAATAGCTTCTTACTGGCTATCTCATCATTCTATATTTTTGGAGTGAACAATAATTCTGCTACTATAGTCAAGGTGTGGTAATGTGAGTGTTTCCAAACCCCACTTAGTGAATATTTAGAATTCACCACAGGAAACTGCTTAAGGAGCTTTGGGCTTTAAAAGAGAAAAATGTAAAAAGATTTTCTAGAAACAGTAATTACTGACTAAAAATACTAATAATACTGTAAAATACTAAGTGATAAATGAAAGTTTTAGCTCTTCAAAGGCTTAGCTGAAGTCATTTCCTCTAAGAAGATTTCCCTGACTACTTGGGCCATGCCAATTCTTCTGAGCATGTATCATGTTCTATGCATAATTCTGTCTTAGTACTGACCGCATTTTGAAGTTATCTGCACATACATGACATACTCAAAAGTAAGACAGCACCCTACTGATCTTTGTAATCATGGTGCCCAGGTGCCATATGCACAGAGTAATTCTCCCCTAAGGGTAACTTGAATGTTCTCTACCTCAATGATGGACATTTGTAGATAAAAGTTTGTTATGTTTCCCAAGTCTTTATCTCATTTGTAGGCAGAATGTTTTAAATTCCTCAAGTTTTTCATCCTCAGGACAGCCAGTATGTGTCTGCCAGCTTTGAGGATTCCCTCAGTCACAGGTTCCCAGGATTAGGAAACACACAAGGTGGTGTCATTTTTCTATTTACTACAGGCTACAATCAGCTGAAATTTGGTTATGCTCACTCCTTTAGATGCTATGCCAGAAGCTCTGGAAGAATTACTCCCTCCAGGAACACTGAAAGGGATACAGGAGAAAGAAAGAAGATGGAAGAATCCAACCAGATGCTTTGCCACTTGCTTCTTTGCTTGCTCAGCTAATCTCTCTCTCTTCTCCTCTCCTCTCCTGTCCTCCCCTCCCCTTTCCTCCCCTTCTCCTCTCCTCTCCCTTGCCCTCCCCTTTCCTTTGCTTTCCTTTCCTTTCTTCCTTATTTTTGGTTTTGGTTTATTTTTGAATACAGGGTGTTGTGTACACTAAGTATGTGCTCCACCACTGAACCGCATTCCGGCTTGTTTTTTGTTTTTATAATTTTTTTGTGACAGAACACTAGTATCTGATAACTAGTAGAAAACTGTGCTTAGACATAGTCTAATCCTGTCATGCATTTTCCAGAACACAAGAATTTCTTCACCCTAATTCTTACTCTCTTTTACTTGACTTGAAAGATGTCTACCTATATTTGACTAAATATGGAGTGTATAAAAGTATATATTGCTTCTTCCTAAAAGAATACAAACTCAAGGAGGACTCCTTTATCATAAAGCAATCATACAGAACACAGCCCTTGACTTTCAGGAATAAAATGTAGGTTGATGTCACACTGAAATAATTCACCAGAACTCAGTGAAACTTGGAGGCCACGTAAACCTTCCAAAAACAAGTTCATACAGCCCTTGTCATTCTTAGATTTCTGCCATTTGTTCCACACAAAAAATCTCAGCTGTGGGTACAGTGAGGCTATTCTGCACAGACATGCAACCTACACAGTCAGGGCCTTGGCTGGCCACCTGCAGGATACCCTGCATTGTGGCCCTGTAGACGTTGGCTAACTTCATTACAGTAAATCCTGCCCATACTGAACCTAGACATTGGAGACTTTTCCCAGGGTTTCCTTTGAGGAATAAGAAAGCTATGAAGTTAATTTCAACAATTTAAAAATAAAACTCATCATTACCACCAAAAAAAGAATGTTGTAAATTTTAGTGACATGACAGTATACTATTCAGCTATTACTAGACTGTGAAAATACATTTTGCCTCCAGATCCACAGACTGTGCAAACCAGGGATCAAGAAAAAAAAGGCATCTGCACTGAATATGTACAGACATCTTCTTGTCATAATTCTCTACTTAGTACAATATGAACATTTTATAGCTTTTATATTGTGTTAGAATTATAACTAGAGATGGTTTAAACAATACAGGAGGATGTGTGTAGATTATATGGAAACACAATACCACCAGTTGGTATCAGTGTTGTGAGTGTCTGAGATTTTGGTGTCCCTGAAGCTCCTGGAACCTGTTCCCTATACTGAGGGATGACTGTATTTAAATAATTTTACTTTGTGGGGAACTTACACAGAAAAGCTGCTTACTATTACTATCATGACATTTTTAATGAAAAACTATATACTCTGCACCTACTCCTATGTGCTCAGGATTATTTAGTAATTTATGGTTGTCATATTCAACAAACAGGCATTGAAGTAATTATATAGCAGACATAAAAGAAGTAGAATAGTATAGAATGGAGTGGAATAGAATAGAATAGAATAGAATAGAATAGAATAGAATAGAATGGAATAGAATAGAATCACAATAGACTCACAATAGACTCACAATAAAGTTAAAAAGAGAATATATAAATCTGGAGATTCATAAAGTTACAGAATAATTTAAAGTATAACTAAATGATAAACTGTGATAGTTCAACAAAAAGGAAGACCAGAGTGGAATAAAAGTGTCAGAGTGAGCTTCCCTAAGGGATAACTTTGTTTAAAACGCAATGGTTCTCACATAGAAGGCAGCCAAATTCCTGTTCAGCTTCTTCTCAGACAGACTTTCATGCATGCTTTCATAGGACTCAGTACTCATCCTTTTCACCTCTGTCTGCATCGATTCCTTGGGTGATGGTACTCAGTTCCCTAAAGCACAGATTCCCACCTCATGTCTGATGAGGGCATGTCTTCCCTTCAAGCACTTGATACAAATAGTCACCCACCTACTTGACAAAGCCACATCCACGTCTAGTTTGTAATTCAAAGGTGTAACAGGTCCAAAATAGAATTTTTAGTTTTATTTTTGGTGCCAGAAATTAAACTCAGGGCCTCTTGCTTGCCAGTCAGGCACTGTGCTGCTGAGGTATATCCTCGGCCCCAGAACAGAACTTTTAAAACCCCGTTCCTCATACTGCTCCCAATCCAAGGTGTCAACATTCACTCAGTTGCTTAGATCAAAGCCTCATATCATCCTTGACTCTTCATACTGCCCACATCCAGTTCATCAGAAATTCAGTAGCTTTTTCCCTCTGCACTGTCTCTGCCTTGGTCCACACACCATCCCCTTCCTCTGGACCAAAGCACAGTCTCTTAGCTGGTCTCCTTACTACCAAGAATCAGAGTAACCTTTTTAAGAACTTACAGGATTATTTTAAGCAACTGAATGATTTTCCAAACTAATGGAATACAACCTATGCTTTTTAAATATGCTCTACAAGACCCTGCTCCAGTAAATCATAACACATTAATCGTGATATATAATCACGGGAGATCATGAAACACGTTTAAAGAACAGAATAGAATGAATGAAAATTTCCACAGCATATCATATGCAATAAGAGTTAGAACTACTTTGTGGTGTTATTTAGGCTGTAAAATATAGGAAAAGGTAACACTGGGTGTCTAACTCAATTATGACACTGTTTTCGTGGAACTAAGGTAGTAGGTAAGGGTTCAACCCACAAAACACCACCACCACTACCACACCACCTCAGATGTCAATCATAAGCCAGGTTGGGACCTGTGCTTCTCATCCAGTGGCTTTAAAGCAAGATTCTCCCACTTCTTCCTTGGGTTCAAAATTTGCTACAGCCTTTCATAGCACCTAGGAAAATATTTTACTCAACATTTTCTCATTTATTTTAACTGATACCAAAACGATACAGATCAACAGCCAAAGGTAAGGTTTACAGAGGACAAGTCACATGGGCAGAGGCACTGAGTTTCTGCACTCTCCCTTGCATGTTCTACCTTCCAGAAACCACCACATGCTCAGCTACTTGGAAGCTCTTTGACCCTTAGTCTTTTGGATTTTTGTGGAGGCTCCACTGTGCACATGAATGGGTACATCATCGGCCACTGACAACCAACTCAATCTCTAGCCCTTCCACAGGAGCTGAAGAATAAGGCTGACAGCTTCTGCTTTCTAATCACATGGTTGGTTTCCCCAGCACCACCCCACATCCAGAGGCTGTCTGATGCTATTACTAAGGCAACTTTAATAGTCAGAAAGTATCTATCACCAATCAGCAATGGCACCCTGGTTTCTAAAAACACATTTATCACCTTGAAGATTCCAAAAGCTTTGGAAATTGTGTGCCAAAAAAAACAAAATAAAGGTGAAACTGTACCTCTTACTCTGAATGACAGTATCACATTAGGGTAAGTGTATTTATTTGTAACACAAAACAATTTTTCATGTGCTGTAATAAAACAAAACAAAAAAAAGTTTGCAAGGTCCAGACTACAGGATCTGGCCCATTTCCTCTTTAATCTTGTTTTATAAAATACATTCCTTATTACCTTACTATAGTCTTACTAATATTCATTTTAAGCTTCACCAAACAAGCTCATGCCTGCCACAATATATTTATTGTTTTAATTTTTTCTTGTTGCTTAGACAAAATACTCGACACCCACAAGTTGAAGGAAGAAAGGTCTGTTTTGGCTTACAGTTTGTAGAGGTTTCAGTCCATAGTTGGCTGGCTCCAAGGTAGGGTGGCACGGCAGAGGGGCATCGCAGAGGAGAAACAGTCCATGTCATGGGAGGCAGAAGGCAGCAAGCAGCAGATAGAAGCAGCAAGCCTCCCTTTGCCTTTTATCCTATCCAGGCTACAAAACTTCTGGGTGACACCACCCGCCCCAGCATGGGCCTTCCCATCATCCACACCTGGAACTTGCTCAGCCAATCAGTGGACTAATTTAATACCACACACCCTTAATCCCATTATCACACACCCTAGAACCAACCCGCTCTGAAGAGCTCACCTATGAGCACATGAGGCTTTGGAGGAACATCTAGATTCAAGCCATAATATTCATACATACTCTGTCTCTATTTGGCATGACTTATCCTTAGATTTTTCCCATGGATAGTTCTTTCACACTAGTAGTCATATCTTTGTTCAAATATTACCTCCTGGTAAGCATCCTAATGTAAAGTAGCACCTTCATTCCAGTGGTCCTCGCTCTGATTATCTCCTCACTTTGTTTAAGATTCTTCTTACCGCTGTATCCATGTCCCCTCATTCATTTTATTTTATTCATTTGTCCATGTCTTTGTTTTCTGCTTCACTCTCTTAGAATAAACCCCAGGAATTCAAAGGCCACATCGTTCTGCTGACAACTGTACAACCAGTGCAAAGGAAAGTGTTTCTCATAAATAGGTGTCCATAAGTATTTGTTGAACAAAGCAACTTAAAGACATTCTTCCTCTCTGAGGAGACATAACTGGGGAGAGCCGCGGTCTCTCTTGAGCTTCTTGGGGCCCCAGTTAGAAAAGTAGAAGCCGCAGAATTAGTATTCAAAATTCCTCCCTTTGCCTTTGTGTTCAGTCCAGGAGGCCATTCATTTCAGCACATTAAACTGTTAATTATGGGGCCTGGCTTTTCCTTTCTTTATGTAGCAGGAATAAATAGTTATTATTGAATAGTCATTTAGTAGGCAGTGGTTTCTTTCAGGGTAACCATTGGTAAAGTTGCACAAATACATAAATAAAGCCATTTATTTAAAAACTGGGACCAAATGACTTAACAGATTCCACTTCTCTTCTCCTTACCATCCCATGTGTGACCTGCTCAGAGTGGATTCCTTTTCTGCCTCACTCCTCACAGATGTCCTAGCTCATGCCAATAAGCATGCCATTGGTAGGACTAAAATAGTCCTGTAACTCATAGTAATTTATTCCAAGAGAGTGATTTTTTTGTGGCATTACAGATTTACCTACCATTAGTGTAGGCACAAAGTAACTTTCCTAGCCAAATTGAGACTTGTGTACTACATGTACTGCATGTGCATTGCATTCTCTGAATTTTCATAGAAAATAAATGGAATGCAGTTTGTTAGAAATGGAAAAGCAGGACAAGAAGTTCGGTCACTTACTGTCCTGGTCTCAGCTCTCACCTTAACTAGCTGAAATTTCTGAACAAGCTATTTAAACTCCTGGAGCCTTAGCTTTCTCATTTGTACAAGAGGGCCACTTTAGGTAAAAACTTCTACTCAGTAGGACTTCAGTGTATTCCAAGCACTATTTTAAGTTAGTCATCAGTCCTCATACAAACCTTGCAAAGTAGATGGTATTATTACACACTGAGAAAAATTAGATGAAGAAAAGGCAACATAGATAGCAAGTGGTGGAGATGGCTTACACCTAGGGAGCCTAACTCCAGAATTCACAATCTTATCCACCTGTCGTAATAGAGGATTTACATTCAGCCCATTTCTAAGAGTTAAAGTAAGGTGTGAATACCTGAATTTTAAGTTAGTCTATGTGTATACTCATTCCATTCTTCCAGTTGATTGGGACTATTTATGCGTAGAGATTTTACCAGCCTTGGAATAATCTGGGAGAGCAGACTTAGTGCCTTGCACGTAGAAAGTGTTGAAGATCAACTTAAAACTGGTCAGGAGTTGAGATGGACTCAGGCAACTGTTTTGAGACAAACAGAATCTAGTCTCTTCTGAAAGTCTGTGATTCAGATATTGAATGTTTTTGAAGGAGTCAGCTCTTTTTGCACAAGTTTATCTTCACTTTCTCCTCAACTTACTGCAATGCGGTTCTCACCTCTATTAATGCCACTGAACCTGTTCTTGCCGAAGTCATCGACTTCAAAAGACATTTCCCATAGAAACCAATCACATCTCCAGAGACCACTGTTATTTATTTCTACCCCTCTTTCTGAAAGTCCTCACTTCCCTTGAACTGGATGGCAAGCACTGTCTTGATGTCTCCTCTGCTGCTCAGGGTGCTATACTTAGTATTTTAGAATCCACTGTCCACCATTTTAGAACCCACTCTCCCTGCCTATACCAATCATGCTGTATCTCTTGGGGTTCTGTCATATGCTTTTCCCTTCTCAGTTCACACATTTTCCTCTGAAGATTTTACTTCCTCCCTTAGCTTTGATCTTCCATCCATATGCTAAGGATTTTTAAATCTATATCTTCAGCCAAGATCCTTCTCATGAGCTTCAAACCTGGTATAGTAATACATAACAATAACTTACTTTAAAAATACTTCAAAATAGTATGACGTGTGTAGAGTAGACTAGTTCACATTTGCATACCCAAATAAGAAATCTATACTGTGGGGATGGATAACTAATATCTGAAGTCACTAACCCCAGATCTATATTCCATCGGTGTCACTATAGCTGCTATATATTCTGCAACCACATTCTCTCCCAGAGAACTTAATTATATAGCAATGCTAGAAATAATATTTTGGGTTTTGTTGGATGGGGTTGTTCTTTATCATTAAGTGTATTGGTACAATCTAGATGTAATTAGTGATCACATTCATCATATGGAACTTGTACCCATACATGATATACCCTGATTCTTATTTTTTCCCCATTCCCCTCCTCTCCCTTCTGCCCCTCTTCTTCTTATTTACAAAAGACTGGTTTCCATTTTATCTTCCTTTTCTTGTTTCTTGTGAAATGGGTGATGCATGACCTGTACATTTGCCTATAAAAAGGACTGCATAAATATCCAGTAGGCCCAATAGTGTACCTTTGACACATCACTCAAGATCCACCACTCAATGGACCTGGGTCTCCTGTTTCACAGAAAACTCATCCCAGTTACCAGGTGGATAGTATCTTACATGTTAAGTTCAGCATATGCAAAACTAAACTGATCATCTTTGCACAGATTTGTTAATTTTTCTATGTTTTTGTGCAGTGAAGAGACCCATATCCACTCAGTGCTCTAAGCCAGAAACCTGACAATAGTTTTAACTTCTCCCACTCTCATCACGTTGGTAGTCAATCCACTACTAAGCTCCATCACCTGAGTTACTCTCAAATCCTTCCATTTCTCTCCATCTTCACTGGTGCCTCTGCAATCTGTGTCAACAGCTCCACTCTCCCCTGGGTTACTATAATTTCCTGTCCTTGGTTTCACTGCTTGTATTCTATTTGTTACATATGACCCAGACTGGAATTTAAGAAATCTGTGTTCTAATTTTATTTTAATTATTTATGGTAAAGTAAGGGTTATATTCAAAATATCTAGCAGCAGCTAGCAGCACAGGCACCAACCAGTGACAACAAATGCCAAACCATTTCGGATGAAAACCAGTGCTAAATCCAGCTTTGAGCAACCCATGCTTTTCTGGCACCTGCATTCACTCCTAGTCTTCAAATGCCATTATGCTGTAGCTTATGTTGGTATTAATATTTTTAATCTTCTGCATCTTACTTGTGCTTGACATACAGGAGACTATTGTTGAACATATGAAAGAATAAGAATGGAAAAAAATCAATTAATCAATAAGCCAGTATTTTCAACCTCATTTCTAGTGCCCTGGTTTCTAGACCAATCTTTACTGTAAGTCAGTTGTGGGGAATGGTGTGGGATTTATGCAAGTTAAGCTTACCCCTAGCAGTTCAACTTTAAGTCATATTTGTTGCTTTTCTAATTTCCAAATTTGCATCTTACTATCCATCTCTTTTTATGTGTCTTCAGGAAATGGAGTGATTCCTTTCTCTTTCCAGTCTACACCCACTCCCCCTGCCCAGTTTTCTTAAAAATACAGGAAGTTGGATATTCCCCTCAGACCTACAGATTGATAACCTGGATTTAGTGCTACTGACATCTTTGTTTCCTATCAAGGTTAGGTGAAGTCTACTTCAACAAACATACCGATACACTCTTGGAATAGAATAATGTATGAGTACATATTCTCATTAAGAGGTGACCTTATATTGGTGAAAGTAAGTGTTCAAATGAGTCATCTAAGTAAATAAGTGTCAAAGCTTTGTTGTATGGCAGTCAGCCTAAGCTCAGCATGACAAAGGACTAAGGACATTGAGAATAAAAAAAAAACAGTTTTACATAATTGATGTAAAAAATCACCAATGAACCATCACCAGTGAACAAGTTCAGAGCTGTATGGACTTCTTTAATCTTATATTACTACTTAACATTTTTCTGAGTTCTATCATGTGTGTTACATAATAGTTTTGTGCCCCCCCCCAATAAAAGAGATCGCTAAGTCTTACCCTATTCCTAACAAGTGCTAAGACAGAAACATAAGTAGGATGCTGTGAGAGCACACAGGAGGGTAGTTATATCAAGAGAAGCAAGTGAGGACAGAAGACAGGTAAAGAGGAGGCATTTCAGACGGAATGATGCCTATACTAAGCTCTAAGGGACAAATTAACCTTGCCAAGGTTTGGGAAGGTGAGTGAGGTAAAGGACCCCTTGGTGGGATGCACTCATCACCTTGGGTTAGACCCCTCAATACCTCCTGCTGGCCTAGACCATTATCTGTTGCTCCTTATTTTCTACTATATCTGCTACAACAATCTGTCTTGGACACTTTTCTCTCATTGCTGGGACAAAATATTTGACACCTAAAATTAAGGAAGGAAAGGTTTATTTTGCTTACAGTTTGTGGAGGTTTCAGTCCATACTTGACAGGTTCCAAGGCAGAGTGGCACATGGCAGAGAGCTACAGCTCATGGAGGCAGAACACAGCAAAAGCAACAAGCACAAAAGGGAGGAATGGCAGCAAGCAGCCTCTTCCTCTCCCTTACATATGCAAACTATCCACCCCAGGGTGGGTGTGGCTCTCACACCCATAATCAATCAAACTCTAAAAGCCTGCCCCAAGACCGCATGAGGCTTTTGGGGGGACACCCAGACACAAACCATAACACAAACCTTCACTTTGTGCCTCATGCTGCACCTACATCCCCTAAGAGATACATCTAATTCCAGTTCCCCTGCTTGGCTCTATCCATCGTTCAAGATTCACAGCCCATTTATTACCTCCCTGGAAGGATAGCTTGCTCACAGTGTCTATTTTCACTCTTCCATCAATAATCACCTGCACTCTTGTCAGTCACTGAACAAACGCCAGCCTGCATCATCAGCACCTCACTTCACTTCAAAGTTTTCTTCTGTAGATGTTTCCTAATGGGTAGGAGCATGCATAGAAAAGGTGTTTCCATCCCTCTGAAAGTGACCAATGCATTTTTTATGCTGCATGTTTATAAATATATATCCAATGAAAACAGATATCTGTATGGCAATTCATAACTGAAGCCATTTAACTACGATGGCAAATCTCTCAGCTCATGGATTCCCATCTCTCTGCTTCACATTGTCTTATTATAACCTCAAATGCTGAGTAGGCAAACACTCAAAGCTTTATTGCATCTTTATTTAGTTTTTATTTAGCCTTATTCCCACATGATTTCTAACCAACATCAACTTACTTGAAACCTTTATCAGAGTGAGTGAGGTAGAAGAATTGCAAATTGCTCAAATATCTGGATAGAATTTAATAGTTTTGAAGAATTAGAGCATTCCATCTGGGAGCAATATCAAAATAAATGACCTAAAACTAAAGTTGTTTCACTAGAATCTGCACTTACTGAATTGTCTCCTGAGGCTGCTAGTATTTTCCAGCTCTTTCTGAAGAGAAAAATAAATAACTATAGTACATATTTTCTGTAAAGCTTTTGCTCACCTATAAGTACAAAGATGATATTTAATGAAGTGTGCTCATTAAACCACTTAGCCTCCAGCCTAAAAGCTCTTTAAAAAGGTTTCTTTGGGAAATAACTTTGAAAACCACAATATAGGTAGATAGAGAGATAGAGAGAGAGAGAGATTATATAGATATAGCTATATTCCTGGTTTAGAGATTCACAATGACACTAGTATATTAGAAATTATAGTATATTGGTAAATATGCTAGTTATCTTTTGTAAAACCTTCATTTCTCAAGGGTATCTGAGTGCAGAACAATCTCTTCCCCCTATTGTTAACAGCACTGCCCAAAATAATGGATTGGGAAGGCCTCTATTGGTCCATCCACTGCTTTCAGACACAGACTGATGCATGTGTAGTAGTCTTGAATTACATAGTAGTTCAACTTCCCATAGTAGTCTTGAATTACATGGTAATTCAACTTCCCATAGTAATTTAAAGTGTGGACATCTTTTGATGTTTGTTGTATTTGACTGCAGTAAATAAGCCCAGGTATAGACAGTTCTTCACACTAATCCTTTACTTTTATAACTTTTGTGTGTATTTTCCCAATTCTGATCATTTATAGCAGTTATTACTGGCATGTAAAAGAAGCAAAAATAAAAATGGAGATTAGAAGGAGTGAGACATTACCACTGAACTATAATGCTGTATTCTCCACAGATATTCCCTAATTGGGCTCTTGGCAAACCCAAAGTGGAGGTTCCATCCCCACGTATACTGGCTCTGTATTCTTTTCTAAAAAAAAAGGCATCACCAGTCTTGTTTTGGCTTGGATTAGGGCCTGACCTACCACCAGGAGAGCAGCAGGTTTCCACACAGAGACTCAGCAGAATGACAGCTTCTCAGCATGTGAATCCCAGGAAAGGGTGATTTAGTCCATAAGCCTCACAGCAGCTATTTTAAACACAGGCCCTGTCCTCTTTAAAGTTACAGGATTTATTTAAGAACCACTGAAAATTCCTATTTTTATTTGACATTCTTTTTCTTTCCACCCCATTTTCCACTTCCAGAGGTGCTTTGAAATAACAAGTAGATAAAGAATCCATCAGATTTCAACATTACTGTTTACCTGAGGTCAAAACTGGTGAATTAAGCTTGCTGAACATTACTGAAAATAGTAAAAAAAAAAAAAAAAAAAAATTCACGAATAAGAAATCATAGGCATAAAAAACTCAAATTCTAATCCATAACACTCTTTAATTTTTGAAAGAATCTTAGTACCATAAATACATTCAATGGTCCTTTGCCCTAGACTCATAAACTGTGTCTTGTCCTGGTTTATATTCTATTATAATATAATTTGTCCACCCATCCATTACTGGCAATTTATTGTATCAGACACTGCTTTGAATGACATTGACAAATGATGGCAATGTTACAATAGATAAAATCAGTATTTGCTTTGACATTCCAAGTAATATGTACCTGTTTTGAAGAATCTATAAAATTTTGTGACAAGATAGAAACACTGTTCCTTGGGGGAAATAAGATAAGGGATGGGACGTGCCTGGCTGGCATTTCTCAAAAAACACTTGTATCTGAGTCAACTGCAATGCTTACTTAAAATGCAGTCTCATAGGCCCTTGCCAAGACATGTGAATGTGCACTTTAACCAAGAGTCCGTGTTCCCTGGACACCTATAGTGGCACAGGACCCCACTGGTGTGGAGGGCCATAAGGATGCAAACGGTTTTGCTCTGCCACATCCATGTTCCTGCGATAATGTTCCACCTCATCAAAGCTCCAAATCACAGGGTCAACCACTCATGTGCTATGAGCCAAAATAAAACAACTCCTTTTATAATTTCGTTATCGCAGGTATTTCACTCTAGTGACAGAAAGGTTATGAACATACCCTCTCTTAAATCGCAAGTTTTTCATTTGTCTGCCTTCCTGTATAATGTCTTTAGGAAAAAAATGGATGCCACAGCTAAAATTTCTTTGAAAAAAAATCACATCTGGTAAGTACAATGGCACTAAAAAACTACACACATGGGATTCTGTAGCTGCCCTGTCCATCGTATTTTAAGGACAGCATAGGAAAGAATGCTTGGGTTTTAGAATCAGAAAGATAAACCTTTAGCATGGATGAGTTGCACTAAGCTTGACAAACTAAACAATCTCCATAGATCTTGGTTTTCTCCACATGGGGACAATAGCAGAAACTAATGACAACTTCACTAGACTATCTATAAAACATGTGGCAAAAGGACTGGGCTTACTTCAAGACCTCACCCTTTCCTAATTTTGTTAGCTTTTATAAAGAAGTCACAGAAGCACTACTTTTTGTGTATTTTCTGAAATGCTGTTCTTGAAGATATTGGCCTTTATGTTGTGTGACACCAAATATTTACTTTCTTTCAGAATTTTTGCCACGACCAAATTCACTTCTTGGACTAAAACATTATGTTTCCATTTCATATCAATGGTAATTATTAAAATAATGAACATATTCCTTTTTATGTTAAATTGCCTATAATGGTCAGGTTTCTCAGTGCTGGGGCAAAATGTCCACCAACTACAGTTGAAAAGAGAAGAGGTCTAGTGTGGGTAATGATTTCAGAGGCCTCAATCCATGTTTGTCTAACTCCAAGGCAGGTACATCATGGCAAAGCTACTCAGTTCAAGGCAGCTGGAAAGCAAAGCACAAGGGGAAAGCATTAGAGAGGAAGTGGCCAGGGAAGAGATATGGACGCCAATGTCACACTCCCTGACCCATACAGACACACCTATAGTGTGCTTTGTTTATTCCCTAAATAGCTCCAAGCCAATCAAGTTGACAGTTAAGATTAACCAGTACACACCACTCCTTGTCATCTGACACCCAAAACCATAACCTTACTCAATACTTAATTTCCAAATAGAGATAGTAGTAAGTTAATAATTTCACCTCAGATGTTATAACTATTCTGCATACAAAAAAATTCAATAATCCCTTCCACAAAGTCACTAACAGTTCCAGTATTTTTCAGAAGTCCAAGTCAAAGTCTGCAATGACACTCTGTAAAATTGATAAAGTGAGTGACCTAATCCCACGATACACTGACACAGGGTAAACATTCGCATTCCAAAGGAAGGAATAGATGGATATAAAGAACTGTCTAAAGAAAAAGTGAAACCTATCAGGGCTAACATTAAATCCTGTAGCTCTATGTTTAGTATCCAAAGCACAGCCCACATAGTTTTACTCTTGGACTGGTTTCACTTGCTGCCCACAGCTTTCCTTGGCAGACATTGCATATTCGTGACATCTCCAACTTCCTGGGGTCTCACTGCACCTTAAGCTTCATTCCTACAGTTTTATGCACCCTCCTTTCAGGGATACATTGCCTGGCCTCCCAGGTCTTCCTTTGAAACTTGGGTGTAAGACTTCATCACCCAACCACTCTCACTTTCTGCATGCCTAATAAAAACACCATCCTATGGACAATACCAAAGTCTGCTGCCAGTGAGAGCAGCAGCCAGCCCACCTTGGACCATGGCTGCAGAAGCCTCTGATTGCCTGGACTGCTGAGGATGGTGAAACGAATATAGTGGCAGTTCAGTTCATGAATTTATTATGAATTTAATTATTTTCAGTTTATGAATTTATGAATTTAATTATTTTCACAAACCGAATTGGGTGAGAATTGCATCAAATTTTCCCATAAGGTCAACTTGAACATAACCATTAAATTTTACTCTGTTCTCTTCCAATTCACTTTATGATCAGAATCATGGAAAGACTTAAGTTTACGAACCAAGATACCCCTGTATCAGGGAACCAATATGGTTTCTTCCTAAGAAGGGGCCCAGAATGTCTGGTTGCAAATGAAAATTTTTTACTTTTGTACCCTTCAGCCTACAGTAGGAGGGGCAGGTCTTGCTGATTCCTGAGATGCCCTCAAGACATTTTTCTTTTTTTTCCCAGTGTGTGGAGGAAGAGGGAGGAGACTACATGGTAACAAATATCTTAAGGAAGTAAAATGTATATATAAACCACCTAAGTAGAAATGCAACATTTAAAAATACATTAAAAGTGAACAGTGAAATTCAGGAAATTCTCACTTATCCCATGAAGAAAAACTCATCTATATTTATGTAATTTTGACTTTAATATCACTAGTAATTCCATTTTCATTACTAATGAAGTCACTCTTTGCTTAACCTCCTTGAACTGTATATACAAGTGAATGGATGAACAACCAGAAAAGCATATGTGTTGACACATGCTGGATGCAGACCTTTGAAGAATCTACCCATTATCAGAGGGTCTCCACTTAAACAGATCGTGCTGAAGATGAGACACTTCTGCTCAGGTTTATTCTGATTTCCATGGAACAAGTAATGCTAATGAAGGAGCAACCCAGGCAGGAGTCTTGTTAACTGTTTAGGTGAAGAACTCATTTCTGTTTCTTTCTCCCTACCCATATTCTAGGTTCACCTATTATAAATAAAATGATACAAGATATTGATTTAATATTTATAACTGGAAATTCTGTGGTCTCAACCCATCATTTTCACAGACTTCTTTTTTCCAAGAAGTCTTCATCTATTGAAATGAGACCAATTGCCTACTTTTTTCCTTGCTTTTCAAACCAACGTCACATCTAAGACTCACTTAATAACATTCACTGAAGCTTTTAAATTAAGGTGCTCAATTGACTTAGAAATAAGAATGACAAAATTGAAATCTATTTAGATGTGTTATACAGAACACCACTGCAAGACTTTTTAGATGCTAAGGTGACATCACATTACTTGACCCTTTAGCTAAATGTGGGAGGAAATAAAATAAAATAAAATGTTCAGATAAACACGGTTGTTAAGGAGACTCTGGGACCATAGAAACAAAGAATTAACTATTTTGAAATCAAAAGAGAAAAGAAATGTTTTCTTCCTGGACCAATAATACAGTGTGTTCTACTCCGTAGAACTCAGCAACAGGAAATCTGAATTTTCTAAAGGACTTAGCTTGTGTGAAGTTGGTAGCTATGTGTTAAGCTTTAATGCTCCAGTTAAGTGCTCCAAGAGTTAGATGAACCTAAGGGATGATTTCTGCTATATGTTGGAGTTTCACTTAGTTGTATTCTCCTTTCTATTCCAATTTGAAAACTTTTGGCACTATGCTGTGTAGATCACATCTCTGGTCCCTACTAGATTGGAAATTCCTTCAGAATGAGGACTGTGCCTTTTTAAATTAAGTATTCCACAATCCTAGCTTGACACTCAGTATACAATCAATTGATGTTTGCCAAATAAGTCAGGAGAGCATAAACACTCCTGATAACTATCTTTCTAGGGCTTTGAACACATATACTTTGTTAGTGAACATCCATAAAAAACAGAAATTAGGATGGGGATATAGTTAACTTGCCTTGTTCTACCACTTGAGGTTCAAACATCAACACCAGAAAACAAAACAAAACAGAATCCTACTGGGAAATGAGACCATTTTAAAAAAATAAAATCTGAAAATAGAATGATAAAAATGTATGTTTTGTAACTAGCTTCTAGGCTAATGCCCTGAATGCATCGGTAAATGTTCTCCTGGAATTAAGACAGAGCACAGTTCTGGTGAGGTATGTCCAAAAGGATAGAATCATAAAAAGCAAAGCCCTAAATCTAGATTTACAAAAAAAGGAATAATACAGAATGGATCAGACTTGTCAGCAACTCCTGAGTTTTTTGTTGACCACAAGCTGCCCAAAGCCAGGAGTTATGCAAAGTTAATAGAAAAGATAACACAGCATTCAGCTGCATTAAATGAGTCGATCAGTATTTATAGTTTTCTTTGCTTTGGGGTTCTATCCATAAATTATATACTATTTATAATTCAAATATTCTTTTTTAAAGATCCACACTATAGTAAATAAGAAAAGCTAAGTAAACCTGAATATTGCAGGTTTCCTTTAGCTTTTAATCCTCTTTATGATAGCTAATAACCATAATAAAGACTGCTTGAACATTTTAATATTGACCGAGTACTAGGGTAAGGATTACACATTAGCACACATATTTACAATGACTGCTGCTATAGTATTTTTTTGAAGATGAGGAACCTGAAACAATAAAATTTAATAAGCTGTGTGAGGTCACAAATTTCATGAGAGGAAAAACTGAATATAATCTGGGGAGTGACGTTGCAGAGACTACATTCTACATCATTCCCTGTATTATTTCTTTTCAAAAGATGCTAGAACTGCAAGACAGGGAAAAGCTGCATACTTCATTTTGGAACCTTGACAAGCAAGAGAAAGACGTTTAAAACATAGAAAGCATGTTGAGAAATTGATATTCCCTTCCCAAAATCTTGGTACATATCACATCCTTTAACTTAAAGACACCTATAAATATTTTTCAACTGGTGGTGCATTTTCATATGTCTTAATAATTCTGATTTTCCCTGATTTCATTTCTCCAGTGACATATTACTGACTTTTGCCTAATTTAAAAGCATTCCAAGGCTTGAGATGTAGTTAAGTAAGTGGTAGAATCTCTGCCTACCATGCATTTGGCCTTGGGTTCAATTCCCGACACTGTAGGGAAAAAAAGAAGCAGCATTACAACCTAGTTGTAGATTCACTGAAATACAACAGACCCCCCAGGTTTACTCCAGTACTTCAGAGCAATAAATAATAAAGGGAAAAACTGTAAATTTAAATTGTAAGTAGAACGTTTTGCATTTTAGCAAATCTCCCCTATATAGCTAAAAGCATTACTAAATGACAATCCTAATATCGAGAAAAAAATCATACAATGAAATCAAATCTCTTTGAGGAGGAAGGATAGTATATTAATTCTCGCATTTACACAATGTTTCCACATATTACTTTTTGCACTGTTGCAAAAGTATGCCATCCGTGAAGGCATACCCAGAAAAAGATGTTGAGGAATGTATTAAAATGCAAGAGAAACATTTCGCTGGCTTATTTTCAATACTTGAGAAAGTATGCTAATCAAGCACCGCTGACAGGCACGGGATTCTAGACAATCTCAGGGAAGCAGAAGAAAGTGACAAAATAAAAACAATTGAAATTTATACTAGGAGCAATTTATATATCCAGCATACATTATATTTTGGTCATTTAATTCTTCCAACAATGTTATGAGAAAAGCAATATTCTCATTTTGTGGATGGGGAAACTGGCTTCAAATACACTAGGCACTTTGCCCAGTGGCACCCAAAGTCAGGTAGATTTTCTAAAGAGGCCCAGGCCCATTCAAAGAAGGAACAGAGTCACCCTATTCACAGGGTGATTATCTACACATCTGCTCCCTGGCACCACAGTGGGGTGTGCAGTGGGGACAGAGTTGAAGATTATGTATGAGGAGGGATTGCAGCACTTGGAAATGTGACTAGAAGAAGGTCCAACAGGAACAGCCCGACTGGCTCATTTTATAAAAGATAAATTGATTGACTGCTTGTTGATAGCTTGCAATGCTTTACCAGACAGCTCTGCCAACCAAAAAAAACCTGTGGATTTCTCCACAGCTGGAGGGAAATATAAAAAATATTACAGCCAAGAAATCATTAGAGTGAGCCAAACAAAATCAATTTGTTTATAACTTGTCACTTTTTGAATCTGGGGAATCAGACATTTTCTAATGCTAGTGAAGCGACTGTTTCTTGGATTCAATGTTGAACTGCTTTTCAAGTTCACCTTGACCTAAGGGTGGTCTCCAAAATCCTTTATAAGGCTTTCAAAGCTTCTGTCTTCCATGGGGCTGAGTACCAAATTAGGTGCTTCTTCAAGCCTTGACAAGGGCTGGATAGATTTGAGCCCACAAAAAAGAATGGCTGTGCTGCGAGTGAAGCTGTCCTAATTGAGAGCACCAGAGGATCTGCAGGGTGGGCAGCAATGGGCAATATTTATATTAGACAGGAACTTCAAGCCACTGCATGAAAGTGTCATGTCAGCCCCACAGAAGGCCATATTTGAGTAGCTAGCCATCATGACAATTTTGGAAGGGGAACTTTGTGTTTGGAAGATAACATGGAAGAGAACCCACCCTAAGCACATAACTCAAAAATATTCATTGCTTCTCAGAAAATTTGGCAAGACGATTGGGTTTCCAATACAAGAAAATACTGTGAAACTGAATTAAAAGAGAAAAAAAGTTCCACTGTCTGCCTTCTTCTGATATTTACCAAACATGTATTCTCTAGCAATCTTTGTGGCAGATGTTATTTTCTATAAAAACGTAACATTCATAAGTACTTTTGGTTTTCCTTATTCCACAGGAATTTCACCTTCGTTTACAGCTGTGGGACATATTCTTCACTGGGTTCTGCATCCTTTCCTGAGTTGGTGGTTTGGGACTGTGGTGATGATACGTTAAGTAAGAGAATATTCCTCAGAGCCAGTATGCCTTGCTGGGTATTTTGAGATCCTAAAGGAAACTATATTCAATCACAGCTTTCATAACATTAATTTAGTAGAAAGTTTATGGTTTCTGTTAGGAAATAATCCTCAACAGAAGTCTGGATTAGTCTAAGAAAAATGTATAACATGGTTTAATTACCAAGTTCCTCAGTTTCTGTTCTATATATATGTTAGAATATGTATGAGGTTAAAGATAATTACAACTAAAGAAGAAATATGCTACGTCCGTGTCCAACTTTTGTTTCCACATTGTTGGCAGTGAAATTTTGGTCAAGACATTTTTGTTCTACATGATGGTTACCTCACTTTGTTTTTGAAAGGCTAAAATAAAACATTCTAAAGTATTTGCTAATTCTCAGTTACTAAATTAATTCTAAGTTGTAATTTTATTAAGAATATTCTAATTTAATTACATAACACATCCATGCATACTTTAATTCCCCTATGTGACTCAACTCACCAGAAATTTGCAAAAAACATTTAATCAAAAGTCAAATCAAGAAATATAAGATTTACATTCAAGTGTGAATCTTGACTCTTACTTTCTAATATTTATTGTTACACTACAGTTATTTCCCATTTATGGGTGAACATGGGATATACCACCTACCCAGATGAAGGCAATAGGAAAGAAAGAGGGAGGAAGAAAGAGACGGAGGGAGAAAACAAGGGAGGGAAGAAAGGAGAAAGGGAGGGAATGAGGGAGGGAGGAAGAAAACCTCAATGCAAACACCTGGGTTCAAACTCTAATATCACCAGAAACAGATGTGGTATGGGGTATTTATGTGGTTATTGTGTCTATGTAAAAGAAGTGAGTGAGACATAATACAGATTTTAAGTAGTTCATGCACCAAAGCAATGACATAGGGATTCTTCTTTGTACTTGGTAAAAATTAAAATAAAATTCTTATAAGATGATGGTGGTAAATGTAACGGGCTAATGGTGATTGTTTTAATTATGAAAAACAAAATATATAAAATATATTTTTAGAGCCGGAGAAGATATATGACTTACAAGCTCCCTCTGAAGTATGTAAATCCAGAACCATTTTTTTTTTCAGTTAAAACTACATATAGAAGTTTAAAGTCCCAAATTTAAACTCACTGGAATTATGCAAATAATTTTAAGCTCCAACATTTACTTTCCAAATTCAGGAGGAGAAGAAACCTCCATCCCTAGTCAGTATCAGAATTTCTCTTACCTGTTGTACTTGGGCTGCTGTCAACCCAGAAAAAGTATGTGATGATTACTGAGATGGAGTCAATGCCTTTCTTGAGGCATGTGTATGTGTGCACGTGCCTTCCAGGACAATAGCGCTCCTTTATACTCCCAAATCACTTTAGGATGGGAGCAAATGTCAGGTTTTAAAAATTATTTTTCTGAAGCCAGTAAATTTTATGACAGGGGAGACTCTCCCACTCCTACATAACAGTGTGTGCAACAATCAACATACCCCTGGAGTCAGGCTTTTCTTCACTAGGCTTCACCAGCATGGCTAGTGTTCTCAAGTCAAGAGCTTCTTGGTAATTTCAAGGAAAAAACTCAACTTCACTGCGGAGCTGCATGATATAAAAGAAGGACCCTAGGATCCAGCTGCTCCAGATCCATTCTTTCAATAAATTCATCTCTTTTTGATCCTACTCCTCAATTAAGTATCTCATGGTCCTAATACACACTGGGCTAATTGGCTATTTCTCACCACCATCTGTCTTTTGGAAGTTGGAAGTTTCCATGCTGCTAAGCTAGTTATTACTCTTCCATTTCTTCCCTTAATATGGAAAAATAAAAACTATTCACAATACTGATCCACTGTTTCCTTCTCTTCCATTCTCCTTGTCCTTGTGGGTTATGACCTCATAAACTCTCCTTTATTGCCACTTTGGTAGGTTTGGAAAGGACAGCAGATGGACTTATTGGCAAGTTTTCTATCTGTGATGAGAAATTCCCACTTCAATTGGATGGAATGAGCTTCTTAATTTTTGTCTCAAAACATGGGTGTAACAAGGTGCCAAAAAAGAAATTATCACTGAATATCTGGCTGCCTATGACAAATGTACACTTTGAGTACAAAGAGCGACAAACAAGCTAGTTTGGTTCATCAAATATTTTCTGACCATGTATCAGGACCATTAATCTTTGATATAAGGGTAGAGGCACAGGAATACTACAAAACAACTTCAGTTCAGGATTCCCAGTATCACCTTCCCACAGTGACTGGGTGACAGACTGGCACCTAAACTGTCACAGACAGAAAACAGGCTAGACACAGACCTCCTGAGAAGTTTAAGCTCAGGACAGCAAAGACACAGCTTCTGCCCTCCAAGCTGAGAAGCCAAGGTCCATATGTGTGGCTTTCAGAGGTAGCTGGATCTGAAAGTGCTGGCATGGAATACAGAAGTCTGCTTGAGCCTCAGCTCTGGTGCCTACACCCAGCATAGATCAAAGGTGTGATTTCTTTTCACACCCACCAACATGGGGAAAGAAATGCCTTGGCTTAGACGGCTGTTGCTACAGCCTAGGGTGAACAGACAGAGGGCTATCTGGAGAACGGAAGTGGGGTTCTTCACAAACCCACAGGCCAAAAAGCTAGGAGGAGAAAACCATGACTTTCTGGATTCCAAAGCTGCAGATCCTGGAGAGAAACTACTGATTCAAATATATCAGCAATTTTTTTTTTCTGGATTTTTTTTTCTCCATTAGTTTTTCTTTTGGGGAGGGGACAAAAGTTTTTGTCTTTTTCCCTTTTTTCTCTTTTCCTTCTTTTTTCCTTTCATTTCTTTGGGTTTTTTTTTTTACTTTTTCTTTCTTTTTTGTTTGTTCTTTTCTACTACCTTTATCTAATTCTATTAATTTCCTTTTACTCCTTAGGGGAATTTTTTTATCTCACTTTTCTCTCAACTCTCATTGCTTAAATTTTTTCTTTTTTCCTTGTCCCATTCCCTACCCCCTCTATTTTTGCTAGTATAACCATTAATCTTTATTAAACCTTTGTTAGATATTTAGTTAGATTTATACAATTCAGTTCACCAGCAGAAGCATTTGGCAAAATTTTGCTTGCATTTGCAAACTCCACATCAGGTGACAGGATCACAGCCATCTTCCCCAGAATTGTGGAACAACTTAAATTCATAAACCAAGGTAACACTTTACCAGCAAGCAGAATCATCAAAAGATCACATAGTACATCATGACCAAGTAGTCTTCATCCCTGGGATTCAGGGACAGTTCAATATATACAAGTCAATAAATGTAACACAGCACATAAACAGAAGCAATGACAAAAACCACATGATCATACCACAGATGTAGACAAAACCCAAAAAAGAAAAAGGAAAAAAACAAAAAAAAAAAAAAACACAAGGGAGTTTTCAGCCAATGTTCAAAAATAATCAAAATAACCAAATTGCTGTGTCAGATACAAAAAATCCTTAGAAATAGGTAGGTACTGAGGAAGAAAGATACATAAGAGGGATGCATTATTCAAAACTTTGTTACCGGAAGCCCAAGTTAAACTAATGAAAGTAAAATGGGAGTTTATTGTCTCAGTAAATAAAATGCTTCAGACATAGTTGGTTCCAGGTACTCAAAAGATTTTGTGCTGGGAATCAAACCTGTTGATGCTTCAGACATAGTTGGTTCCAGGTACTCAAAAGATTTTGTGCTGGGAATCAAACCTGTTGATAAAACCAAATTTCATTCTTTGGCTCCGCTCTCTTCTGTGCTGATCTCACTGTCAGATTTTTCCCTTGGGTTTATACCTACCAGTTTAATAAGCCACACAGATTCTCTTTCTTTGATGGCTCTAGCAAAGGTAGCAGCCATGAGTCTGATTTCCCAAGCCTGAGTCACATTCCCTCCCCTCACTCTGATTCCAGATTTTGACTATCCCACTTAAACTGCATGGAATGGGGATGAGGTGGAGTTGCTACTCAAAGGGAACCCAAGAAAATGGTTCCAGGAAAAGAACAAGGGTTTCTACACCAGGAAACACCATAGCTACAACCGACACAAGAAAATACTAGCCCGGGAGTTTTGTCTGCATCACCCTTTTCAAAAAATCTTTAAGTTCTGAGACAAGTCAAATTGCTTAGCACTTCAGTGTAGCTGCTTTTTAATTATTTAGTATTCTTCTACCACATTCACCCCCAAGAACTGTGAGCATTCCTCTCTAGCTAAAAGGCCACCTGACCAGAAAGGTGGAAAGAAATATCCCATAACCTCTGCTGAAAGGGTAGAATACTTATTTTTAGCATTCTGGTATTTGATCTTAATTGCTTTCAGCTTGGAATGGCTTCAGTGAGATTTGTACATTTGAAGGCTGCCAAAAAGGCAAGGGGGAGCAAGTCAAATATTATAGAAAACCTCCTTACTCTCATTCAAAAGAGGAGGATGCTTTAAATTTTTAAAGAAAATGTTAGTTCTATTTTTGACTCCCTTTGGGGTTTTGTAATGCTTAGGCTAAGAGAAGGCAAAATAGGTCAGGTAGCAAAAGTGCTTTCAAAGCAAAAGATTTTGTGCTGGGAATCATTAACCCTTTATTAACAGGTTTTTGCTAAGGGAAAGAAGACAGAGAAAGCAAACCTTCCACAGGTAATTGAGGTCCAATCAAGTTTAGGATGCTCTCCATACAGATCTGGAAAGATTTCTAAAAGTTAATCTGTTTTGAAGGACAAAAATCAGTAAGACCCATGGTAGCATGAAGCTATATGGGCCATGAAAACTTTCTTTCTAGAAAGAGCTACCATTGGGACGGGTCTTCAGATACCAAAATGTGGTTGGTGGCCAGTGACTGTACATACTGTTATATCAAGTTTGCTTTCCAAACATTTTTGCATAACTACCTGACCCATTTTTAATGTATATGTTTTACGTTGACTTGTAGAATGACATGCCTATCACCAAACTACTGCAAATTCATTTGAAGTTGGCAGTTTCTATATTCCAACTTGCAATGACTTCACATTCAACATCATTCTAAGATTGGGACTGAGAACCAGGCAGCCCACCTGGAGGACCCCATGAAGAGGCACTGTGGTATGGGTGATTCACATTGGCCATAACTATGCAACACAGATTATTCTCCTTGGTGGTGGTTTTACGTTTCTTAAATGGAACTCTTCAAGGGTGTTCTTCATTTCCTTTCACATCTCTCCTCCTCATGGAGGCCCTCCCTGACTACCTTAGCCTTCCTTGAGGGTTCCTTCCATTAGAAACTGAACAGAGATACTGTCTAACATTCTGTCCTAATTATTTCAAATGTGAAACTTTGCTTTCACATTTAAAACTTCAAGAGTGATGGGATAAGTACTTATTGGTTTGATGCCACCCTCTGGAGCAACCTACTGATGGAAATAAGAGTTTACCGCTTGTACGAAGGATAATTAGACCTAGCATCACATAAAAATGAACTTCACTTAGTACTCATTCCTTTGTACGCAATCTGAGAGAACAGTATGTGTTTAAAGAACATTTTGTCCAAATCTCTGCTACACTTCACAGTCAACTGCTTTTTGTTTTGTTCCTGGTAATTCTTTGTGCATTAGTTCATTCCATATGAGAATCAAGCATTCTACATCAAGCAAGGGAGAAAATAAAATTATTCTTTTGGAGCCAGGCGTGATAGTGCACTCCTGTAATCCCAGCACATGGGACACTGAGGCAGGAAGATCACTGTGATTTTTGAGGCCAGTCTGGGCTACAAAGTGAGTTCAAGGCCAGCCTGAACTGTACATTGAAACCCTGTTGCAAAAAGACAAATAAATATATAAATAAATAAATAAATAAATAAGGTAAAATTATCCTTTTTGCTCACAAGGTAAACTTTGGCTTTGTGCCAATAATTCCACGCACTCCAACTAAAGAAAGAAGTTCACCTAACAGAGCAGAGACAAAAAAAAGAGCAGACCCATTTTGCAATTTCTTTTTTCTCCTTCTCCTCAGCCCAGTCCAACCTTGAATCAATGTTTCCCTTTCTCAATAGAACCCTGTGTACAGGCACAAAATGAGGTAAGCCCAGAATTAAAAACTTACACATAATTCCTATTAAAAAGTGTTGCTTGAGAATAAATTTTTAAAAGTACCCCTAATATTTCTCCATAAAGATCAGGGCAAAAGGTAACCACCTTAACACCACACTGTTATATTTACACAGAAAGTACAACTGTTTCCTTGGAAACAAGCTAGGCATTCATGCAAATGGATATAGGATCATAGATCTCTGACCTAAAGAATAAAGAATAATGAGAGAGATAAAAATGGCTAACTGGGATGCAAATACATTCTGCAGGGCTCAGTAATAGCAGCTCCTCAGATGCTGGTATCTGGAGATATTCTGGACATGTTAAGATCTGGCCCAGATTCTGAGAACACTCTGTATTTTCATTCTTGACTCTGCTGAAGAGAGTCAGGGGACGTGGAGGCAAGAGGAACTGTGTGGCACAATGAACTTGGCACAGTAATTGGGCCTCTCTAATCCACAAGGGAGCAGCATGCTGACACAGGACTGATGGGCTGTAGCTCTCCACCCATTGTGCTTCGGCTGTTTCCAGGAGCTGCACTGATTCCTTGAATCCTCCACCACTGCCAGGGATGTTTCTCTCTTACCTACACTGGCTAAGTAAGCACAAGAGTAATGGACCGATGGCTATAACATACACTAAGTCCCCAAATAAATGACCACTAACCACTGTGCATATCACCTTACCCTGCAAATTTCTTCCTGGACTGGTTTCTCTATAAAGAAAAGGGCATTTTCTAAGCTAACTACAGGACAAAACTGAACCATAAAATTTTCATTATAGTGTATTATGCAAGGTTATGCAACTTTTCAAAGTATAAAGAATCAGAAACAGAGACCTTTGAAATAAGTATCATATGCAAAATATGTATATATCATATCACATATCATATTATATATAGAAATGTTTATTATATAGAATATAATATAGTATATGCAGTTTATACATGTTAAATACAAGTATGTTAAATGATTAGAGATATTAACTATATATTTTATTTAATTATACATCACACACATAAAATATTACTATAATCTGTGCTTTTGCTGAATCAGATATGAGAGAAACAAGAACACAGACCTCAGAAATTTTACATGTTATATATTATTTCTGTGTTCTTTGCTGTGTTTCTTGCAAGTATACACATTTCATATATATCATAACTGATGCCATAAACAGTTACCAATATATACCATATATGATATGTTGTTTTTCACTGAAATATTATGATATATATCACACAAATGTATACATGTCTATATATACACATATATAATCCTAATTTTGTCTATCAAACAGTACTCTTTAACCCTTTTGTGTTTCATATGTATCCGACAGACCTAGATTCTATTACTAACCAGTAACTCCTAAGACAAATTACTTCTCTTCACTTGTCATGATAAAGCCAAATATAAAAAAATACATTTAAAAAGTTAGTATTTTCTGAGTTCTGAGTACAGCATAAGCACTCAGTAAATGCTAATAGTTGCTATGACAGCTGTTCTAACTGAAACACATTCGTAATCATATCTGCACCAGAGCCAGAGCTGTCACTTAAAATACAATGTTCTCATTTGCATCACAAGAAATAAGACTACAGTCCAGGTCTCTTCCGCACCAGTATATGCTCATCCCACTAGTCCAGCACGGCTTTGAGGAATATTCACCCTTGAAGGTGAAAATACCCCACGTTCTGAAACTTAAAGCAACAGTAAAACTTTAAATTGGGTGACCTTGGGGGGCTCTGATGGAATCTGAAAATCACGTTCAATTTCCCTGCTCTTCATCAGGAAGCCTGCGCATATACTCAGCAGCACAACAGAGGCGCCACGGATGCAGTGTTCGCCGCGGAGAAGGAAGCACTGCTCAGGTCAGCAGGGGTACGAACGAGGCTGAGTGTGCTTCCCACTGCTCATGAGCTAGAAAGTAAAGTCCACTGTGGATGCACCCGAAAGCTGGGGACACCACCAGGCCTGCGGATCACTATCATAGGCTGCATGTCTACTGTATGCCTGCACTAGGTACTACAGGGGATGCAGACTGAGACAATATTCTTGCTCTTGGATATTTAAAGCTTCAAATAAGAATTCTGTCACTCGAGGACAAAATAAGTTGGATGAACAAACTGGTAGGAAAATAAAAAAAAGGTGTGTGGGGGGATAATGATTAATGCAGACTCAGCTGGGTATGAGAATGCGACGTGAGTAAAAGTTTTCTGCCTTGGAATTATTACATGTGTTCAAAAACAAAGGAGGAAAGCTACAAAGAGAAAATCAGGTACCGTGATCAGGATAAAAGATGGTGTCAAACAATGGGTTTCATACACACTTTGGATGTGTCTGATTTATTATTTCATAAAAACACATCCATGTTCACAACTCAATTGCCAACATGTATTCACTACGAAAACAATGAGGACTTTATGTCCTCCTAACTAAATGTCTATCGCTAGGGTTAATTTTAATCTTCTCTCAAACGAAAGCAATGTTAACATATTAATTCAAAGAAGTGAAGTCCAACCCAAGCCCACTCCAAAGCTTTACATCAGCAACTTGTCATTTCTCAGATTTAAACAAAGCACTCATCTATGAACAGAATTAAACTTTTAGGTCTGTTGCTTTAAACAAATGGCAGCATTTGTGCAAAACAATTTTCAGAGCAAATCACTACAAAATGAAAATTTAGTATGTCAATATCAGCCCCAAAACAAATGTGCAAGATTGCCTCTGATTTCCACGATTTTATTCTTTCAGTAATAGTCCAGATGGCACCATCCACTGAGCACTGACATTGTCATAATAAAGAAATTAGCTAACATTAAAAGGTGACTTACTTTCAGAAAAAAGTCAGTATACAGTGATAGTAAACTCAAATGATACAGTATAAAACTAGTTAACCAGGCTTTTGTCTCTCTAGAAGATTTCAATTTGATGTACAATTATTTGTTGGACATGTTAAAGAGGACATGTTAAAGAGAGTTGAAGGCTGTAAGGCACATGAGAAGGTAGAGGTGATTATCACTTAGTGAAAATCACAGTTAAAATTTCAGCAAATATCTTTCGTATATCTACTAGAAAAACTCATGCCAGATGTCACGACACATCCAACAGAGATAATTCCTTGGCCTTGCAACAGATTAACTATGTAGTAGGAGAAAGAATATCCAAATCTGGGCTAATCCAAGTTTCTGGACCTGGAAATGAAGTCACATTTACAGAAATGGTAATAAATGTAAGAATGCTTCCATAATTGCTCCATTATGACATTTTCTAAACATACTACTCAGACATTGAATAATGACATCACCATAAAAATGAAGATAAAGCTCTAATATACCATTTTCTTCCACTCATCTATTGTACATGTGTTATCCATGGTTTTTAAGGCTTTTTGAACTATTTCTCTTTTAAAGCATGACTGATAACAAGTCCTTAGGTTATATAAATGAGTAATATCTCTTTTATATCCAAAATTTGCCTTCTTAAGGGATGCCCTTTTCTTGAAACTTTTCAAACTCTGCTAAAGTCTGCCTTGAGGCTGGATTAAGATAATTTTCTTTTTTTCTCCCATTCTTCCACCTTACATAAACCATATATGGTCTTATTACTCAAAGGAGCACATTGGAACAGTGACTTTAGGCGTTACAGTTCAATGTTATACAGATAACACTGAAGTGCTTTTATGTAGCATGTCAGATTACCATATAGGAATGACAGTGCTAGAAGTTCATCCTTTTTTCTGGAATCTTTCCCAGAGTTCCCCAGGAAGAGCAATACAATATTCTGTAGGTACTATGGAATTTGTCACTGAAAATTCAACATTTTTGCCCCTCATTCTTGATTTACTTTTGAATGCTGTATATAATCAGAACCACCCTTCATCAGAGATTTATTTACAGCTGTTGCTCACACAGGAATGCTACGATTTTGTGTTCTTGGAGACACTGTCTATCAAGGCATGACAGGGACAAACCAGTGTGTTTAAGTAATGGATAGTGAAATAAAACTATAGTGCAGAAAATCAGCAGAGTTGATAATGAGAGAAGGGTTTTATTGGTAGGCTTGATAGACACGTTTATGTATTCAGACAGAACTCATCTGCCTGGGAGTTATTTTCAGGACAAAGAGTCCAGCTGAATTTGGGAAGAAGCCTGTTTGCCTGAGTTAGAGAGAACTCAAGCCTATTACTGAATTCACATAGTAACTCAGTGGAAGTCTCAAGAGTGTCTGGTAATTTTTCTCATTCCAAAATCATTTCTAGACCCAATAATATTCAGTTAAAATACAAAATATAAATTTGAGATGTTCAGAAAACATTACAGGGAAGTGACATGACTAGCTACTGTTACCCAGGAAGAGAAAAGCCTTCCTGATTGTATGCAAAGTCATGAAGAAAGCTGATGCTAATGTCAAAACATTTGGATATTCCTGAATCAGTATGGTACTTTCAAATGTACTAGTGAAAATAAGTCAGGGCTTGCTTTTCATGTTATTCATATGAAATTATCCCATCACATATTAGAACTATTCTTGCCTTTTTCCAATAGGATTTAGATATTAGAATGATCTACAACATATGTTTGAAAGAGTCCCAGTGGCTGAGATGAAAAATTACTCTCCAGTCATTTTCTGATGCTAATTTACAATAAGGAAAAAATAAGAGCCAACAGGGAGTGAAGATTCTTTCATAACAAAAAAATACAAATATCGATTTGATTCTGACATCTTGGCTTCTCTACGTAGTAATACTCTCCAAGTCAGTTCAGCACAGTCATCAGCGGGGACAGAGATGTCCAACAGATACCCAAAAAGGGCCAACATTTTACAAATATCCTGGTCTCCTATAGATCTAGTTAATTAACAGCTCTTGTTTTCTCCAAGAATTATTTTAAGAAATGAACTTCCAAAATTTAGTATATGTTTCTTTCTTACTTACTTCCCATAAGCGTCTCTTTATATCCTTGAATTTGCTTTGGGATACTATAAAGAAAAAAAAAATAGTGGCATAATTTCTGACAAAGTATTTTAAAATTGTTTTCAAGAGTAATCCATTTCTATTTAATTTTGTGTAAAACCTGTGGCAGTTATTCCTATCACAAATGGAAAAAAATTTTCATAGGAAGTTGTCAGTTTCAGAAAGGAATGTGTTACACTCAGAATTAGCTTAGAATTACCTAGGTAGTCTTATAACTCCACAGAAAATAATACACATTATTTAATCTGATCATTTTCAAACAGACTCTGAGTAAAATCAAGGTAAATTCATCCAAGGCATCTTAGAAGCTATTCTCAAAAATATTTAGATGAAAAGTATCTTCTTCATAAAACTTGCACTGGCCCAGACCATTTCACTAAGCTTGTCCCTTTTACTATTTACCAGTCTAGATAACCATATGACAAATTGAAGCCTACATTAATCATCGTTCCAGGACACTGACAAATATTCCTGCAACCCTTACAAGAAACAGGACATGACCAAATTGTTACATTTAAAGTGAACTTGCTTGGTAAGCCCATACACTGTCCAGTTGCATATATGTGGCTGAAAGCAAGCCATCCCAGAGAACTGTGCACATGGTCAGAGGATCAAAATAAAATACAAATAATTATTCCATATCCAACTATTTGAAATATAATGGTTATTTTTCTGCAATTGCAGTAAGTCAATGTGTCCCTAATTACGGCTTCCTTTGCTATCAAGCTTGGGGTCGGGGAGGATAGTTGGAATGGAGTCTAGGAAATTGAAGATGCAGTTTAAGATCTGAGGAGTCTGGGATGTAGTTCAGGAGAAAAGTATATGTGTAACATACACAACACCCTGTGTTCAATCCCAAGCACCAAAAAGAACAACAATAACAACAAAAAAAAAAGAGTCCAGCCACACCAATATGATATAGGCAGTATTAGACCACTGTGATACAAAATTTTCTCTTATCAATAGATAGTAAGTCATCTGTAGGACATCATGTCAAATATGATCAACTCAGATGCAGAATGGAAGTTGGAAATGAAAAATAAGAGAAACTGTGTTCCTTAATTATCAACAGGCCTCTGATAGAAAACCTTTTTAAGCTAATCAAAGAAGGTGGAAACATATGAAAGGTAACAATGGTTGACTGCAGCTTCCTTATAATTTTGGACCATTTCTTTCCCTATTTACAGTCCTTGTTGGTGATCTGGAGCAGGCCCCTGCCTTATGGCTCTTGAGAATCCTTTTTAGTAAATTCAATCTTGAAACACATTCAGTAGTCTGGTTTAACAGAATTTTCATTTGCTAGAAGACAGCCAGCAGCTGTCCAGACTTTTGAAATCTCAGTTGGCTGCATCACAAGGTCAAATTCAAACTCAGTGAAAATCTATATAATTTGAAAGACACTAAGAAGAGAACTCTGGTTGACTTTCTGCTTTGGCTTACGCTGGAAACATAATTTCCTAGACAATCTATGGAAGGAACAGAAACTCCAGTTGGGGAAGCCTGACTTTCTCCACGCTAGAACAATGGAAAGAATAAATGGCAAGGCTAGCAGAACATCATGGAGGATCGAGTCATTAAACAAGTTCCATTTTTGGCTAGGTTAATTTGTACCAAATATTGCTATAGATGTGACCTGAGGTTTGGCCAAGCGTTGGCTTTGGGCTGATTATACACCCAGAAAGCAGTGATACTATCTCCCTCATACTTATTTACAGTGTACAGATAATTGAGCCCAGTGGAAAGTATGGACTCCATGTGCCAACTAGGTTACTTTGTGAAGACTCAAATCATTGAGAATTCTTCTCCCAGAGTTCCAGATCTTAAACAGCACAGTGTCATTTAAAAGAGAGCTTTGTGATTCCCCTAGACCATGTGCCCTTGCATCACCACAAATAAATAAAGAAGAAATAAATAAAACTTTTTCAAAGATGAGAATATTAACAAAATCTTTATAAATTTACAAATGTTCATAAAGCCACATAATTGCAAAAGCATACAAATATTATCACTAAAAAATTAACAACAATCAATCATCTAATGAATGTTTAATGACCATCTCCTATATCACATGCTGCTTTTGGCAGTGGGATTACAAGAGTAAGCATATGGAACCTTCTTGTAGTTTATGCTACAGTAGGGAAGACAGACATTAATCAAATACTACCATGAATGAGTTTATAATTATAAAATGCAATGAAGCACTTTGAGAAGAAAAGAATGTAGCTCTATGAGTATTTATAACAGAAGAAACTGCTACAGACCTAAGATGAGAGGATCAAACTTGGGCAAAAGCTAACGGATAGGGAGCAATACAGACAAGGAAAAACTATCATAGGGAAGAGTCTACTAGACAAGAGGAAACAAGGCAAAGCTCAACTGAGAAAAGTCACGTACAGCTGGAACCAAGAGAGCACTACGAGATGAGGTCTGAGAGGCAGACAAGGTCAGAAGCACACTGGTACTCAGAGGTGAAGGGATCACAAAACCCCAATATGTCATATGTCACTTTCACACACTGCTTTGAACTACAGGCAAATAAGAAACAATAGAAGCAAGAACGGTTCTTTGCTCTCCCTTTTTCTGCCTAAAAGCAAGAAAAAAATCTTCCTGTGAGAAAGGTACGTGCAGGAACCAGGAGAAAGAGAATATTTTATTACTGAAGATGAAGAATCTACTCCATGATCGGGTCCCCATAAACAAAACTTACTAAAACAGTCTTCCACTACTATCTTCCACTACTTTCTCCCATGTAGTTCCTCATCACTATCTCACAATTTATTTCCTCTAAAAGCCCCAACCCCTTTCTTTTTTCTATCAAAATTTAAGTCTACAAGTCTAAGGGGGGGTTTCACTTCCTTTCTATGAAGCCCTCCACAGTATATGAACATATTAATGTCAAAGTATATATGCTTTTCTTCTCTTAACCCTGTTTTTGTTAATTGGCAGTTCCCGCAAACAGATGATAAGAGGGGAAAAGGAAGTTTTTCCATTCCTACAATGGTATTGCAGAAGATTTTAGGTTCAAACTGAAAAGGAGAGAAAAACATCAACGAGTCAGACTGGCAATTTCAAAATACGTAAGTGGCTATTCATGGAGAAAGCAAGGATGAGGTGCGCAGTGTAAGTGGAAACTGGGTAGGAGTCCATTCCACAGAGGAAAAGAGATGATATTCTGACTAGAAAGAAAGAAAAAAAAGAGAGAGAGAGAAGAGTAGATGGTCACAAGTCCAGGTGTTTATCTGATGGCTACTTTGAAGAAAACATGGTCAGCACTTGTTGGCGGGATAGGAAAAGAGGAAGCTACAGAAGGAATGTCAAAATCACTTGAGCATTTCTGCCACATGCAGTCTTTACTGAGGCAGAGAACTGGGAAGAGGCTGAGAGTAGAAGATGAATCTCACTATGGACACACTGAGTTTGAGGCTCCCGAGATACTCAGGTGGGAGTATTGTATGAGAAGTTGAATCCGATGGAGTTCAGAAGAAAAGAAAGAACTAGAGACCTGCATTTGGAAGACTGCATAAAATTGGCAATTAAAGCCTGGGCCGTGGGTGGTATTGCCTTGAGAAAGAACACAAAGTGAGATTTGCACTGATGTGTCACCAATTCAATGACCTTGTAAACAGTCCAATCCATCATGATCTCTTAGTCTATCACGCTATTTGCTTCTCTTTTGTCTTTACTGGATTCCCTGAATTCTGAATTTATATGGAAAGGAAATCTGGAGATCATTAGGTCTAATTTCCAAGTTTTGGAGATGAAGAAAGTGCAGAGGTCTTCTCAAGGTCACAATGACTCTCATAGGAAACAAAAACGCAGACCTTTTTGATAAATATGCTAAATAGTGGAGGACAAACATGAGAGTCCCTGGTACCCACGGCCTACAGACTTAGATGCGTGTTTGTTAGTCATGCTGAAACAACACAGGTACATTCCACAAAAGACAATCCAAAGCGGTAGTGAGAAAGGGAATGGGATTTCTGAATTGGACTCACTGAAGTTTAAATATCAGTAAACTAGGCAAAACTGGACCAAAAAGTTGAATTCTCTGACTCTCCATTTCCTTCTCTATGAAACAGAAATAAACAGTTCCTTGAACTGTAAAGAATAAAACTAAAGTACTTAAACACGTTAACCACTTTGTGGATCCCCAAGTTGCTAACTGATATTTTCCTCAAAGACATCATGAAAGTAACAAATCCTTGCTATTAAAATTTTTTTCAAAGGCTCAAACTCTTGAAATATTAAAATAGTGACAAGGCAATATTCTTTATTTTTTTAATTTTATTTTGAAGAGAGTAGTAGATGAGAAAAAAAAAAAAGAACAATAGCAGCATACCAGCATCACAAACATAAACAAACCAAAGCAAGAACATTTAAAATGATACAGGGTTTCAAGACAAAATAATATGAATTTACAATGGTTGTTATATTACATATCACTATCCTCAACTATGTTGCTCAGATTACCAGAT
>NW_004955406.1:10888678-10891582 GCF_000276665.1 Chinchilla lanigera | reverse complement strand
AAGTCTAAAATTAATTATTTCTTCTTTTATTCATAAACTTTGGTGCTCCTTCTGAATTTGGATTTCTATTGTGCTTACATTCAGAGTTGAAATATAAAGTAATATTAGCTGATATGAGTATAGTTAGTTTCACTGAAGATTTTCTGATGAGAAGATGAATAAATATTATAAGTTACAGGATATGAATTCTAATAAAAAGCTATATAAAAGTGAGACTTATGGGATTATTTAGAGAAAATCTTCACCAGAATCTGCAAATATATTTACAGTTTTTTTATTTGAAGACACACTTGTGTAAAACAATGCATAAGCACTTTTACGACAGTACTAATATTTAAACTTCAAGGTGTATTTTATATTGTGATGGAATATGTATGCCCAAAGCCCAAATGCAGCCACTCTTCAATGGGGAGGTTTGGGGCAGAATCACTCCTTGACACACAGCAGATATACCTCAGATAATTCCTCAGGACTTCCTTACTGTCTACCTCCCAAATATGACCACAAGTAATTTATAATATTAATGCACCCACACTAAATTAAAACAATAATAGGGCCAGGGATATAGCTCAGTAGCACAGCATCTGTCTGGCAAGTGCAAGGTGCTAAGTTCAATTCCCAGTACCAAAAATAATTAATTAATTAAAACAGTAATAGACAGAACAAAGCTACAAGCAGCAAAAGAAAGGGATATATATCAGTGATGACAAACTATAAATGAACCATTAAATTTAACAATGGAGTTCCTGGCAACTAGACAAAACAGAAAAGGGAAGTATGTGTACATTTCTTACTGCTTTATGAAAGGAAAGGAAAGAGTTTTTGGAAAAACAAAAAAAAAATTAGTTTCTTATAGAGTAAATGTACTTGATGATCTCATGAGAAATTTAGAGAATGTTAAATAAATATCTTTGATTATAACCTTGAAAAAGTTACAAAACACCATGGGAGTAATCATGAATCCACCTATTTCAAAAGCTAGGATACAATTATAACCTAAACTCATAAATATGAATTTCCTTTAGAAGTTAAAGACATATAGATTATGTTCTTTGTTGGAAATAATTTTGTTAAGTGCTAGCATTTGGATGGTTCATTACCACAACTGACTTTACCACAAATTACCACAACTGACTTTTTTTGCCTCGGCCTACAAAACCCATTTTTGTTTACCATAACAGTAGAAAATTTAGTGTAATCTCTAGTAAAACTAAATAGCCCTCAAAACCTAGTAGAGTAACTGGAACATAGTGTACATTTGATCAATGCTTGCTGAATTTTTTTAAAAATCTAGCGGGAAATAGCACGTATCTCAGACTAGTATATGCCAATCTCATTTTTTAAAAAGAGTATAAAAATTTAAATCAGTATAAAAATATTGATCTGCTTATTCCACTGCACTCCTAATGACTTAGAATGTCTGTGGCTTGAGTTTGAAAATTTTCATTTCTACAAACTCTTCCTCATGTCAATCAATCTGACATAGTCATGCTCTGAATCAGTATCCTATCCAACCCAAAATGTGAATTTTCCTTTTATAAAAATATGTATAGTACACACACACAGAGAAGTACTGAGAATCTCAAAAGAATTCCAAGGGAGGGAGAGCTGATGGGGCAAGCTCTAGTCAACGTCCATGACTGATCTCATCCCTTGAATTAGAGGCACGAGCTCATGCATCACCAGTGGAGTTGCCTGCACTATCTGTGCCACTTGGAAGGCAATTCTAGGGAGAGAAAGCAAAGCTGTGATGGAATCTACCCAAGAACATCTTTATTTTTCTTTTAATTTTAAAGATAAAAAAATAACAAAACAATAACAATGAAGACAAAAACAACAGAAATGATACATAACCTCAAAACAAAATGATAGGAATTAGCAATGGTTGCTACATTGCATACTGTTATCTTCAACGAAGTTGCTCAGTCCACCAGATGTAAAAATGTGAGATTAATCAAGCCATCAAAAACAGTAAGAAGTAATTTTTTCCCAAGGACATCTTCTATCTCGACTAGCTTGGAGGTTCTGTCCAAAGATTTTCCTTCTAGTCTGTGAACCATGGAAATTAGGTGGTTGATATCAACAACCCAAAAATCGAAAATTTTAAAAAATCAGAAATGTTAGTTGGAAAACTACATTTAGCAGGAAAAAATACCCAATGTATTATTACGTATTTTATATTTGTATTAGGATTCCTTGACATAACTCTGGGTCTAGGTACTAGACCCAGGGGCTACACTGTGTCGTTCTACTCTTAACACAGCTGTTTTTCATTTTAAGTAGATGATGGCGTAAGCTGGTCACATGACATATATTTACTTTTCAAGCATAGTGTTACTGGGTAGTGATTGCCCCTCCACACAGCTGCTGACATTCATCAATCTTAGAGTTTCCTGAGGCTCTTGGCCTAATGGTAGAGAAAGTAGAGGAAACTACGTTCTTTCCACCCGTTCCCTCTCTCAAGTAAAAATTTTTAAACACCAGCAGATAGACTGGTAGCGGGGTCTTGACTGAGATCACATTGCAGAAAAGATGCTCAAAGTCTCTGAAAGGAAACCAGAAGGATCTGCACAAGCAGCCTGGGTGAACAGGAGCGGTATTTGGAGCTTAGTCCAACCCTGCCACCTGGGTTCTGTGGGTGCACTTAACGCAGTGCCTCTTATACTTCAGTGTTAAAAAATTGAGCTTCTGGTTTAGAAAATCTGGGTGGACTCAGCATCTGCCTAAAAAGTTTCTAAGCAGTGTTGACACATTTGGTCTATGGACCATGCCTGGAGTTCCAAGACCTTACACAGCATAAACTGGAAACCTGAAAAAGTGGGCTGAACAATATCTGAGATCTTTCTCCTCTGTGGAGTGGCCCACTGCAAGGACAGACCGCTGTCTCCATGATTACACTGATCC
>NW_004955406.1:10883054-10884963 GCF_000276665.1 Chinchilla lanigera | reverse complement strand
ATACAGGGTTTCAAGACAAAATAATATGAATTTACAATGGTTGTTATATTACATATCACTATCCTCAACTATGTTGCTCAGATTACCAGATGTAAGAATGGATGATTGTTCAAACCATTAAAGAGAATAAGAAAATAAATATTAGATAAAACATTACAGATAATACAGAGTTTCACTAGACAAGATGGTAGGAATTCACCATGGTAGTTCCATTGCATATTGTTACCTTCAAATCAGTTGCTCAGATTACCAGATGTAAGCATGCAAAATTGGTCAGAACATAAAAAATTTTAAGCACTAACTGTTCCTTTCAATATACCATGAAACATCAGCAACACACTTATTACAGCTATTCATATATATATTTACATTTTTTCTTTCTTCTTTCTTTTTTCTTCTTTTCCTCATCCCAGTCATTCCTTCTTTTGAGCAATTTCTTTCCCTTTCCTATCATCTATTGTACGTTTTGAGTTTTACTTACTCTTTCAGGTTCCTACACCAGGGAGACAATATGGTGTTTACACATTCAAGTCCGATTTATTTCACTTGTGAGTACGGTCTCTCATTGCAACCATTTACCTACAAAAGCCTCAAGTTTATCTTGTTTTAAAGATGAGTAATGCTCCATTGTATAAAAAATACCACATCCTTTTTATCCATTCCTCAGTGGATGGGCATTTGGGTTGTTTCCAAGATTTAGCTACAACAAATTGTGCTGCTATAAACATGGGTGCACATATATCGCTGTGGTATGATGTTTTTAAATCTTCTGGAAAATACCCAGAAGGGGAATAGCTGGGTTAAATGCGAATTCCAATCCTAGTGTTGTGAGGAATCTCCAAACTGATTTCCACAGCGGTTTCACCAATTAACACTCCCACCAGCAGTGGAGAAGAGTTCCTTTCTCCCCATAGCCTCACTAGCATTTGTTATTGGTTGATTTCTTGATGACAGCCATTCTTTCTGGGGTGAGATGGAATCTCAGTGTTGTTTTAATTTTCATTTCCTGAATGGCTAATGACGTTGAACATTTTTTCATGTATTTATTCGCCATTAGTATCTCTTCATTAGAGAAGTGTGTATCCATCTCAGATGCCCATTTTTGGATTGGGTCTTTGAATTTGGGGGGCCTCATTTTTTTTAAATCTTTATATGTCCTAGATAGCAGTCCTTTGTCTGAGGGGCAGTTGGTTAAAATTTTTTCTCAATTTATAGGTTTTCTTTTTACTCTATTGGTGATTTCTGTAGATGTGCAAAAACTTTTCAGTAAGATGAGATCCCAGTTGTTGATTCCTTCAAGTATTTCCCATGCAGTTTGGTTTTTGTTCATGAATGCTCTGTGTCTACCCCTATGTCTTCAAGATTTTTACCTACTTTCTCTTCCAATAGATTTAGTGTTTCTGTTTTAATATGCAGATCTTTGATCCACTTTGACTTTAATCTAGTGCATGGTGAAAGACACAGGTCTAGTTTTAGTCTTCGGCATGTGGAAAGCCAGTTTTTCCAGCACCATTTATTAAAGAAGCTATCTTTCTTCCAGGCAATATTCTTTAAATAACAGGATTTAATGACTAATTATTAAATGTTAAGACCTTTAAGCTCTATAAAGCACCATGATTATTAATATTCAATATTAATATTCAATTTTACTGTAAAGTAATATGTTTCTAGAAATAAAGCACAAAAACATGCTATTTCAAAATCTTATAAGTAACTGAATGCTTATGTTGCCAGTTTTAATTCATTCAAATATGCCCAGTCGAGATAAAGAGCATAGTTATAAAATACTATCAAAAATGAGCTAAATATCCTTAAAGTCTAAAATTAATTATTTCTTCTTTTATTCATAAACTTTGGTGCTCCTTCTGAATTTGGATTTCTATTGTGCTTACATTCAGAGTTGAAATAT
>NW_004955406.1:10855087-10879719 GCF_000276665.1 Chinchilla lanigera | reverse complement strand
ATATATAATAAAGTACCTGACTGAACTGTGAGACAGAGAGCTCTGAGAAGTCTAGAGAACACAGAATAATATGAACATAAGTGCATTGATACAAAAAATATCACTGATGTGCTCTTTATTCAGCACTCAGCACTGTTGTTTTATATCAGTGAGTATTTAAAAACTGTAATGGGGGGCTGGGGATTTAGCTCAGCGGCAAAAGCGCCTGCCTGGCAAGCGCAAGGTCGTCAGTTCCATTCCCGGTACTGGAGAAAAAAACCAAAAAAAATAAAAAAATAAAAAAATAAAAACTGTAACGGAGTTTCAGGATTTAGTCTCAATTGATATGTCCAATCCTACTTTTGAATTAAGATCTTAAAACTGTCAATCAAGAATTTTTTCAATTGGTTGCTGTTAGGTGTTGCTGTGTGAAGAATTCAGTCAAAAATTTTAAACTCCAGTGAGACGTGGTGCACGCATGTAACCCCAACACCCTGGGAGGCTGGGGCAGGAGGATCACAAGTTCAAGCCCAACCTGGGCAACTCAATACATAGTGACACTCTCTCTCAAAATAAAATACTAAAAAAAAATAATAAAAAAATTAAAAATAGGGCTAGCAAGTTATCTCAGTTAGAAAGCTCTAGGTTCAACCCACTGTACTGAAGAGAAGTTTTTTTTTTTAACTACAAACTTTTTTTAATTCAAAATCTCAGGCCACCTTAATACAATGAGCAAAGCACTTTTTGGCCCGTACACCGTCAAAAAAATTCCTGAAATGGAAAAGGTCACACATGGGTGAATTGGTCACAGTTCTCCATGCCGATAGGCAACTTAGTGTGTTCATGTGCCCAGCTTCTGAAGCTAAGTTTATCCCTTTTTTGTGGCTCAATAAAATATGAATATTTTCATAGGTGTGCTTAGACATAGTTGACTCTCTAGGTCCTTGACTGCAAGCAGTTGAAGCTTTACCTAAGGATACAGGACATAAATAAGATAACTTTAAAAGTGCAGTGGAGCAAACTAATTGCTATCAGAGAGACACAACACAAGGTGTTTGAGGGTACCAAGAAAAACATCTCAATACAGTGTATGTCAAATGTTCTCTGAACTGATAATTGGAGAGGGGAGACAATTTAGCAGCCAGAATGGCCTGCAAGTAGTATGATGAGAAAAGCGAGATGGAATTCAGTCAGAGATAGAAAATACAGGGCACTAGCAAGAAAGAGCAAGAGACAGAACGAGGTAGGCAGGAGAGGGAGCAAGAGAAAAGAGGACACAAGAGATTAGAGCAAAACACCGTTCTGCTGTCGCTCTCACCCGTTCATAGCTCCCTCTCTTCTGTTGTTGACACAGCTCTCAAACCCCAACATCTGGACCTGCTTACTTGCTACCCAGTACTGGTTCCAGTACCCTCTTTCCATGGTTGAAGTTCTTGGATCCTGGTCTTCACAGTGTCCTGGTTAATGGGGAAGCACCCCACCCCTTTCACAGGAATCCTGTCATGCTCCTCCCCCTCCTGCTCAGCATCTTTCTCCTTCCTCTCTCACCCCTCTCTGCCACCAAGGATCTGGTCAACCTGGCCTGGGTTCTTCCTGAAACCATCCTGTGCCATCCCCTCCCACTCCCCAGCCTCCACACCCTGGGCCTTTACTGCTTCATGAAGTCACAGCACAGATGTTTAACTTCATTGCCATCTGTTTTTTCTTCAATTTCTCCAGTCACTTCTATCCAAAGCTGTAGTTTCCCTATTTCAGGTAATGATCCCCTTCTCTCTTGATTAACCAATTAAAAACAAAAATGTTGGGCTATGTCCTCTTTTCTCCTGCACATTTTCCAAATCCTCATCCTTTCCCTCTTTAGTCCTTGAGTCACTGGTTGTCAGAACCCTGGTATTTAAACTATTCCCATAAGGACCTCACACATACCACAATGACTACAGCCCTTGCTGAATGCCAGTTGAGCCTGAGCACATTCATAGTAACAGTCTATACAGAAGTTTTCCACATCCCCATAATGCCCCATGTATCAGAACTGGATTCCTGTGGTTGGGTTTCAGAGATCCTCAGTCTGTCCCAAGTCCTTCTCTCTCCTCCCTGCTCCTACAGTCTGGTCACTGCTCAATTCTGCAAGCACAAGTGTTGGTGGTCACGATCTCAGGGTGACATGGCTCCTCCTCATCTTTCAAATTCAGCATATCCCTGCAGCTCAGTTTCCCAACTTCTCACTGATTTGTTTGACTATTTTAACTTGAATGCACAATCTACTCAGTGTTGTTTCATACATCTGTATTTATTTTACTACTATTTAATACTGTTGCTTTCTCTTACTTCACATTTTTCCACCCTGTCTTCACACACTACATTACAATGGGGGTCATGACTTCTAGTTTCATGTTTTGTTTTACTCCCATTTCAAGTATGTATGAAGAATACCATACTCAAGAGTTACTGAATAAAAAGTTAGAGAGTTCAACAGGAAACAACTGGAATACATTTTCAGAAATAGTTATGTGAAAGGCGCTGGAGGAAATAGAGCTGTGCTGAATGCAAACTTACCAGAGAAGACACTAGGTATCTTGGAAAGAAAGCTTTTGACAGTACGGATAGGAATTCCATTTTTTTCATCTTGCATGCGTGCTATGACGTCTTCCATCTAAATGATAAAGTAATGAAAAACTTTAGAAAATTGAACTTTTGGGAAAAAAATAGTTCTCATAACAAAGTTGTACTCAGTTTTCACAACTAAGCATTATACCATTTTCTTCCTTTCTAGAATTTGTCACATTAATATTTCAAGTTTGATTGACAGAAGATGGGAAAAAGAGCAAGGAAAAATGCCATTTGGGAGTTCATTAATCTGTTAATCAGAATTTTGTGCTCTGAGTATTTACTCTTTCCTGGTTTTTCACTCTTTGGTTATAAAAATTGAAATAAAAGAGTGTTTAGTTTTGAAATTGTCAGGAACTACTGTCATAGCAAATTCCCATCATATTAATGTTATTTCTGTTGAACTCAGTGTGAAAGAAAATAGAAGGCTTAAAACTATCTGCTTGGATTCCTCTTCAAGCAAGAAGGTTTTCATGATTTGGTTTACTATTCAAATTCTACAACCTGCCAGGAAATTCTCAAGGTCAGATTGGCAGCAACTGCTGTATCTTCTGCCCAGGCTCAAGTGAGATGAAACACACACATATACTCACACACACACACTCATACACTCACATATACACATATACTCTTACACACACTGTCACACACACTCACACACATTCACACACACATACTCTAAAATGAATTTCCAACAAGTGGATTCTACTGTCTCTTTTTAAGTTGTTCTCTTTGTTCTTACCTTGTGTTCTCTTCTTTGAAATTTTCTCACAGTTGCAGTGGGCTGTGCCTCACAAAGTCTGATGTAGAACTTTGTTCTAAACATTTATTCAAATTATAACCTCAGACTTTCCTCAGGTGTTTTCCATGTCTGGGGAAGTATTCACACACACACACACACACACACACACACACACACACATACACACGCCTAAATACAGTGGAATTGGACTTCAAATCCAGTTATCCATTTATTCATTCCACAATCATTCACCAACTGTAGGTCAGACTTACCATCCAGCACTTGGGATATGAAAATGAACATGACACCCTAGAGCAAAGTCAGTCCATTGTGAAAACTCAGTGAAATTTGAGTAAAATTTGGAGTTTAGTCCATAATGTGCCAGTGTCAATTTCCTGTTTTGGTAATCATGTTGTGAGTATGTGAGATGTTAAAACTAAAGAAAGCTGAATATAAGGTCTATGAGAATTGTCTGTGTTACTTTTGCACCTTTTTGTAAGTCTAAAATTATGTCAAAGTGAAAAGCTAAAAGAAGAACACAGCCTAAACTTTATATCAATGAATTATACAGCCTAAACTTTATATCAACACAGCTTCAGAATTATTTTCAACTGAGAAATCTAATTTGCTTTGATAGATATCATCAGATTTATTAAGACAAGAAATAACTGGAGATAAAGGGTAAATGCATTTTAATATAAAAACTGGTCTATCTTTGTTTCCCAGCCCTTCTAATTATCTTTCATGATACTTTGAGGAAATAAGTATCTTCTTGAAGACTCAGTTTCCTCACCCATAAATTTGTGACAATAATATTTGAATTATATAATATATATGATGCCTGCTTCATATATAGGACAATAAATACTGGATTTGAAATGTTCACATACTTGCATAGCCTTAGTACATAGGAATTTTTTTCTCCATCTTCCTGTATCTTAACATATAGAGGGAGCACCATTATCTTCATTTTCCTGTCTCTTTCTGCCCCTAAACTTCTCCAGGGGAGCTGACTGACCTATCAGACAGCCAGGAATGAGTTGGAAATGAGAAACTGGCCACAGGGCCTATCCCTTTTTCTTCTGGTTGGAAGCCCACATCCAACTCAACTGATGGAGAGAGGTCTGCTCCAAGGGGTGAGCCGATATGTTGAGGCCTATGTTTCAAAATTAAAGCTTATCTCTGCACAAACACTTCAGTAACAGCCTTTATCACCAATCAAGGTGATTTTGTGATCCTTATATAGGCCTACGCCTTCAGTTGTGGTTCTCAGTTTAGAATTCAAGTAGGAAAGGAGATGTGTTTAATTAGGCTTCTAGAATTCCACAATAATAATCAGATACCCCCACTTATTGTATAATAAAGATACTTCAAGTACAAAACCATGAAAATAAATATTATATCCTAACTTTTTTCTCTTTTTTACTATTTGCCCTTCATTCATCTGACACAATGGTCAGAAATGAAGAATAAGCTGCTTTGCTTTGCTTGGTATCTGGCCCTAAAACCTTGCATTATCTGCTTAATGGTTTAAGCCAGGCCAGATTAGACACAGACGGAGACTCCTCTGCTGCCCACTTTAATCACCTCAGCACTCAGGGATGCGGCAAACGTCACCCGCGCTGAGGGGCTGATTTAAGGCACACGGCAAGGAGCAGACGTGCTTTCTCACATCACCTCTCATTTCATTAGAGTCCAATGAAACAGGAGTAGGAGGCGGGCCATGGCAAGTGACTTCTGTGGTTGTATTTCAACATCTTCCATTTTTTGAGCCATAATTTCTACAACAGAAAAAAAAATTAAATTCTAATGCAAAAATAGAATTTGTGTTCCAGACTGGAAATGCGATGGTGGAAATATATTCCGTCCTTTGTATTTTTAGTCAGTTGTGATTTATTCATGAACCTTGCCATGACCTAGAAGGAGCAAGGAAACAAACAAATAAACAGAACAAAGCAACAAAAACTCAAAGCGATGACATTGGAGAAACAACTGAGTTTCTAAAAACTAAAGTCAGTCACAAATCCACATATAAAAGCACATCCATCTTATCCACTGCAGCTCGAAACATTCATTCGGCCTCATTTTTTATATTAATCCTGGCTTAACACATTTGATTATGTGCTTTCCCACTTAGCAACAGAAATTGAGTGAGAAAGAAAATGCTAAAAACAGACAAAGTACGAGAGCAAGCCAGACAGCAAGAGGAATGTGAGCTGCAAGAATAACTAATACATAGGAAAACTCTCCGTAACTATTTCCTTTAGGGCAGAAATCTCAGCTATATCAAGAATTCGGAAAAGATATACATGTGTGCTCATGTGTGTATGTGTGCATGTATGTGCATGCACACATACACACTTTTTCCCCTAGTGTCTTTTAGGATGCCCCAAAGATACCAAAACTCACATATGCTCCCATCCCTTCTAGAAAATGACATAAGATCTACATATAACCTATGCATATTTTCTTGTATATGTTAAGTTGCCTGTAGCTCACTTATACTATCTACTACCATTTAGGGAATAATGACAAGGAAAAGAGTCTGTACATATTCAGTACGTGTAGAATATTTTTTGGAGCATTCTTTGTCATTGGCGGGTTGAATTCACTGATATAGAACCTGCAGGTACAGAGGGCTGACCCTGTACATGTATATCCGTGATGTACCGCATATTGTACATTACATATACCTATGTATTTGTAAGGATGCCACTGAGTGTAAGAAGAGCACTTTCACTCTCATAAGCAGGTTTCTCTTTACCGTTAAGTTAGAAGCAGGTCATGTGCAAGTTGTCTCCTAGCTACAAAACTCCTGAAGTCTGGAAATAATCATCAGTGTTCAGAAATGGGTAAGTTTCCTTATAACTGAAAAAGCCGATTCCCTGCCAGAGACAGAGTTGAGGATATTCAGTTGAACAAGGCCTTTTACAAATGTGTTTGCTTCTAACTGTCAGCACATTTTAGTTTCAATGTAAATAATACAGTGAAGAGGAGCGTGCAGTGAGGGCAGCAAGGGCCTGAGTTTGAATCTTGGCTGTGCCACTCAGCTAAATAAACAAGTTAGTTCATCACCCTAAAATTCAGTTTCATCCTCTATAAAATGGAGATGATAATTGATTATCTATCAACTATCAGGATTAATGAGACAATGCTAACTAAATATTTACCAAATAGCCATCCTCATCCTCACAGTTTTCTTCCTCACTCTCTTTGGAAACTATAGGCCCTTTTTCTTTTACAATCCAGCTGCCAAACATATGTGTAATCAAGTGCCTGATATTTATTAAAAGCAAGAATTTCTCAAGCAATACGTAGACAGAGATGCCTAAGAAGCTCTACCTTACATTACTTGCAGAAGACTGGATTTATGTTGACAATTTGATTAGAAGCAAGAACTATGTAAACTATGAAAATATATTGAGAACAAATGGAAAATGAGATTGTATCCATTCTGTCAAAATCAAAATGTCTTTTCTCTCACATTTTCTTGATGAATTTGCCTCCTTAGGTTTTTCAGAAAAACAAAAAACTGAACTGAATACTCTTCGCCAAACTAATCTTGTTTTCTGTGTAAACTAGTTCACTATGTGTGACAAAAGTAAAATGACATTTTACAAAGTAGCTTTGAGAATATCTATGGCTCAGTGTGTTCAAAAAATTTATACTTGTACTGTAAATCATTCACATTTGAGTTACTAGTAAAATTCAACAGGAAAAACTTAGTTTTCTCTTATATATGCACTTACTGAAATCTTAGCTTACTCATCTCTGTATACTCAATATCTAAAGTGCCTGGGAATAATGGATTCTAAATTTTCCAAAAAATGTGGGTGGGATGCTGAATTTTTTTGAAGCCATGGGCACATGTTTGATTTTTTCTGAGAAACTCAAAGCAAAAAGTTAAATTAAGATTTGGTCTTGAGAGATTTGAAATGCTGTCCCTTTCTTTTTATCTAACATTTGGTGGGAAAAAAATAAGCCAGAGGCAATAAAGTAGGACCAAAAAGCTTCAAGTGTTTTAGGCTAAACTATTCTTATTTTTTTATGGTTCCATTTAGTGCAGGTATTCTTCAGTTTACGTGTTAGAGGAATTTCTTCTTTCTCTGCCTTAAGGTAAATCAGTGGCCATCTAGGAGACCATCTTCCTGCTTGTAGGTGTGACACTCAAGTTGACTGTGGTGTGTAAGCTCATAAGATGAAAGGCTCTCCTGAACTACAAAACCCAGCTCTCTTTTTAAGAAGTCATAATTAGCCTTTTCTTTGGAATAGTTTTGGTGTCACTTCCATGCTTCTGATGTATTTCAAACACTGCTCAGGTTAAACAGTCCCCGCCTACACAATTGGGGGAATGAAAGACGGAGCACATTATGCAGACACATCTTTGAAGAATCACTAATTATTCAAGAGGGCCTTGGCAGACAGGGCTCCCACATAACTGATGAAAACAAAATCACTGCCTTGAAACCTTTCTAGTCTTTAATGTTCCAAACAACGGGAGTTTATTTGAATTTACTTGTAGCTATATTTGCCAGAACTTTACCACCATATTATATCATTACTATTGATTTCATAAGCCAACAGTTTCACAGAGACACCTGACTATAGACGGGCTGAGGTCAAATTAAGAGACTCGGTACCCTGTATTCTGAAAGAGAAATAGATCAATCTATTTCAAAGGAAGTTTTCCAACTTCTTATAGCAATTCCCCATTACACACAGATATTTGGAGATACAAATGAGAGACCAAGTGTACAGATTGAATGGGTTTTTTCCTTTGTGTACATATTTCCAACTTATTGAGCACACCACCACTTTAAATGTTAGCTATGAAAATGGGAGAAATCACCAATAAAATGGACTTCTTAGGCAATTAGGTGGTGGTAGGTATTACACAATTTAAATCTGCCTCTAATTCCTCTTTCTTAAAGAAGCCGTTCTAAGGAAGAAATGATTTACACTTTTAAGTTGAACAAAGAAACCAGAGTTCATCTCTTAATGAAAGTTAAATAAGAATAATGAGATTAAAATTTGTGACACAAACTGGTTTTTTTGCTGCAATAATTCAATTAAAGCTGCTTCTAATTGATATGATTTCCCTCACATTACACTTGATGGCAGTCAGATCTTAACTCAGAATTAATTACTCTTCTTATATGGAAAAATTGCTATTGTCATTAATAATTACAACTAAAAAATATAAACTAGTAAAATCTAGTTACATGTAGATCTGCCCTAGTCCATCCTGAATATATATTTATTTTTCACAAGACAATGACTAATTTAAAAGCTTTTTTATGCTTTTGACAGAAACAGAGGTAGATGTTTTTCATGTACAGATATCATTTTCATTGTTTTTAGGGTAATGCAGTTCTCATTCATCTCCAACAATACAATCTCTACTCAAAATAATAAACAGGTAAAATTTTTAAATGATGCTCATTACGCTTGTTTGAATTACTTGAGCTGGAAGTGACACAGTTCCAATGTAAATCATCATAAATGAAGTTGTAACTAATGTGAGATGTTTTCTACAGCTCAAAGATGAGAACAGGAGCTGGCCTCAGACACAGCCCCTCTTCAGATGTCCCCAGTGCCTCTTCTGGTGACAGCTTCCCTTCCTTTCTGGCTCCTCCAGTTTTTCAATGCAGCAAACATGACTGTCCGTACCTTCCGGGCTTTGCAGCTTATAGGCCAGGAACCTAAGGGGAAAGTGCTTATCACTCCCATTCCTGTATTTGAATTTTATAACCAAACCCCTGACCTATAATGCTGGAGGGGAATGGAGTTGGGAGAGGGGCTGGACAGACCAAAGAATGATGGTTAGTTATTGCTTGATTTAATCTGAAAACCTACTGAAAGACAGAGAGATAGAGTTACACAGTAGAAAAAATGAAAAAGTAAAAATAACAGTGAAGGAAAACTGAAAGAAAGAGAATGTTAACTATTGAAAGAGAATAAACCAAAGGCAAAGAGTGATTCAGAAAAGAACTTTGGGTAGACAAGCAAAATCACTGTAGGGATTTTTTCAGCTCTAAAAGAAAGAAGGAAATAATTCGGCCAAATCTCATACTTGGTGAATTACCAGAAGTTTTGGGCCACAGTAGTGTTTGACCAAGAGGTAGAAAATGCCAACATGACAAAGTAACTTGATTTTTCAGAACTCTCTTCTTCCCACCAGGTGTCACTTTAATTCTCAGGAAGACACGGATGCGATGACTCATCTCTATTGCTCTCAGCATAGGGATTAGTTGCCAATGCCCCTTGAAACATTGGGGAAAGAAGACAATAATGGTTTAAGCCCGATGATAAGCAGGATAAGGAAAGGGAAGGGAGAGGCTGAACACGTGAGTGCCTCAGTCCCTTGCTTCATCCTTGGCTTCAAGATGGGAGTGAACACAGCTCACATAGAATGAAGATTTGTGTTGAAACCCTTCTTCTCCTTCTGCCGTTCCACCCTCACAATTTTAATCTGTTTGAAATACGCCTCTGTCCTGATTCTCAAACCTATTTCTACCTTTGCGATTGTTAAAATTTACAGGTGGTCATTGGTCTGGACTGAGCTCCTGCACTATATCCAACACATCAAACAGAAATATGACTCACACTGAACTTCTATACCTCCAAACAGAAACTAAGTTGTTTATCTAGGTTTTTTTTTTTTTCCTCAAAAATACAGGGGAGAGAAAGCAAGAGGAAAAGGGAGAGAAGAAGGGGCCAGGAGGTGGGGGAGGGAGGGGGAGAGAAAACAGCCAAATCCTCAAACAGGCCAGGTACAGCCAACATGACCAGGAAGTCGCCTTTGCTCTAACCTTTAACAAGGAAAGTCACTTTGAAATGATCGCTCTGCTTTTGCTTTCCTCAGCCCTTTTCTGCCTGTGCACCCCACCTCCTCTGCTCAGCTTATCAGGAGGTTCACTCTGCTTGACAGTACAGGGTGAATTTTTGCCCAATACTAGAATGGCAAAAAAATCTAATTAAGATCTACAAACTAAATTTGTTTTAATATTTCTTTGAGATTGTCAGTTTAGTTCTGATGCGGCTTACCTGAAATTCTCTCTTATGTGGACTTCTTAGCTTGTCTGCACCCACAAGACTGTCAACTGCTCGGTTGACAATCTCCTAATTGAATTGGAAATAAGTCTCAATATTTCACCTCTTATTTAGAATTTCCATTGAAAAGGAAATCCCATAAATTCTCTATAAGGGGTTACTCAAATTTCTCCATAGTACGACCCAGAATTATTATTCTAGACTTACAATTTACTACTTCTAACCACACCTCACGCTCCAAAGATTCTTGGCAAATGCCCCTGGCTTCTTCTCACAGCCTGTACCTTCTTCAATTGTCACTTGCTGTGTTCCATCTCTGCCTGCAGAAACCTAATTTCACTTCTACGAGCCCTTCAAATTTTACTTTCTCACTGAAGTCCTTCTTTATCCCTTTCCCTATCATGCTTGTCCCTACTGAATAGAATTATAGCTGCTTTTCAGTTCCTTAACATCTCTGTCCTTCTTTCTTGATATCTACTGCAGACCATCTTTTCTATGACTTAAGTTATTTATATGCATGCATATCATTCCATTTCAATTATAAGTGCTTTGAAGATTTGCACCAATTTTGTTATCTGAGACATGGGCCATGAGGCAATTATGGAGGACTCCTAGCTTTTTCACTTTATATACTTCTGTATTGTTTGTATGGTTTGTTTTGTTTTACCCCGCATACATACAACTTTACTTGTATAATTATTTTTCCCATATGTATTACTTAAGAATTGTCATCTTAATAGCATTAATATCTTAAATGTTAAGCCTTTTATTCAAACATCTGTTATCACACATTTTGAGGTCAAATATCTCCAAACGCCTGTTACATGCCTGTAAACATTTTGTGCAATTGCCAGTGACCTTCACCAACCCAGCTGGTTGACCCAGAAATGAGGTTTGAATTTTTAAAAATCATTTAAATTCAAGCCTATTAGACTAACTTTTCTATATTCCTTTTTTGTTAGTCACATCTCTTATAATCCCAGAAGATGAAATCAATAGACTTATCAAATTAATACTCTAAGAAGAATACAGCAGAATTCCTCACAAACAAAAGACACCTCTTGTGGACATTTTATTGATACAAGTGCTCAATTTTAGATGAACTCCTTTTTTCTCTTATTTTAGCTTCTGGAATCAACTTGAAACTCTGCCAAACTCTAGGGTTTAACAAACATGGACCAAACATTCCTTGAAATTATCAATGGATATCTAGAAAACAAAATATCTAAAAACAGGCATTGAGTTGGATTGGAGAATACAGACCATGTCCTGGATTCTCTTGAGATTCTGGCAAGAAAGATCAATAAAAGATGTCAAGGTTACTCTTGGCTGCACTGGCCCTTTTATAACATTCTCACCAAAAGAAATGTCCTTCAAAATACCTCCATGCAGAATAGCACATCTATGATAGCTTTCGAGTGGAAGAATTATTCCACTATTTCAGTTCAATTTAAATCTCACCTTCTCCCAGTAGCCAGCTATGTCCTTGCTGTGAATAAATTTGTATAAATCTTTCTGAAGCCATTTACTTTTCCCAGCTCCTTCAGTAATGCACCCTGTATATAAATTACCAGTTACCTAAATTCATATGTAGTTCCTGTTATTATATATGACTTCTGTTGCTTAAGGTTAACAGAAGCCCCACCCTCTAGGGTTTGCAGAATTTAGTTACCAGCATCTTGCTTATTATCATAGTCACAATATTCATTAGTCCATAAACTCTGATTCTGAGTGTTGCCGCCTCCTTTGCATAATCAGCAGGCCCAGCTTGACATATAGATCACTTCCTTCTACAATTCTTCACACACACACACACACACACACACAGATTCATGAAAAAAATCTGAACAGTTGCTTGTCATTGAACAACACCGATCTATTTCTGGACACTTGCAATATAAATGTTCTCCCTTGCTCCCACCCCCCTCCAACCTATGACAAGCAGGACAACAACATCCTTCCAGTTCATCGCTACACTGAAAACCAGAGAATAAGAATATAGAAGCACTAATGAACAGAAGCACCTCTACTATCCTCCCAAATGGACTGAAAACAACAAACTCAACCAGTGTGAAAAGAAAGCTCTGCTCATCACTCTACTCTGCAATTCAGAGGAGGCCATATTTGTCAAAGACCCTGGACACACCCTGTAAATATGCGAACTGATTTGGAAACTTTAAAAACAACTGGTGATTCCATCAGCTTTCAGAAGCTTTGCCCTTCATCCTTTCCTCAAGCCAAAATTTCTTAGTTTTCCTCACATTTCTACCTCAAAAAAATGCTTGCCATTGCTTCCAGGGTATTTATATCTTAGAGATCATTACACTTTTTTAAATCTTCTATTGCAATTTAAAAATATTCACATCTACTGCTGAAAAGGGAACAGGTGTTACCTGAGAAATATACTTGAGCTCTTAGGAAAAAAGATTATGTCAAATATATCAGCTACATTAGAGTCACTACTGTCTAACTTGATTACAGAAAACCTAAATGGCTTCCAAAAAAAGATTTGGATGAATTTATGAGTGACAAAGACATAAATGGTTACAAAAAGAAGACAGGATTTAAATCAAGAGGCTTCACATGCATTGTTTCAGCTGTTACACTAAAACTTATTTGTAATTCGGCAACTATCACAGACAATTACCCACAAACCACAAAATGTACTCAAGTCCCTTCATCCATGTATCCATAAAAACTCATATTCGTGACCAGGAATGCCACAGTGTATCACACTCAAGCTTAACATCCATGCTTAAATATGAAGAAAGATAATAAAACCTAGAATTTGTTTTACTCCCTCCTTTGTTCCTCTGTGCCTATATAAAAAGGTCTCCCAGCATTAGACCTTCTTAGTTCATACTTTTGGCTACAGGATAAGGTGGATCAGTATCAACCCAATAAAAATAAACACAAGTAGATGGGTGTGACGTTTCATCATTTTATGAAAGATACCATTATGCATCCATAATTTCCACAGGCCAAGGCCGACAGTCTTAGAGAACAATTTAAAGAAAACAAAGGTGTGGGGTCCTTTCCAAGGATGAGGAAACGAGGCTTATCTAATGTTTCACCTATGTACATATTCACCTGGGTTGGACTCCTTTTTTCATAGAAACCACAAAGGACTGTCAAAGAATGCCATGCCCGACCGAAATGCTTTCCTTAAGAGGAATTCCCCTGGAGAATGAACCCTTCCCAATATCACTTCCATGATTATCTTTTCAATTCCTTCAAGGTTGATTCAGGACTAGTGTCATTCCAGATACACGGGAGAGATGTGAATGTATTACATGCCACAGATGCCTCCAGCCACTAGGATTAACTCTTTCACTTGGGACAGGAGCACTGTTCCTGGCAGGACCTAATCATCAAGGCATAAATGCTACTGGCTGCTGCTCTGCTTCCCCTGAGAGGAAACATGAAGATGTTAGGTTCCGCGTAGACAGAAGTGCTAAAAATACATAGTTTTAATGATGTGGTAACAAGAAAGATTACTTAAGTAATTTACTTTTATGATGATTTCTTTGTATAATGAGACCCAAAGATATTTGTGGAATCATTTTAATATTCTTCCAGGAGTTTCAAAAGGATGACCTTAAAGTCTTTGCCACTTTAGATGAGAGCAGAGTTTAGCTCGATCCACCCAGCCAGCTTAGCCCAGGAATTAATGACCTGCCTGTGACTCATCTTTCAAAGAAAGAGAAACGATTATCACTTGATGGTGAGGAAAAGGCCCTGCCAAAGGACAAAAGCATAATCATGTCAATGAGGAAGAGTCATCCGGCACACTGAAAATAAATACAGCGATGGCCATATAAGGACATAGCGGTCAGTAAAAGACTGCATGGGCGACTGGTCCCACAAAGCCAAAAGAGAGCTGAAAGTTGCCTGTGTCTAGTGACTCATTCACTGTCACAGCATCACAGGGCCAGCAGTGGAGCACAATGTACACTAGCACAATGCATGTGTTTGTGGTGATATGGATGCCAATACAACAGCACCACTAGTTGTATAAGAGCATAGTAGAGGGCAACCCACTCCGGTCCCCTTCTGTCCCTCTCTCAGACAGAAGCTTTCTTTCCCTCAATAAATGTATTCTGCTCTTAAAAAAAACAGCATAGAGCAAACAGCTATGTCCAGGATATAATATCTGATAATGATAACAAATGACTAAATTATTGGCTTGTGTGTTTTTTATACTATACCATATTTTCTTTTTTAGTGCTGAGGATGGATCCGAGGGCTTTATACATTCTAGATAATTGCTCTACCACTGAACAACATCCCCAGCACTGCGCTATAGTTTTTATCATTTTAAAGTATATGCTTTCAACTAGAAAAAAATGTCTACTGTACGATCGTACGTGGTTGGTAGCAGACTCATACATCTCATGCTTATTCTGCTTTTGTATTAGTGCATAATTATAAAGAATAATGGGTTTCATTTTGGCTTATCCGTGCATGCATATAACACACTACGATCATTTCCACTCCCTATTATCTCTCCCTTGCCATCCACCCACCCCCCATTTCCTTGGTCTTTTCCGATAGACTCCCTTCTACTTTTATGCAGTCTTTTTTCCCCTATAGAATTCACACTCAAGAGGAAACACATGATACTTGTTTTTCTGAGTTTGGCTTATTTACTTGACTTTTGATCACACCTTTCTTTTTTTCCACTAGATTTACCCTCATGTGGTTGTACCCATCCCAGCCCTGAGAGTGGGAGGCTCTTCCTGTACATAGCCTGGGTGTGCAGTGGACTATACTGTCCAGAGCAATGGAAGCACGTGCCAGCATGCCTTCAGAATATACTCTCACTGTTCAGTGATGTACAGTTCTATGTGTGTGGCAATTTGCTTATTCACCTTATAGGTTTCATGCTTTTCAAAGTTTTAAATTGGTTTCTGCTGCTGCTGAGCCTGACCTTTTTCTCCCCATGACATTCTTGGTTTACTTATTTCATACATTGACTTTTTAAATTTCCAATTCCTGGAATTCTTCAGAGATCGATGAGCAAACCGTAGAAAGGCGAAAGGAAAAGAGTTTTCACTTTAATTATACCCTTACTAGGGCTGCCAATTCGAGGCACTACAAAGTTAAAACGGATTTTATTTTTCAGATGCATTTGAACAGCTATATTGATCTTTCCAGCTCACTGAACTGTGAGCTTTAAACAGAAAATTCAATGGAACTTTTCTGATTCCCCCTTTATATCTGAAAGGCTGGAGACAGGGATTTGGCAAAATCACCTCCTTCCTGCCAATCCATCTATGAAAGACAGCTTTCCAAACAAGACGTAGTTCATTCACTCTGCCACACTCTCAAGGAAAAATTAAGACTCGTGGTGGGCGAATTTATACAGAATCTAGAAGCAGAGTAGGTCCAACCCTAGTACACAAACATGTAACTTTTGGCCCAAGACTTTGTTTTCCCTGTAAGTCCCAAAGGAGTCAGAATGTTTGGCTTTTTGCTTCCTGAAAACAGTTCTCAATGATTCTAAGAGAGAATGAAGTTTTTAAAAATGGATGTGCTTTTCTTCCTGCTATGTAGCTGTAACTTATTACCTTATGGTAAGAACATAGAGATCAGAAGGTCTTGGCAGTGATGTAGAATTATTTAAAATGATCTCTCCTTTTGATGAGTGTTAAATCCTACAGAGACTCTGAGATAGTTTGAAATGCTCTCTAACGAGTGTCAACAATTTCTGTATGTCTCCACCAACAAGAAGGCCTCGAGAGTGTTTATTCTCCATAACTGAGATAATGACAAACAATTTGTTTAAATTTAAGAAAAAATAAAAATACTGACAATATTTTAAAACTGCACCACTTTCTTTAACATTTTGATACCCTTGCAGGTTTACAGTTTCAAGAAGGAAGTGCGGAAAGAGCTGTCTTTCTTGTTTTGCAGAACCATGTTCGAATCTTGAGTCTGTCGTTTTCAGGATGATTTTAGGAGAGCAACGGAAGCTTTTGAAACTCTGTGCTCTTCCCTGTGAAATGTAAGCACTGCCTTCTGGATGGACATGTGCTGGACAGCATGGGCACCCCCATCTTTCTCTGCCCAGACTCTAAGATGACGAGTTCCAAGTGCACACTATTCTGAACAGAGGCTGTCCTATTCTCTGAGTGGCTATGCTGATCTTCTTTGTTCCCTTCCTTTGACACATTCAGTATTACATTCTCGTTGTCTATATGTATGTCTTGGGGCTGGGGATTTAGCTCAGCAGCACAGCGCCTGCCTGGCAAGCTCAAGGTCATGAGTTCGATTCCCAGTACTGGAAGAAAACCAAAAAATTTTTTTTAAAAACTATATGTATGTCTTATTCTGTTCTCTTTTAATGAAAGTTTCAAGAGGATAAATACTGGTTTAATCACATCTATAATCTAAACAATACATTTTAAAAGACCAAGTGTACAGAGACAACGGTGAGGCTACATATACTAGCCCAGAAAGCCAGACCACCAGCTCAGCAGCAAGAAGGCTAGAAGGGTCAGGACTTGGGCAGTGACTAACAGCTTCCCTAATCTATGCCCCTACTTTCCACCTCATGACAATCCAAAGAAAGCTAAAGATGCTCCAAGCCAGGCACACAGCATACCAAACTCAGCCTCCTCCCATGCCAGCAGCAGCTTTCTGTGTATTCTAATGTGGGTGGCCTCCAGTAATGTCCACGCTTTTAGATATTTCTTTATTTACTTATCCCACTACATTCCCGAGAAGGACGTGGGGTCACTCTTCGTCCAAAATGATGCCTTTTATAGGCTAAAGTTCCCTTCAGCCTGACATTCTATGACTGTAGAGGTTGAGGTCAAGAAAAACAGTGCTTTAATCACTTTTAGAACGAGTGATCAGAAATACATTATTCCCGTGTAAGAACAGTTTCTTCTGAACTTCTAGGGAAGTTTTTTGCTTTAAGCTTTTATACTTGAGAAGCTCAGAAAGGGCTTAATTAAACCCCAATCATTTCATCCTTAAGAATACTGTAGTGTTCCCCTTATAGCCATTGGCAGGCACACTTAGATGATTGCTTTTGGGAGACATTTATTCTTCCACTACACATAAATTCATTCTTCAAAAACGCACTTGCCCATTTTGTGGGCCCTGAAAACTAAGAACATGCAATGGAGGAGAAATGATCCACTGCCCCGTGTACTAGTACTAACAGAGAGAGCACAACAGGGGCTGGGTGGCTTTCGCCTGGCTCCTTCTTCCCTTCATGATAGTCCCGGGAACTTGTTTTGAATCAGCTTCCCTTGGAGAACATCGTTATTCTTTGCTCTTCTGTCTAAAGGGCCCTCCTTGTGTCATTCTCGTTGGTGTTAACCATGCGAAACAAAGAATTTAATTAGGAGATCTGTGAAGTTAGAAAGTAGAGTGATATGAAATCAAATGTCATGTGACCTATACTTAAGATACTCTACAAGTTTCATTTTCATGACTTTTTAAAACTTTTGTGGTTGAAATTTGAGACACAAAAGTAGCCAGAATACATTGGGTCCCCATATGCTCATCACCCACTTGTAAGAATCATCAAATTATCATGCCAACTTATCTTTTAAAAGGAATACAAGCTCTTTTTACAAAAAAAAAAATATTATTTGGGAAAATTTGTACTGCTTTTTCCATTTGCAATGAGTCTTGGCTAGCAGGTCTGGCTGCTGGCCTTCTGGCCTCTCCTACTGTGAATACTTTGGAGACGACACTTAACTTTGTTTGATCCTTTCTAACTTTTTTATCACCCACAAGACTGCAACTGTATGGGAGAAAAGTAAATGCAAAAATAGCAGTTCACATACACATTACTTGTATTAGTTCCTAAATTTGCTCCTAATAACCATGTAATAAAGTAAAGCAATTATTGCTAACTGCAATGGAGATATAGATCTGCTTTTTAGATATAATTTTCAGAATTAGGTAGCGCTCAGTGACGGACTGGAGGCTGCACAGTGGGTGAGAAGGGAACCTCGCGAAGCAGCAAACCAGGCATGCTTGCTCAATATAGCGGCGAAGGAGGGTATTTCACAAAGAACACTACAAGAAAGTCAATTTTCTCTTCCAATAAAAAATAAATGTTCCTGAGCACAGTCTCCTCTCAGGTAATTTGAGGAAAGGACTTGTACCATACTGAAAATGTTCTGTCTGATTGTGTGCAATAAGAACAATCCTTTGCATTTCAACCAAGACTCTGATATGCTCTCACTGCAAGTTCTGCTTGTCCTCTTACATTCCTCAGACATTACTGATTGGATTTACCCAATTTTAAAAATGAAACAAGACCTAAGTCATTCCTTCCATACAACTGTTGCTGAAACAAACATGCTATGGTTCTAAATGCCTCGCTAAAATAGATCGTATCTGTTATAAATCTACCATGTGGTAATGTTGAACGCCTGTGGTGGTCTGTGGTTGGCGACAGAAGGGCAGAAGGAATGACTTCCCAGAGGACAGAGCTTCCACTTGTGCTTTGAAAACTTCAGTGCACATCAGATCAGCCAAGTGGGCAGCTAGAAGCACACTGATAAATCTGACCAGCACAGAGAGCTTGTGGAGTAATATCTGTAGGAGACGTGGATGAGCGAGATGCACAGATGCATGGAAATAGAAAAGGAGTAACAAAATGAAGCAACCACAGAAGGAAGAGAAGCGGCAGTGCAGTTCAAATCAGATTAACCTACAGTCAGTGTGGAGAAGCCAACAAAGACAAAAAGCCTCTCGTGTAGGAAATCAGAGAATGACATTGAGAGCAAGAGCCACCGCTGCAGAGAACCAAGACATATGAGGTCAAAATTGAGGCACTTAGGTTAACACAATTCTCTCCTGCAAAGATTTTCCAGCTTTTCATGGCAACCTACAGTCATATAACCATTTTTCATCATGACCAGATAGTCACGTCTTCCTACAGACCCAGATTTATTTGAAATAAAAGTTCTACTAAACAGTGTATATCCTTACTCTAGGTAGTGAAGTGTATTATTTTTCTATGCAATTCTATTACATTTACATGAAAATATTAGTTACAACTCTCTCAATTGCTTTCAGGACACCCTGGGAGAACACAAGTTAGGTGGTGTTTAAAAATAAACTGTTCTACTGTGTACATTCCACGTAACATAGGCAAGTAGTTCTCATCCTTAAAATTCACCAAATCAAACCATAAAAACAAAACAAAATCCAGTAACCTCCAGTAACCACTTCATCTCATTCCATTTGAAGCCAAACCTCTTGTCTTCCATCTACAAAGAGTTTGTCAAACCCAAGGTTCTTAAAGTTTTTTTTATCTTATGACCTCTTCACATTTTAAAAAATTATTGAGAACTACAAATTTTTTTCTTATCAGGTGGTTTTTAAAATCTTTTGTTATTTATTTATTCATTTATTTTTGAGACAGGGTTTCACTGTGTAGTTCAGGCTGGCCTTGAGTTCACTATATAGCTGAGGCTGGCATCAAACTCAAGATGATCCTCCTGCCTCAGCCTCCCAAGTGCTGGGATTACATGTATGTGCCACCATGCCCGGCTCAGATGGTTTACATCTATTGATATTTAACCATTTTTAAAATTAAAACTGACTAATATAAAATGTTCTTTCATTAAAGTTACAAAATAAATCTATTACATGGTAATATAAATTTTTATCACAAATAACTATTTTCCCCCAAATTTTTAATGATAGGAATGCTACTGTTTTATATTTTTGCAAATCTCTTCAGTGTTTGGTTTAGAAGACAGCTGACAAATACTTCTGCATTCAGTTGGTTGCAGTATGTTATGTTCGTTGAAGGAAATCCGGCGTCACACAGAAAATGCCTTGAACAGGATGGGGAGTTTTATTAGTCTTGTCAGGTCATACAAGGTACTCTTCTTTGCTACTACACTACTTTCTTAATGTTTAGTTGAGCTGCAGAACCTGAAGCCTCTTCAATGACGTTTTCACACTCCTAAAAGTCAATGTTGTATTTATGTTTTGAATGGATCTTTTACCCAGGATTACCAAGCACCGGAAAGTACTGATCCACTGAGCTATTCAGGTTTCTCAAATGCTGACACACTCCATTATAAAAAAATGACAGTATCCAAAATGGCATGTGTTAGCATCACCACTGATCTCATGAGAAACACCTCTTACAATTGAGAAGTTGCCAGGCTCATCATGACAGTTACAAGTACTCCAGAGTTCTAACTTTCACTCAGAAGCCTGAACTTTGTTATTAGCACCTAATACTTTCAGTGGTTTTTCTGAAAACGACAGGCTCAATTTGTTCATACTTTAAAATTGCCAAGTATCTACATTTGGAAGAGTAGAGGTGGTCCACCACTTAATAATTCTAATTCTGATGATGTTTTGTGAAAAAAGGAACTCATTCCGGTTGCAACTCAAATGATGGCACAGTGCTTTTTCTGGAGACAGCCAGAATTTAGCATGCAGTCTTGACCTTTTTAAAGCTATCTTCCACCCTGGGATCACAGTGATGTGACGTGTTACAAGCACTGTAAATCTAATCTTTTGCTTTGACCTCAGGAGAAGTTTAAAGGGCTTGGAATAAAGGCCCTGCCTCATCCCCGATGCGATCCCCATGCATTTCTTTCCTTCCCAACTGGAGTTTAGAGTCATTTTCCAAGTGTATCCTCCTCGGGCACACCTCTTTGCCCATGGGCAGCCTACGTGGTAAAGATCAGCTAATTCTAGAAGATTCTGCTCAAATGTCAATGGCGTCAGGAGTCTTCTCCCTCACATCACTCTCTGTGTACCTTTACCACAGTACTTTCTACTTGATCTGATGTTCATAGCTTATTGACCTGTCTCTTCCATTAAATTGTAAATTTCTTAGGAGTACACACTTTGTTTTGTATGTTAATCATTTTGCCTCAAACGCATGCATATATATGCTTATAATACACTTGTTAAATTCATGAGAGGGTTAGATGTCCCCTGAGCTTCATTAGACCTCCTGTGAATGGGCAGAACTGATCTCAGGCCTGAAAAAGCCATGGCCTCTACCCAAAAGGGACAGCTGACTGCACCAGTAAAGGGTGCTCCTGTCAGTAGAGTAGCAGGCTGCCAAGTTTGTGTAGATAATTTAGGAAACAGGACACGGAGGGTTTAGAGTGAAAATGTACAAAGTAGGATATTTTAAACAGGGTAAGTACACTTGCTTCACACGACAGTCTGAATTTTGGAGAAAGATTAGAGAAAGTGTGTGTGTGTGTGTGTGTGTGTGTGTGTGTGTGTGTGGAAAGGTACTTGGGTTCATGGACTTAATTTTTCTATGATTTTGGAAAATAAGGCCATGTTTGTGTTTGTGTGGGAAAGATGGCTCCACAAACATGTTTGTCCCCTGAAGTAACATTTGCAAAGAAAAATGAAATGATGGTGCACGCCTGTAATCCCAGCATTCAGGACACTGAGGCAGGAGGATTACTGTGAGTTCAGGCCAGCCTGAACTGCATAGTGAGACCCTGTCTCAAAAAAAGTTGTTGTTTTTTTTGTTTGTTTGTTTTTTTACCAAATATTTCTGTTTAAGTACCAAATTGTGTGTGAACAAGAGTGTTGGTGAACTGAGGTACCACTGTGTGTGTGTGTGTATGTATTTTTAAGACGTATTAGAATGCTTTGACCCCAGGTCTCGTGTTATGATTTGTCAAGTTGACTTGTGCAAGAACCACCTACCAGATTAGTAAAACTCTCTGTGATTGACACACAGGCCATAAATTAAGGAAGGAAGACCCATTCTAGTTGTGGGTGGCACCAACCAATAGGCTTGTGGTCTGGACAGAATAAAAAAGGAAAGAAGGAAATCCCCCACCCCTTTTGCTTCTCCAAAGAGCTCTGGTTCTTCCCATCTCCTTTGGAGGTTCATCTCCAGTTCCTCCAGGATTCCAATGCAGACTCTTCTGCTTTCCATTCAGACTTGCATGTGTTTACTGTCTTGAATACTTCTCTATACATTATGATCTCACTGTAGGTTGCACTCCTTGCACCATTAAATACCCTCATCTAGGCCTCGTGGGTCTCTCCAGGCCCTGAAATATCATGAGAGAACAGATTTGGACAGGTAATAGTTGAGATCAGGAAAAGGGAATCAGTGGTCAAATTGTTTGTGAAATAATGGGTGAGAAAAAGGTTCAAACAGATGCCTCCAACAAAGGCTTGGAGGCATCTTACTTTTTAAACTTTCACGCAAGTTGTCTAAAAAAGATTTGTAGTTTGCAGTGCTTCTTAACAGCATTGCTAAAGAATTGTGTCTGGAGGAAAACGTCAAGAGCTATCGTTCAGCAGGACACACTTGGGGGACCCATGGTATGGGAAGGAAGGGAGGGAGGAAGAGAGGGAGGGAGGAAGGGAGGGAGGAAGGAAGGAAGGAAGGAAGGAAGGAAGGAAGGAAGGAAGGAAGGAAGGAAGGAAGGAAACAAGGAAGGAAGGGGAAGGGAAGAAGGGAGAAAGGGAGGGAAGGGTGACTGGAACAAAAAAAAATCACTAAGGAGTGGTAATAATAAATCTTTGGGAATACACCCTGTATTTCCTGGAGTCACACATAACCTGAAAAGCTTTGACCTGACTTTCCAGTACATTAGGGGAAGGAGTTGTCTGGAAGCTTACAGGAGAGCACAGTATTCTGAACTTCTAGTCATGATCAACTTGCAACATTGTGGATTAGGGAAGAAAGATTATATGTTGGTTCCCCTTTATTGTAACTGCTAATTCTTTTTCTAAGGATAATTACTAAGTTCTATTCCAACACTGTTTTTTTCACTTTTTAAAAAAATCACTTATTGTGTTGCCTTTGGTAAATCTCTTGTTATGCAGATGCATCCCCTACTGGTCTGGAAACACTCCAGGGGGACCACACCGAAGTAATTCAACCACTGGGCACCTCGTTCACCCCGGAGGCCCGCTGAAGGAGTAGAGTGAAAGCTGGATGAGTATGTGCTTTGTGATTACTTGTACCTTCTATTTAGCATTCTTTCCATGCTCCACCATACAAATGCCTGGCAAGTAGCATACATTAGGTGCTCAACAAATGATCAAAGGAATAAAACAATGCTGCTGCTTTGGACCCACCCCAGAGGCCTCTGCAACTCAGTGCAGCTACTCTCAGAAGTACCCGTGAACCCCAGAGGACATCAGAGTGGTGGCCTCAGTCCAGCCTCTGATGATGTGTGCAAACTCAGCAATACCCGCAAGTCCGAATAGGAAGACAGGTCTCTCTTCCCTAATTCTCATTATCCCAACAGCCTCTACATCTTATCTATCTACCCTCAAGCAAGGCCTCTCTAAGCCAGCCGCTCCTTTCTGGGTACTAAACAGAGCCTTAATTCACAGTCACAGCTGGACCAAACAGAGGGCACGCCCCTCTTCCCTCCGCTCTAATCATGCACCACAGCCGGGCAAGACCAAAGCTTTTGCTGCTTCCCCAGAATCAAGCAATCAAAACCTTAGGGGCCAGAGAAGAGAACACAGCTCTGGGTTTTCATGCCCAAGTTTTGATAGTACTAAACTCCAGAATGGTGCTGACTTACGCACCTACCCACTCTGTTCAGCAGCACTGCACTGAGCACCCTCTGGCCCCACCCCTGGAGGGGACCTGCCCCTTCCAAGCCTGAGGGCTTGTGCCCCTGGAGGGAAGCTTGAACCCAAGTGGAAGAAGAGAGCTGCAGCATGCTCAGTTATCATTCCGGATTACACTTACCAACTGATCCCATGTACCAATAGACTGGTAAGGCCTGGAGAAGTTGCTTATATAAGGAAGTGAAAAGTCTCTCAGAGAGTAAAGCTTTTGCCTCTTTTGAGACACTGGACAGGAAATGTTTCTGATGACCTTAAGTAATTTGCCACAGTCATGCTTTTTTGCTTCACAAACTAGATGTCAGCTGAGGACTCTGTGTCCTTGTGATCTATTTCGGGTTGTTTGGACCCTCCAGAGGGACTGTCTGAAGGAGAGTTCAGCCACGAAAGATTTCTGAAGGTTCTTTTCACAGCTCAGCTGTCTCTATGCAAGCATATGGCCACTGCCGGCACCACACTGAGCCCTACCTCAGTCCTTCACTGGCCTCCACAGTAGGCGCAACTCACTAAGCATTTAGGAAGTTTTCTAGAACTTATTTAATATTTGAGGGTACAGGGAGAACCCTACGTTCTACAGTACAGGGTTTGAATTTCTCTAGGTTGCTCCAGTTCTCCAGATCTCTCTCTCTCTCTCTCTCTCTCTCTCTCTCTCTCTCTCTCTCTCTCTCTCTCTCTCTCT